>NC_135816.1:33731387-34069334 GCF_964213995.1 Mustelus asterias | reverse complement strand
GGGAGGGCAGTGTCCAGGGCTGGCAATGGTCGGGGGTGGGGGGGGGGGGGGGCAGCGATTGGGCCATGGGGGGAGGGAGGGCCAGCAATGTAGGGGTTGCAGGGCTGGCCAGCAAGAGGGAGGCCGGCAGTGTGGGACTACTGCGCATGTGCCGTTCTCAGTGCTGACAGATCAGCGCATGCACAGTGGCCCGCTCAGCGCAATGCTGCCAGCTGCTCCAGCGGGAATAGGCCCTTCCCACTGATTTTTAATGATATATACGCTAGTGACCTCTGCAGTGCACAGAGTGTGAGAAATTCTTCTCTGAACTCCCATTGAAAAAAACAACGTGAATTACTCCAGTTTTCACACGAATTTGACGCTTAGAATTGTTTTGGGAGAATTCCAGCCATGGACTTCCAAAAGTTGTTTGATAAACCACCACATAGTAAGCTTGGTAACAAGATTGAAAATTTTGGTGACTACATTAACCATTAACATCTTCGAGGCATTCATCTATAATGTCCTATTGAGAATTACTAGATGCACAAAATTAGAATTAAAAACATCCATGTAAAAACACGACATATCAGGGACCGTTGTTGTGATCTGAAATTTATGGCAGTGGTTTCTACCTGGGTGCTGTGGCTGTCACTGTTGTGCCATGAAGACCTCCTATAGGTGCTGTGAAAAATGATTCAAAATGATTAAAAATTCAAGCAATTGAACTAAAACTAACCTTTGTCTTTATCTTTATGGTCGGCATCTCCAAGATTGGATGAACCTTAAGCCTTCCATGCATGAGCCAGCCGGTAAAAAGCCACACATGGGCAGTTTAGATTTTTTACATTAGTCAGGCCATGCGCATTACCAATGGGACGTGGAGTTGAAGACAAAGGCCCCAAGTGCCCGCACACAAAGCGGTAACTCAAAAAGGATGCAAGAACACTGGCTGAAGTGAGAGACGGAGAGGTAAAAAATGGCATATGCTGTTCTGAAAATCACAGTATTGAAACCATGCCAACCATTTGTATCTTTAGTTAATGGCTGTCTGGATAAGAGATTGGCATTCTGCTGAGACCTCTGACCTGCACTCCAACTTTCTCCTCTTTTTAAATTATGTTAAGACTTCTTTTCTCATACTTCATTTTTCTACCTGAGGTAAAAATACTCAAAATATTAAATACAAAAGCAAAATACCGCAGCTGCTGGATATCTGACACAAGAAGAAAAAGTGTTGGAAAAACTCAAATAATCAGGCAGCATCTGTGGTGAGAAATAGTTAACATTCATGTTGAATACCGTTTTAAAATATTAAATCTTGTATGAACTGGATAAATTATTTGTGAGGTGTATTTTTAAGGAAATCAAGGTTTCCTTCATACATTTTACAGTTATTTTTTTTGTATTTTTATTCCAATTCAATCAAATCAAGTCCAATTCAGAGTCTCAACAAGTTGAGACATTCCCGATCCAAGCTGACAATACAGGGCTCTCACCTCCTGTCTTGGGTTTGATCTACATGATCCAAGCTGATTGGAGTAGGCATAGATCCTCCTCCAAGGCTTGATCTCATTTGCATCTTAGTCAAAAGGCCGAGATGCCGCTTGAAAAATTGCTTCAAATGAAGCTAAAATGTATCCTAATGACTTCAACCCAGCGCAGCATGTCCATACTACACTTGATCTCAGCCAAAAGGCCGAGAATCACAGTTAACCATGGAAACTTGTGTTTCTCAATTCTCCCTGGATTTAACACCCATATTGCTGTTCTCTCTGATGGCAAGCGCAGGCTGAAAATCGTTCCAAAAAAGACGTTTGCTCGAAGGCATTTCAGAGAAAATAGGTGTGCCTCAAAATCTTTTTATAGTATAGAACAAAGAACAAAGAGAACAAAGAAAAGTACAGCACAGCAACAGGCCCTTCAGCCCTCCAAGCCAGTGCCGATCATGTTGCCCTAACTAAACTAAAAAACCATCTGCCCTTATTCGGTCTGTATCCCTCTAATCCCTCTCTATTCATGCCTCTTAAATGTTGCTAATGTGCCTGTTTCCACCACTTCTTCTGGCAGCACATTCCAGGCACCCACCACTCTCTGCGTGAAAAACCTCTCCCACACATCTCCCTTAAACTTCTCCCCTCTCACCTTGAACCGGTGCCCCCTTGTAATTGACACCTGCACCCTCTGGAAAAAGACTCTGACTATCCATCCTCTCTATGCCTCTCATAATTTTGTAGGCCTCGATCAGGTCTCCCCTCAGCCTCCATCTTTCCAGTGAAAACAATCCTAGTTTATTCAACCTCTCCTCGAGAAAGGCAACATCCTAGTGAACCTTCTTTGCACACTCTCCGAAGCTTCCATGCGCTTTTGGCAGTGTGATGACCAGAACTGCATGCAATACTCCAAATGCGGCCTAACCAAGGTTTTATATAGCTGCAACATGGTTTTCCTAATTCTTGTACTCAATGAGGCATGTGATGACATAAAAGGTTAGCAACACCCCTGGGTTTCGATGACAGGTTAAAATCACTTCCTATTTATTTTCATTTTTATTTGCCTTATCTGAACCTCTTGCTATCTCTGATAATGTTACGACTGTTTGAGAGAATATTTGAACAACACCCTTCTTGTGGCTTTATTATACATTCGTAATAATTGCTATTAATTACAGCGTCTCTGCATTGCATGAAGAAAGGCACCAGTCTATGACATACAAGACGCGAAAGCTAAGTATTTAATTATTTATTACACTTTAATATTTAACTACATAATAGATCAACGTAGTACTAAAATAGAAGGAATTAATGGTCCACATTTTGCTTTATGTAGAGCATGTCGTGGTTCCCCAGGACGACAATTCGTTCACATCAGTTTAAAACAGAGAGTCTGAGCAGCGATCTTTCAAGCAAAAGACTTTATTTCTCAGCACAAGAGATAAAGCCGGGAACGTCCGGAACACTCCAAAGAGCCCTTGGGCTTACAGTCTTTTATGTACATTTCAGCTCCCTATCTCAAGATTCTTATCTTACTTTTATTGCCTGTCCTTGGTTCTCATCTTACTTTAGACCCTTTATCTGTTGTATTGGCAATTAGTCGTTCCCTGTTATATCTCTGTGTCTCTTAAATCATGGTGGTTATGGCTCTTACCTTTATCTGACCTTTTCTGCTTGTACTATAATCGTAGTTTTGTTGATTTAGGCCGAAAGTGTTAGAAAGGACATTCTCTCTGCTGATTTTATGGTTTTATGGTCCACTATTAAGTTGAACCACCGAGCAGTCTTCCTTGTTTTCTTAAGTGACTGTTGTCTGCTTTCCTTAATTAGTGATTGCTATATTACTTCTCTAGTTCCTCCACTTTGATCATATCGACTACACTTGATTATATTAGTTCACACGAAGTTACTTTAGGTTATATACCCATCTCACTACTCACCTAAATCTGCTATATCATTTTACTAAAACCTGTGAATCTGAATTTCATACTAAACTCATACAATATCCAGTACAATTTCCCTTACAAGTCCCCCCTTTGAGGCTATTCCCTAGCCTCATCCCAATTACCAAGCTCAAATAATCCCCTCGCTCAATTCCATTTGCATTTCATTTTAATCACTTTTTCAGGCGATGTGGAGGAGCCGACTATTTTGGTCAGGGATCAGTGTCCCTATTCTAACTTTATCATAATTTGTCTATCCCGGTTCTGATTTTTGGGTTGCTCCTCCAGATTGCCTGCCCCTGACAGTCATCAGCCAAAAACCTTCCCACTCTTGTCTAGGGAAGGGAAAAAGACTGATTCCTGTGTACAGACTAAGTTCTCCTGGTTTCGTGCGGACTTCAGCAAGGTGCTGTTGTTTCCACAAGGTGATCTTCCACTATTGTAGTTATTTTACAGAGTGACGAGTTTCAACTTCGACCAAGGTCATTGTGAATCCACTCAGCGGGGGCGGCTCAAGATTTTCCCATTCCTCTGTTTTTTCTCTCGAGCGTGAGCTGCTTATCACCCGCGTCACCATCTGCCGCGCTGCCACTCTGGTAAGGAAGGATCTCAGGGCGGGTAAAAAACAACAAAATATCAATCCCAGAATGATTATTGTTGCGATTGCTACAGCTCCAGCTTTGGCAAACCACGCCCCCCATCTTCCTAATATTCTGTCCAGCCAACTCCATACCTCATTCCCAAACCCAGCATTTTCTTTCACTTCTTTCTTAAGATTTTTTAACTTATTCATGGCTTGTGTAAATGACCCCTCTGGATTAGTGTTATTAGGGATAAATGTGCAGCACTGATCCCCAAACATAACACACACCCCTCCTTTCTCTGCCAGGAGCCAATCTAACGCCTGTCGATTTTGCCACGCCATTTTGCTGGTCGCATCCAACTGCTCTCCTAAGGCCTCCAGGGCATCATTCGTATAATTAATAAACCTCTGCTGATTATAATAGATGTAATTGATCCACTCAGTATTCTTGCTGGGTGTGATCCAAACAAAGAGGGATTCAAACCCTGCAGCTATTTCGTTCCTAGCTTTGAACTCATTCGGGATGCCGCGGGGCTGTCCGATTGCGTCCAATTTTACCGTAGGGTCAGGGGTATATGCCCTCTTAACTTTTTGTGATTTAATTTTTCTTTCCACCGGTAGTATCACAGTGCTCTGGGCAAGCATAACTCGGGCACATAGTCCCTTCCAATTCTGTGGTAGTTTTGCCAATAGCCCTTTCTCCGGGCCACAAAGCCACCAGAGATCGGCCAGTTGATTTTCTTGATAGTCTAACACATAAGGAGGGGGTGCCCATCCCTCTCCTGAGAGGATCAGATTAAGAGCATCGGTTATATTCCAAATCCTTTCACACTTTCCTGTGTAATTTCCCACACTACTTCCTGTGCTACTTTCCTTCCAATAGCAATCTTGGATTTGTAAGTTGGGCTCTACACTCCATTCCTTTGGGACCGCGTCTACTGTCGTTTTTGGCCACTTTGGACATCTGTGGGTCAAGTTGTAGATGCCCTTTTTTACCCCAGCAAACAGGATGCAGTGGTATTGACACAACGGCGACTCACCTTTACAAAGGTTATCACATGCGGATCCGGAACAGTCTATCTTCTCATACGAGTAGTTCCGATTCCCTATCATATGATACCGTATATGTGTGGTATATGGACGGCAATTTTCCTTTCTCCAGCTTTGTTTCCTGGTTCTACAGTCTCCTGATCCCCATGGTATATCAGTTACTTGGGTGTTAGGTTTCTCTGATGCACATACTACACACTCTTTCCCATCACTGTTTTTCTGACCTGTATACTCAGCCCATTTCCACCATTTGTTTTTCTGCGCTTTTCCCCAAATAGTATTTGTGCTCACTAATCGTTCACGTTTTGTTCGTCTTAATACTCTATCTTCCTGATTTTGCACCCTTATGTCTTCCGTATCCCATTCTCCTTTTCTATGGGTCACGGAAGTTCCTAAGGGAAATAGTTTCCAACTCCCAGGTGGGGAATGGGGCCCCTTCCCTGTCCTCACCTCCCTCGGCACCTTGACTAATAGGCTCAGGCTGGGCATTTGTATCATCAGCCAGCTCATGCACAGAACTACTTTCATCATCCTCTATTCTTTTTGTTCTTCCTTGGCTCTGTTCCTCCTCCCCACGATTCTCCCCGTGTATTTCTATTTCTTCCTCGCTATCACTTCTGTCCACTCTGTGTACTTCTTCAATTTCCCTTCTCTCCCCTACCCCTGGTACTGTTCTGGTACAATGGTTCAAGTGATACCACAGTGTACTGCCTTCTACTTGCAACGCCGTGGGAGACACTTTGGTGACTTCAAACGGTCCTTCTCGTCTCGGTTCGTTCCAACGTCTGCGGAACTTCCTGATGTATACTCGATCTCCAGGCTTGATCTGATGTTCTGTTACCGGATTCTCCTCCTCCTTGGCTTTTTCCTGTTCAAATATAGTTCTATGTATAACAGTTAATTGTTGTATATATTCTTTTGTGCTTTGATCTAAACATTCTAGCGTAGGACCTCCTGATCCCCTGATCTTAGGTACCGGCATTACTCTTCCTGTCATCATTTCATGTGGGCTCAAATGTGTGATTCTGTTTTCCTGACTCCTGTACTGCATTAGAGCCAATGGCAGAGCATCTATCCAGTTTTTCCCTGTTTCATTGCAAATTTTGCTTATTTTAGCCTTAAGGGTCCCGTTTGCTCTCTCCACCATTCCTTGGGATTGGGGGTGATATACGCATCCAAACTTCTGCTTTATTCGGAGTGCCGAGAGTGTCTCTCTCAGTGCCCTTCCTATAAAAGCAGATCCATTGTCTGAACTTAATTGCGTGGGTATGCCAAATCTTGGGATAATTTCTTTTGACAGGAAGTTAATCACCGTTCCAGATCCTTGATCTTTGGATGGCGTTGCTTCTATCCATCTGCTGAATCTATCAATAATCACTAGCATGTATCTTTTCCCTCTTACCACCTTTCCCATATCCACATAGTCCATGCATAGATGTTTAAATGGTCCTTCAGGAATGGGTATATGCCCTATTGGGGCAGTAATGCCCTTCCTGATGTTATTCTGAGCACACACCTCACACTGACTTAGTATGTAGTCAATCGAGTTTTGCAGGTATGGTGACCAGAATCCTTCCTTCTTGATCTTTCTAGCCACTTCTCCTCTTGCACAGTGGTCCACTCCATGCGCTTCGCTAATTAGTACGGTTAGTAATGATGTGGGTGCTATGACTAATCCCTCCCCATTTCTCCATATCCTGTCCTGTTGTCCCTGTAGTGCTCCTCTATCTTTCCACATTGCCTTTTCAGCTACAGAGGTTTCCTCCTGTAACTGTGCTACATCCTCTAATGTGATCTGAGGTTCGATATCCCCCGTACCTGGCCCTGGGTGCGGCCTTGCTATTTCTACTGGGGCTATCGTAGCCTCAATGCATCCTGACGCTTCTTTAGCTGCCTTGTCGGCTTTGGTGTTTCCCTGTGTGACGCTGTCTGCTCCCTTTTTATGCGCCTGACACTTAATTATGGCTAATTCCCTTGGACCCATCATGGCCCTTATTAAAGCCCTGATTTGACCTTCGTGTTGTATTGGTCCTCCTCCGCTTTTCATAAATCCCCTTTGCTTCCATATTGCCCCGAACAGATGGCAGACCCCGTGGGCATAGGCCGAATCAGTATAAATTTCCAATGCTTCCCCGTTTGCTAGCTCACATGCTCTGGTCAATGCTTTAAGTTCTGCCAGTTGGGCTGAACAGGGCTGTTCACATTTCTCTGCTTCTATGACTTCAAGTGTTTCCCCTTTCTGTTCAACTATGGCATAGCCTGCGTGGTTTCCTAAGTGATCCCTGTAACATGAGCCATCTACATACAGTATCCTTTTCCCTTCTGTCACTAGTCCCTCTGCTCTTAAATCTTTTCTCAGTTTCATAAATGTTTTTGCTTCTTTTAAGCATTCATGTTCTTCTCCTTCATGAGGTAATGGCATGTAATCAGCTGGATTTACTCTGTTGCACTTTATTATCGTGATATCTGGAAATGTGGTTAGCATTCGATAATGATGGATCCTAGCAGGTGTCAGCACAAATTTTCCTTGCTCAATCAATTCAGCTACCTTATGGTATACATGTATGTTTATCGGATATCCCATTGTGACCATGGCTGCCTTTTCGTACGCCCACCAAGCTGCTGCCAGGCCTTGATAGCACGGAGGGTATCCCATTGCTACGTCGTCTAGCTTGATACTGTAATATGCTACAGCCTGCCTTCGTCTACCCTTGCAATTTTCCTGCATTAACATTGCTGTAGCAAATCCGGCTTCTCTGTTACTCACAAATAAGTCAAAGGGTTTGTCATAGGTCGGTAAAGCCAAGGCTGGTGCCTGTGCCATTTCTCTCTTTATATTCTCAAATGCGTCTGAAGCATCTTTATCCCATTTTAGTTTGGCTTTTAATTCGTCACACCCTGCCTCCTTCATTATCTTTCGTAGTGCCTGCGTTTTTTCGGCATAGCTTTCCACCCATTCTGAACTGAATCCTGTCATTCCCAAAAATGTCATCATTTGTCCCACCGTCTGTGGTTTCGGAACCTTTAGTACTGCTTCTATTTGCTGTGAAGCTATCTCCTTCTGTCCTGCTGATATTTCTCTCCCCAAGTATTCTACCTTTTTCTGGCACAGCTGCAGCTTTTTCCTGGAAACTTTATGGCCCCCTTCTGCTAGTCTTTTCAATAGTTTTAAACTATCCTTCCTGCATTGTTCTTGTGTTCCTGTGCATAATAATAAATCATCCACATATTGTATCAGTGTTCCTTCCAACTGTATTCCTTCTAAATCTGCTCTCAACACCTGATTGAATACATGTGGGGAATGTTTAAATCCTTGGGGCATCCTATTGTATGTGTATTGTTTCCCCTCGTACGTAAATGCAAAGAGATACTGACTTTCTTGAGCTAGTGGCACACTAAAAAATGCCGAACATAAGTCTATTACAGTAAACCATCTGCTTTCAGGTGGTATATTTGTTAACAAGGTATAAGGGTTTGGGACTTCTACTGGCATATCTTCCACTACCTCATTAATCGCCCTTAGGTCATGCACCAATCTCCATTTTTCTCCGTCCGCCTTTTTCACTGGTAGTAGCGGTGTATTACACCTGCTCCGGGTTTCTTTTAATACCCCTGCTTCTATCAATCCCTTAATCGTCCCTCTAATTCCTTCAATTGCTTCTGTCTTGATTGGGTACTGCGGCCTATACGGCCCCTGACGTCCTATCTTTAATCTGACTTCAACTGGATTAGCGTTTTTGACCCTCCCTACATCCGTGTCCTGTCTGGACCACAACTCCTGCGGGAGAGAGTTCAAATCCTGCTCTAACCTCTCTCTCCACTCCAGTTCCTGTTTCTCGATTTGCACTCCTATTGTTATCTGCTTCGGTTTCCCAAGCATTTTAACATCCAAAATTATTTTCGTCATTTGTCCATTGCTGGACGTCCAAATATCTACATTGTCTGTCTGGACAAATTCTAAATCTTGTGCTCTCAACACCATTGGTCCTAGGTCTTTTGATCTGTATCCCGGATTCACTTTCAATGTGACATGTGGCTCCGCCCCAGATACAGAGAACCATTTGTTAACCCATTCATTCCTAACAATGGTGAGGGCTACTCCCTCTAGTCCGATTAAAATACTTCCTGACTTTATTTCCTGTTCTCGTCCTGCCTCCCTTTCCCATTTCTCCTGTATCTCAGGTTCTTGCCCTTCATCAAATATCATTGTACTGTGTAATTCTGTTCTTGGCCATTTGGCTTGTGGAACCCAAGTGTTTATAAGCTTTCCCCAAACTTCCCATATCTGTTTTTTAACTTGTTCCTCTATATCTCCCAACCAATATACATTAACCCCTTCCTTTCCTGGTATTTCAAGTGGATACATTCCCATCAAATCAATTCCTTGTTCGGTGCATTCTAATTTTAGTCCTAGACCTAGGATTGCATCCCTTCCCAATAGATTTAAAGGAGTTTTATCACATACTAAAATAGGTACATGGGTTGTCTTATTTCCAATGGTAACAGGCACCGGCGTCGTCATTCGAGCTAATGTTACTTTCCCCGAGAACCCCACAGTTTTTACAAACTGGTTTGACAATGGTAAGTGATCCGCATATTTCGTTTGCATGCACGTACATGTGGCGCCGGTGTCTATCATCATGGGGACCTCGATCCCTCCTACTCTAACGTTAACTATAGGTTCCTGCTCTGCAGTTTCTGTTATCTGTACGTACTGTCCTACCATTTCGGGGTTCTCTGGGCCTCCCTATGGGGAATTCTGATGGTTTACCGGCCCTTGAAACATCGGGATGCTGTTTGGCGATCCTTGGATCAGTTGTTGGCCTGTCTGCTGCTGGTTTTCTCCCTGTCTGGGGAAATTCCGCGGGCAATTCCTTTTTATGTGCCCTGCCTCCCCGCACCCCCAACACACACCTGAAGGGCCAGGCAGTGGTCCCTGTCTCGGAGTCTGATGATTAACCTGTCCCTGTCCTCTCTGATTCTGATAGGGTGGCCTACCACCTCCCTGTCCTTTCCCATTTCTATTCCAGTCAGTCTGACTTTGCAGGGCGTATGGGTTTTGATAATTTAGGCCATAGGCTCCTGGGTTCATGGACAGTGGGAAGGCAGAAATGTTATAGGTTATGACGGGCTGGCCTCCATCTCCGCTCCCCCCTTTGATTAGTGCAGGTGTTTCCTCTGGCTTTTGCTCCACCATCATTGGTGCTATTTTTCTGGGTGCAAGATCCTCTTTTGCCTTCAGTTTATCCTTGCTTTTAATCTCCTCCAACTGTGCCTGAAGGAGTTTACGTTGTACCTCCTTCAGCTGTTTGTCTGCATTCTTTTCATCTTTGCGATGTCTCTCTACTGCATGGGCAACATAATCCACAAACTCTCGGTAATTTTTTGAGTCCAAGCCCACCACTTCCTCCAGCCTTGTCTTAGCTGGGGCTGGCAAGCCCTCTAGGATTGCAGCCCGGAACATGGAGTTGGTCAGTGGGTCTATTAAAATGTCCCTCTCCGTGTCCCTTCTCCACCTTTTTAATTGATTCTCCACATACACAGCTGCATTCTCCTCCTCACCCAGTGGCTCTCCCTTTAGGGTTTTTACATCCATTCGATTGGGGTACATATCCCGCAGTGCCTGCCAGATGTCTTGGCGGTACTGGTCCATTAGTATCCCATCCACCGCTGGGTCATAAGCTGCGGTCGGGATGCCAGCACGTCTCATTACTTCCGCCATTTGGTCCATTCCTAGCACCTTTGTCAGGAGAGCTTTGATGTCGCCCAGTGCCATCCTTTTTCCCACCATCCCTGCCTCCAACTGTCCAATCCACCTTCCAGCCCCATCCAAAATATTGGGTAATTCATTAATTAAATTAGGCAAATCCTGACCTGACCAAGGGATATACTGCGGTCTGCCACCCTTCAGAATCACCGGGAATACCCTTTTCCCTCTCCTATCCACATCTGGAAACTTTACAGGTGGGTGCCTTTCCCGCCTTGATTTTCTTTGCACCCCTAACACTGATTGCCTCCCTTCGTCTTCACTACTCTCTTCTGTTTCTCCTTCCATCTCTCTATATCTTGTCTCTTTTCTCTCTCCCTTTGTGCCCTTCCCTCCTTCGTCATCTGTTCTATGTCATATTCTCCCTCAAAATTCATTGTGCCTGATATAACTGGGTACAGTCCCGTGGAGCTCTGTTTCTCTAAGTATGGGGGTGGGGCTACGTTTGGATCTTCCAATTTTGCTTTTTCCTCAAGTTGTACTGGCATCTGCATTCTACCTCCCCTCCATACCCCTCTTCTCTCTTTCCCTCCTTGTTGGAATAGGGCTAATATCTCTAACTCCTTTTCTCGCTTCTCCCTTCTTTTGCTCGATTTATCCTTAATCTTATAGTTCTTTATCATTCCCTTCTGGTCCTCACACCTCTCTATGGACCATGTGCCTTCCTCCGGCCACTGTGTACTGGTCTTATTTGTTCTTTTGGCCCATTTTTTAGAGACGTGTTCTATATCTCCCCTAAGGGCTGGGAACTTATCCCCTAATATCTCCACTGGTGTCTTAACTTGGTGCGCCATTACTCGTCTTTTTGGATCACTGTCACAATTTTTGTCACTTAGTCTGTCAGAGTTAGGTATTACAGTGATTATTACTTGCTGTATTGTTTTTCCGTGCTCAGTCCCCTGTTTACCTTTCCTTTGGATTTCTTTTGCCAATATCTGTAATTCTAACCGGGGTCCTGATATCCACTTCCCCGTAGTCCCCTGTCCCGGCACTATCTTCCTCTCCCGGGCCAGAGGGTAGTAGGTTTTCACTTGCTCGTCTATGTGTATAAGAATCCTGTATCGGTCAGATCCCTTTATTAATTTCTCTAGGGTTTCCAATTTTATTTCGTCTATCCAATTCCTATCGACTACTCTTTCCCATTTTACATACGGCCACTCATTCTTTATCTCCTCTAAGTTAGTTATATGTGTAATCTTTTTCCAATCCAGTGTTGCTTCCGTTTTTTTTTTATTATTCAAAGATTAGTTATTTTCAATCTTGTCACCAGGCAGTTATGTCAGGGTAATTTTTCAAGTTGTTAGTTATTACCCTACCTATATTCCGACTCTCTCTCTTATTTCTGTCCTTCACGCTGTTTTCTCAGACCAGTTTGTTCAAATTGGTCTTTTACTTCCTCTATTCTAGCTGCTACTCCCCTTTCCTGTGCTTAAAATCCACTCCTGTGCTTTTGACTACTGTATTAGGTCAGAGAGCGATCTCTCACTGATCTCTCTCCCTCTCGGTTGACGTCCCTTACCCGAGGTCCTGGGTAGGTTTGGACTGGCAGGTTTTCCCACACTTACTCTCTTCTGGGCAAGTCGTGACCTGAAAAACCCGCTCCAAACCGCTCGACTTAACCTAATTGCATTACTTTAGCTTTCGGCCTTTTTCCCGTCTCACTTTTTACCCATTCACAGACAATACAGTATTCGCAGCGCGCTTTTGCATGCAAAAATTCTGCTCTTCGGATCAGACTCAGTCTCTCAAAATTTTTACACAATTTGGTTTTACCTGTGCAGGATATCTTTTTGGGTTGGGGAGATCCAGGACCAGCAGAGAGCCGGGCGCACCGGGCCTCGAGAAAACCCCTTTCTGACAACAAGGATTTACATGCATGCAAGTCTGCTTACCTTGTTGACAGAAGGCCGGCTGGGGACTTCTCGGTTCCGGTTGGACCACCGTCTCCGCTACTCCTTCCAGATGCTTTTCTGGGCGATCTCTCACCAACCCTGCTAAGCAGCGCCAATTTTGTCGTGGTTCCCCAGGACGACAATTCGTTCACATCAGTTTAAAACAGAGAGTCTGAGCAGCGATCTTTCAAGCAAAAGACTTTATTTCTCAGCACAAGAGATAAAGCCGGGAACGTCCGGAACACTCCAAAGAGCCCTTGGGCTTACAGTCTTTTATGTACATTTCAGCTCCCTATCTCAAGATTCTTATCTTACTTTTATTGCCTGTCCTTGGTTCTCATCTTACTTTAGACCCTTTATCTGTTGTATTGGCAATTAGTCGTTCCCTGTTATATCTCTGTGTCTCTTAAATCATGGTGGTTATGGCTCTTACCTTTATCTGACCTTTTCTGCTTGTACTATAATCGTAGTTTTGTTGATTTAGGCCGAAAGTGTTAGAAAGGACATTCTCTCTGCTGATTTTATGGTTTTATGGTCCACTATTAAGTTGAACCATCGAGCAGTCTTCCTTGTTTTCTTAAGTGACTGTTGTCTGCTTTCCTTAATTAGTGATTGCTATATTACTTCTCTAGTTCCTCCACTTTGATCATATCGACTACACTTGATTATATTAGTTCACACGAAGTTACTTTAGGTTATATACCCATCTCACTACTCACCTAAATCTGCTATATCATTTTACTAAAACCTGTGAATCTGAATTTCATACTAAACTCATACAATATCCAGTACAATTTCCCTTACAAGCACCCTACAGCATCTACCATTAACTGGGGTGTGTTTGTGCACATTTACATTTACATATTTGCACTAACTTTTTTAATGTTGCAATTTGCTGGCAATTTGAGTTACTAATGGAGTGGTGGGAGGTGCGGGGTGGGTGGGTGGGAGGGGTGGGTTGCGTGGTGGCAGGCAGAGTGGGAAACGGAACACCTTGGACCTGAGTGAAGAGACATCCAACTTTCTTAGTCAATCAGATTGAAGGATTTAGAAGAAAAGGAGGAGGAAAATGAATTAGAGTCGTTTAATTCAATGTTAAATTAGGAATAGAAAGAGAGGGAGAAATAACCTAATTATGTGAAAGAGGTAAAGTTACAAAGAAAATTAAGTTTGACATTTTGAAATCGGTGGCACAGTGGTTAGTGCTGCCGCCTCACAGTGTCAGGGACCCGGGTTCAATACCTGGCTTGGGTCCCTGTCTGTGCAGAGTCTGAACGTTCTCCCTGTGTCTGCATGGGTTTCCTCCGGATGCTCCTGTTTCCTCCCACAGTCTGAAAGACACGCTGGTTAGGTGCATTGGCCATGCTAAATTCTCCCTCAGTGTACCCAAACAGGTGCCGGAGTGCAGCAATTAGAGGATTTTCACAGTAACTTCATTACAGTGTTAATGTAAGCCTACTTGTGACACAATAAATAAACTTTAAACTTTAATTAATATCTGAAGGAATAAGACTCTACACTTCAAGTAGTTAATTTTCATTGTCAAAGAGGTTCGAGACAATTATCGGCAGTAATCAACAATTAACATGTTTTTACATGCACTTACTTCCTGAAGTATGTATAGCTCATATCAAAGTACAAATATAGAAAATTCACAACATTCAATGGGTGGACTTTATTGTGGATGGGTGTTCTTGCCTGCAGGAGGGAGGACTAGTGAGAATCTCTTTTCAGGAAGGTCAATTAAGCACTTAACTGGGCAGCAGTGAGCCTTCCCCGGATGGTGATGGCTAGCACGAGGGGACATAGCTTTAAATTGAGGGGTGAGAGATATAGGACAGATGTTAGAGGTAGGTTCTTTACTCAGAGAGTAGTAAGGGCGTGGAATGCCCTGCCTGCAGCAGTGGTGGACTCGTCAACATTGAGAGCGTTCAAGTGGTTATTGGATAAACATATGGATGATATTGGAATAGTGTAGATTAGAGGGGCTTTAGATTGGTACCACTGGTCGGCGCAACATCGAGGGCCGAAGGGCCTGTACTGCGCTGTAATGTTCTATGTTCTATGTTCCCCAAGATCCAGGGGGTGGACAACTTGCCTGCCAAGAGCAAGCAGACAATCAGAGGCTGGCAGCCCTTCCTAGCTCATCAATGCCACTGGGGAAATGGTGGCTGCTGCTGGTAATGCACACACCCGAGACCCAGGACCGTTGATGGACCTTGGCCACAATTGAGTGATGGAGGGAGGAGATTGTAATATGGGGGATCATGGGGTATTAAGCCACAAGAGCAGGAGGTGGCTCTTGGTGTGCCGCACTCAGAAACCATCAAGCAACCCCAACATGATTTGCCTTTCAGAGGGCGATTTATCTGCCTGCTGCTGGGCTGCAGTGATGGTGGGATGAGGCCTCTAAGCAGTATCAGTTGGCAATGGAACAGGATGGCATCCACTGGCCTTCCTGCCATAGACATAATCAGGGCAGAGGCTGAAAGGCAGCAGAGTTCCCACCAGCCATCCTCCCACCCATTAAACATTGCCCTGTCACCAAACTCACTACAGGAGGGCTTTACATTCCAGTTAAAGTGTGTCAATAGTGATGCTGACAGCAAAATATAATTTTTATGAAGCTAACTGTGGGGCAGTGCAACTTTGACAACATGATTTAGATATCGGCATTTATTGCCAATATTGGCTATAAGATTTACGTATAAATAATGATGACTACCATTAACTTCTACCAAATAAATAAAGCTAACAACAATAAAAATAGGCTAAACAATCAAAACTGATCAATAAAATTAGTGAAAATGATTCAACCTAAATCCAACTGATAATTATAATTTAGCATTAAAAGTAAGCCAGTTAACAGTGGAGATGATAAATAAGGACTTGCACTAAAAATAAAACACTGAACAGATAAAAGCAGTGTGTTGAGACTGCAGAATATGGGAAATGATGGACACTGAGACTGTTCCGGATGACTATACTTGTGACAGATATCTATATTCGGTGTTACTCCAGCTGAGCATTCTTGAGCTGCAATGTGCGTTAAAAGCTCTCCCACACATACAGAAGGAGAAGGGCATATTTGGATAATTTACTCTTGAACACAGTTACACCAGATAGAGAAACACAGGTGTAGAAAGAGGGAATGTATGAGTGATAGTCAGCAGGATAGGAGTAATCTAATTGAAGAAGGAACCACAGAAACTGTTCCTGTCCAATAGCTATGATGTACTTTACTATCTGTGCAAATAGGGCTCCAGGGAGGGTGGCCAGAAGGCTAACCAAGGCAGTGTGGGGGATGTTGATTTTGATTTGATTTGATTTGGTTTATTGTTGTCACATGTATTAACATGCAGTGAAAAGTATTGTTTCTTGCGCGCTATACAGACAAAGCATACTGTTCATAGAGAAGGAAACGAGACAGTGCAGAATGTATTGTTACAGTCATAGCTAGGGTGTAGAGAAAGATCAACTTAATGCAAGGTAAGTCCATTCAAAAGTCTGACAGTAGCAGGGAAGAAGCTGTTCTTGAGTTGGTTGGTACGTGACCTCAAACTTTTGTGTCTTTTGTATGTGCTAGTCTAGGGGAGAACACAGTAAGAGTTTTAACAACACCAGTGACACATTTTAACAACACCAGTGACACATGAAATGTGAGACATTTCCACTCCATCTGACGAAGGAGCAGCGCTCCGAAAGCTAGTGGTGTTTGCTACCAAATAAACCTGTTGGACTTTAACCTGGTGTTGTTAAAACTCTTACTGTGTTCACCCCAGTCCAACGCCGGCATCTCCACATCTAGTCTAATGGAATCAGAGAAGCAAAATAGAAAGATTATTGTTCTCGGGAATTTGTTAATTAGGGGAATAGAGGGTATCCTCTGCGGTTGTGTTTGACAATCCAGGAGGGTATGTTGCCTACCTACTGTCAAAGTAAGGGATTTCACAAATTGGCTGGAAAGAATGTGGAAAAGGGCGAGGAAGAAGCAGTTGTCCTGATCCATGTTGGAAATGTGCACCGTATTGGTCTCCTTACCTGAGGGCAGTTACATTCATCTTATAGGGTGTGTAATACAGGTTTATTGGGCTGATTCCTGGAAAAAGAGGGCTGTCATATGAGCTGTGGTTGAGTAGAATGGGCCTATATTGTCTGCAGTTTAGTAGAATGGGAGGATTTTAATGAAATGTATAAAATTCTTAGAGGATCATTTAGAAAGGCACAAATTGATCAGGGGTAGACAGCCTAGTTTTAATAGGGGAGGATCTGGTCTTACGAATTTAATAGAATATTTTGAGGACATATCAAGGAGGGTTGATGAGGGTAGTGTAGTGGATACAATCTACATGGATTTCAGTAAGGCATTTGTTAAGATCCCACACGGCAGACTGAGAAGAGAAGAGAGTTATTATGGGATACAGGTGAAGGTGCAGGTTGCATACAAAATTGGCTCAGTGACAGGAAACAAAGAGTAATGGTCGATGAATGTTTTTGCAAATGGAAAACAGTTTCCAATGGTGTTCCACAGGCTCAGTGTTGGTGCCCTTGCTGTTTGTTGTACATGTTAATGATTTGGACTTAAATGTGGGTGGCATGATTGGCAAATTTGCAGATGACACAAACATTGGTTGTAAGTTGATAATGAAGAGGATAACTGTCAACTCCAGAACGATATCAATGGTTTGACTGAGTGGACAGAGAAGTGGCAAACTGAATTCAATCTGGAAAAATGTGAAGTAATACATTTGGGGAGGGCAAAGTAAGGGAACACTCAATGAACAGGAAAATACTGATAGGGGTTGATGAAGTAAGGGACCTTGGAATAAATGTCTACAGGTCGTTGAAGGTGGTGGGACAGGTGGACAAGGTGAATAAGAAAGCGTTCCTTTATTAGGCAAGTTATTGAATAAAAAAGCAGGGATATCATGAGGGAACTGTATAAAAAGCTGGTTAAGCCACAGCTGGAACCTTGTGCACAGTTTTGGTCACATTACAGGAAGGACATAATTGCTCTGGAGAGAGTGCAGAGGAAATTTACAAGCATGTTTCCAGGATTTAAAAGTTGCAGTTATGAGGAGAGATTGGATAGGTCTAGATAGTTTTCCTTAGAACAGAGAAGGCTAAGGGGTGACTAATTGAGATGGTACAAAATAATGAGGGACCCAGGCAGGATAGACAAGAAAGACCTGGCTCCACTAGCTCAGGGGTCAATTACCAAGGAGCATATGTTTAAGATGATTGGTAGCATTAGAGGGGATATGAGTAAAAATGCTTTCACCCAGAGGGGCATCTGGAATTCACTGCCTAAGTAAGTGGTTGAGGGTGAAATTCTCAACTCATTTGAAAGGTACCTGGATATGCATCTGAAATGTTGGAGCCAGGTGCTGGAAAGTGGAATTAAAATGAACAGCTAGTTTCTTTTTTCCTTTATTTTGGCTGGCACAGGCATGGATGGGCTGAATGGCATCTTTCTGCACCATAATCTTTCTATGGTTCTATGGCTTGATAGGGTTGATAATGAGATGTTGTTTTCTCAGCTGGAGAGCCTAGAACTAGGAGGCACATTCTCGGGATGAGGAGTTGCGCACCTGGGACTGAACTGAGGAGAAATTTCTTCACTCAGAAGATCTTTTGAATTCTCCACCCCAGATAGAATATAGAACATAGAACATTACAGCAGTACAGGCCCTTCGGCCCTCGATGTTGCGCCGACCAGTGAAACCAATCTAAAGCCCATCTAACCTACACTATTCCAATATCATCCATATGTTTATCCAATGACCATTTAAATGCCCTTAATGTTGATGAGTCCACGTCTGCTACAGGCAGGGCATTCCACACCCTTACTACTCTCTGAGTGAAGAACCTACCTCTGACATCTGTCCTATATCTATCACCCCTCAATTTAAAGCTATGTCCCCTTGTGCTAGCTAACACCATCCGAGGAAAAAGGCTCTCACTATCCACCCTATCTAACCCTCTGATCATCTTGTATGCCTCTATTAAGTCACCTCTCAACCTTCTTCTCTCTAACAAAAACAACCTCAAGTCCCTCAGCCTTTCCTCATAAGACCTTCCCACCATACCAGGCAACATCCTAGTAAATCTCCTCTGCACCCTTTCCAATGCTTCCACATCCTTCCTATAATGCGGTGACCAGAACTGTACGCAATACTCCAAGTGCGGCCGCACCAGAGTTTTGTACAGCTGCAACATGACCTCCTGGCTCCGAAACTCAATCCCTCTACCAATAAAAGCTAACACTCCGTACGCCTTCTTAACAACCCTATCAACTTGGGTGCCAACTTTCAGGGATCTATGCACATGGACACCCAGATCTCTCTGTTCATCCACACTACCAAGTATCTTTCCATTAGCCCAGTACTTTGTAATCCTGTTACTCCTTCCAAAGTGAATCACCTCACACTTTTCTGCATTGAACTCCATTTGCCACCTCTCAGCCCAGCTCTGCAGCTGATCTATGTCCCTCTGTAACCTGCAACAACCTTCCGCACTATCCACAAGTCCACCGACTTTAGTGTCATCCGCAACTTTACTAATCCATCCTTCTACGCCCTCATCCAGGTCATTTATAAAAATGACAAACAGCAGTGGCCCCAAAACAGATCCTTGCAGTACACCATTAGTAACTGAGCTCCAGGATGAACATTTCCCATCAACCACCACCATCTGTCTTCTTACAGCTATGATGTGGAGATGCCGGCGTTGGACTGGGGTAAACACAGTAAGAAGTCTCACAACACCAGGTTAAAGTCCAACAGATTTATTTGGTAGCAAATACCATAAGCTTTCGGAGCACTGCTCCTTCGTCAGATGGAGTGGAAATGTGCTCTCAAACAGTGCACAGACACAGAAATCAAGTTACAGAATACTAATTAGAATGCAAATCTCTACAGCCAGCCAGGTCTTAAAGGTGCAGACAATGTGGGTGGAGGGAGCATTCAACACAGGTTAAAGAGATGTGTATTGTCTCCAGACAGAACAGCTAGTGAGATTCTGCAAGACCAGGGGCAAGCTGTGGGGGTTACTGATAATGTGACATAAATCCAACATCCCGGCAGAAACTGATAGCCAAGTTCCACACACACGAGGACGGCCTAAACCGGGATGTTGGATTTATGTCACATTATCAGTAACCCCCACAGCTTGCCCCTGGTCTTGCAGAATCTCACTAGCTGTTCTGTCTGGAGACAATACACATCTCTTTAATTACCAGGGTTGTCTCTACTCCCCTTCTTGAACAAGGGGACAACATTTGCTATCCTCCAGTCTTCTGGCACTATTCCTGTAGACAATGACGACCTAAAGATCAAAGCCAATGGCTCTGCAATCTCCTCCCTAGCCTCCCAGAGAATCCAAGGTAAATCCCATCCAGCCCAGGGGACTTATCTATTTTCACACTTTCCAGAATTGCCAACACCTCCTCCTTATTAACCTCAATCACGTCTAGTCCAATAGCCTGTATCTCAGTATTCTCCTCGGTAGGATGCCGTAGATGGCCGTAGATGCTTAGTTATTTAATATATTCAAGGTCAAGATGGCTAGATTCTTGGACCGTAAGGGGTTCAAGGGATTCGGGGGTAGGGCAGGAAAGCACAGTTAATGTAGGAGTTCAACTGTGATCTTACTCAATGGTGGCGCAGGCTCGAGGGGCCTACAGTGCTTTTGTTTCTCATGTAGTCAACAGAAGAACAAACAGGAAGTCCTGTCAAAAAAGTATCTGGAGCAAGGAACTAAATTTAAAAACTGGACCTTGAGGGTGGTACCCTCTAGCCTAGTTTGTCACCCAAGCCACGTGTTAATATGCATTGGAAGAGACAGGTCAGGAAAGCAAATGCATGGCTGAATGAGTGAGCTGGGAAGGAGGGCTCTCAATGTAAGGGATGCTGCGGCACTGGAACAGACTGGGTTCAAGGTCCTAGCAGAAAGAACTGTAAACCAGTAAAGAGAGTGACAGTTCAAATAGAAATAATTGTAACCTACAGATAAAATATACAAGAGAAGATAGTGAAATTCAGAGTACAAAACATGATAAGTATCAAGGAACAGAAAAACATTTAGCAACAACAAGCAGAGTGACGCAAAATAAACACATTACATCGTCTGAAAGGAAATTGCAGGAGCAACAAAAAGTAATAAGTCAAAACATATGAGTTAAATATCAAGCAGGGGTGGGGGAGGGGACTGCGACAATAGGGTAGGCTACAGATGGTTATCTAAATAAGTATACTGCACACAAATTCATGGAGAAACTACTTTGGTTTTTCTAGCGCTTTTCACAATCTCATGGTACTTTACAACCTATGATAGAGTGTTGGAGTGAATTGGGTGTTTAATATAAGAAATGCAGCTGCCAACTTCTGCATACAAGGGGGTGGATTTTACAGGAAATTATGTTGTGACCCCCTCCTCCCCCCACTGCCACACTGTCTGACAAGTCAACTTTCAGCCCACTGACTTAGAAGCCGGTTGCCCTGTATTGATATTACACTGGGAGAAGCATTAATTAAATCAGAGTGAATCTTCCATCCCCATCTGGGAGCAAATCCCACCCTCAAGAGCTGGCTCGGAGATCTGTAGCCCCAGCAGAATTGACTACAGCCAGTCCCAAGGATGAAGTCATGGAACCCAGACTCAGAGGTGAGTCTGGTATTTTCAACTAGGAGACCCTAGTGAGTGGGGGGGAGGGGGTGTTGGTGGGGGGAGGAGGTGGTGAGAGGCCAGCTTAGATGGGGATGGGGGGTTGGGGTGGGGTCGAAAGCTTAAAGTGGGTGCAGGGAGTCTGATCTCGGAGCTGGTGCCTCCATTGACACAGGGGAGTCCCTCAAGGATGACTCCCCCCACCTTCTTTCCCGACAATAGCATGTGCAGTGAAAGCTGCCAAGCCACCCTCCCTGCCTCTGCCTTCCCCAGTCGCACGTAACATAGCAACAGAAGTGGAATGAGGCCTTTAACTGGCCATTAATTGTCCACAAGGCCCTCAATAGACTTGAGGGCAGTCAGGTTGCTTGAAGCCTTCCATCAGAAAGGTCAGAGGTGGAGGGGTGGGAAGGAAGCCTGCGGGTAGGCCACCTCTTTTATTTTATGAGCTTTCCTCCCACACCCCATCCCACCTCCTCACATTCAAACATGCCAGCAGTAGGATCCAGGTCATGGCATCTTTCACACTTACCTGAGTAGGCCTTGGTTTGAAAGGTGGTTCATCCAGCAATGTAACACATCCTCAATGCTGCACTGACCCACTGGCCTCTCTACTCAAGTCTCCATAGTGAGTCTTGAAGTGGTGACTTTCTGATTCAGAGGCACAAATGCTACCAGTAAGTCAAGGATGACACTTGCAAATAAATTAGAAGTACAAATTTAGCTTAGGGTATGAAGCAATGGCCATTACAAAAACCTTGCTGTAAACTGCCCAAGAATTGGAACCAAATAATCCAAGCATTAGGGTATTTAAGAGAGGACAAAGCAATTGCGATAAAAAGCATAATCACAGCAACAGAAAGAAAAGTTTTTAGCAAGAATTATTCGGCAATGAAAACATTATCGGCTGGAATCTTATCACTGCTCAAAGCAGCAGGATTTTCCCATCCCACTGCAGTGAACAGAGATTTGGGGTTGGCCGCCGTGGACCGTGGCATGAACAGCTGGTAAGATTGTGCATAAAGGCTGGAATTAATTCCAATAACTGATGCAAGATTCTACTGCAAATTTTTAACAGATCTCCTTACAGTAGTGAGGGTAAATGTATGAGCATAAGCATCTTACAGAAACGATGGTCTGAACTTTATTGTTCTGATGGGGTGAGGGTCCGTTTTGTGTGGTTAGGCAGCTAATTATTTGTTAAAGGGGTTACCATCCCTTTAAAAGATGGCTGCCACCCCAGGAGCAATTGACCAATCTGAAGGCCGGCAGCACAGCAGGTGATGCCGGGGACGATGTTGCAGCACCAGTGCCGGAGACCCCCAGTAGGTACTTCTACCCTCCTCCTGTAACTCTCACGCATGCCCTCATCACCGTTAACCCACCTAACACAACCTTTTGGCTTCTCTCTGTTATCCCTGAACTTCTCCTGCTACCCTTGGACACTATTACCATTTCCTTGGACATTCAAACTCTTCCCCTGCCCCCCCCCCCGCCCCGTGCCTACATCTACAACAATCCCAATACCCGCTCTGATCCTAAACCCTCTCGTTATCAATTACTCTCTCTGCTCCCGTGACCCCCCTGTGAGACATTCCAATACCTGACCCCGACTCTAGACCCTCACCCCTACTGAGTTCAACAGTGACTGACTGTTACCCTGCCACCCAGCGCCTTCAATTCAATCCTCAGCACTCCCTACATTGACAGTATCGATTGCGCCTGTTATCTTACTTTCCCTGCCTGGAACTGTCAATCACCACCCCTCCCCCTCCCTTCCTCCACCTCCTCATGACCCTCAAAAATTTTTATAGGACTACCGCACCCAGGAGACTTGGCCCTTCCCTCCACCACAACCATCTGACTCCAAACTCCTCTTCACTCTCCCTTTCCTGTGCTGCACCTCTCCAAACCCAAACACAGCAGCAGCACAAACCACTGCCCTTCCCTCTACTGCATCTCCTCGCATCCAAACACCAACCTTTCAACAACTTGTGCCAGAGTTCAGAACTGGCAATCGCTTATCTTATTTCCAGCTAAACAAAGCACGCCACTTTCAAACGATCATGAATTGGGTGCAAAGAGATTGAGTCACTAACTTTGTACCAAGGTTAGAAATTTATTAAACCTGCTTCACATTAATGAGTATTCATGGCATGCCAACATATTACAAGCTTGAACTCGCCACAGGCCAGCATATTGCTCAACATGACACAAACACACTACTGACTTCATTTCTGCATCTTAGCCTGCCTCTGGAAAATTTCCATCCATCTAATTAATCACCCCACATGCCATGTTTTCCACTATCGGACTCCGTAAAATTTAACCCCACCCAGCCCTGTCACTGGGTGGAAAGTTTTCAAAGAAATATTTGGCATGGTAGAAAACCAGCATAGAGAAAATACAAAAGCTTTACTGATGCAATTAAGCAATCACAGTCAACAAATATAGCAACAGACTATATCAAGTTTGCAAAAATGCCAAGGAAAGTGTAAATCCAGAAAATTGGGAGAGTTATTAAAGACAACGAAGTGATACACATAAAAAGGTGCAAAAAGGGAGTATGAAGAATTAGTTACAAGGAATGTATAACAGCAAAGGTTTTCACATAGATATAGTAATTTAGAATAGTGAGAGTTTATGAGCTCATTAAAGACTGGCACAGGTGAGACTGTAACAGGTGACATTGCAAAACCAGGAACTGAAAAGGGGCAGAGATTTGTTTGCTCATGTACAGAAGTGGGCGGGCGCACGGTGGCACAGTGCTTAGCAGTGCTGTCTCACAGCGCCAGTGACCCAGGTTCGATTCCCGGCTTGGGTCACTGTCTGTGCGGAGTCTTCACGGTATCCCCATGTCTACGTGGGTTTCCGTGGGCTGCTGCGGTTTCTTCCCTCAGTTCGAAAGACGTGCTGGTTAGGTGCATTGGCCATGGTAAATTCTCCCTCAGTTTACCCGAACAGGCGCTGTGGCGATTAGGGGATTTTCACAGTAACTTCATTGCAGTATTAATGTAAGCCTACTTGTGACACTAATAAATAAACTTTAAAACTTTAAAATCACTACAAACTGGAGCGCATTTAGAATTCTTATGAAATTTCCCCATCGTCTCAAAGGAGCTGAAGTATAAAAGTAGGAAGCGTGTTATAAAAAGGCTCAATCAGATCAACCTGAAGTACTTCTGGAAGGTCAGAGGCTTGGAATCCTGCGAGGAGTGTCTAACCTCCTGGCTCCCCAAAGCCTGCCCACCATCTACAAGGCACAAGTCAGGAGTGTGTTGGAACACTCCCCACTTGCCTGGATGGGTGCAGCTCCAACAACACTCAAGAAACTTGACACCATCCAGGACAAAGCAGCACACTTGATTGGCACCACACCTCCAAACATTCAATCCCTCCACCACCGGCGCTCAGTAGCAGCAGTGTGTACTATCCACAAGATGCACTGCTGCAATTCACCAAAGATCCTTAGACAGCACCTTCCAAACTCACAACCACTTCCATCTAGAAGGACAAGGGCAGCAGACACATGGGAACTCTTTCAAAGATCTATCACAAGATGAGGACCTGCAACTTCCCCTCCAAGCCACTCACCATCCTGACTTGGAAATGTATCACTGTTCCTTCACAGTTTCTGGGTCAATATCCTGGAATTCATTCCCTAACGGCATTGTGGTCAGCCAACAGCCTGTGGACTGCAGTGTTTCACAAAGGCAGCTCACCACCACCTTCTCAAGGGCAACTAAGGATGGACAATAAATGCTGTAAGAAGTCTCACAACACCAGGTTAAAGTTTTGAGACTTCTTACTGTGCTTATCCCAGTCCAACGCCGGCATCTCCACATCAATAAATGCTGGCCAGACAGTGACACCCATGTCCCATGATTTGAATACAGAAAATACGTGCCTTGGACAAGTACAGGGCAAACTTCCCAGAGTGATACCAGGACGTAAGGGTTAAACTATGAGGCTAGATTGCTTCGGCTTCATTTGTGTTCACTTGAGATTAGAAGTTGAAATGCAATCGAATCATGAAAAAAATGATGAAGGAATTTGATTTTCTTTTAAAGTTTATTTATTAGTGTCACAAGTAGGCTTACATTAACACTGCATTGAAGTTACTGTGAAAATCCCCTCGTCGCCACGCTCCGGCGCCTGTTCGGGTACACTGAGGGAGAATTTAGCACGGCCAATGCACCTGACCAGCACATCTTTCGGACTGTGGGAGGAAACCGAAGCACCTGGAGGAAACCCGTGCAGACACGGGGATAACGTGCAAACTCCACATAGACAGTGACCCAAGCCAGGAATCGAACCTGGGTCCCTGGTGCTGTGAGTTGAGCCTGGTTGAGTTCTTTGAAAATGTGACCAAACACATTGACGAAGGAAGAGCGGTGGATGTGGTCTATATGGACTTCAGCAAGGCGTTCGATAAGGTCCCCCATGCAAGACTTCTTGAGAAAGTGAGAGGGCATGGGATCCAAGGGGCTGTTGCCTTGTGGATCCAGAACTGGCTTGCCTGCAGAAGGCAGAGAGTGGCTGTGGAGGGGTCTTTCTCTGCATGGAGGTCAGTGACCAGTGGAGTGCCCCAGGGATCTGTTCTGGGACCCTTGCTGTTTGTCATTTTCATAAATGACCTGGATGAGGAAGTGGAGGGATGGGTTGGTAAGTTTGCTGACGACACCAAGGTAGGTGGTGTTGTGGATAGTTTGGAGGGATGTCAGAAGTTGCAGCGAGACATAGATAGAATGCAAGACTGGGCGGAGAAGTGGCAGATGGACTTCAACCCGGATAAGTGTGTGGTGATCCATTTTGGCAGATCCAATGAGATGAAGCAGCAGTATAATATGAAGGGTACCATTCTTAGCAGTGTAGAGGATCAGAAGGACCTTGGGGTCCGGGTCCATTGGACTCTTAAATCGGCCTCGCAGGTGGAGGATGCGGTCAAGAAGGCGTACGGCGTACTGGCCTTCATTAATCGAGGGATTGAGTTTCGGAGTCGGGAGATAATGCTGCAGCTTTATAGGACCCTGGTTAGACCCCACTTGGAGTACTGCGCGCAGTTCTGGTCACCTCATTACAGGAAAGATGTTGAAGCCATTGAAAGGGTGCAGAGGAGATTTACAAGGATGTTGCCTGGATTGGGGGGCATGCCTTATGAGGATAGGTTGAGGGAGCTTGGTCTCTTCTCCCTGGAGAGACGAAGGATGAGAGGTGACCTGATAGAGGTTTACAAGATGTTGAGAGGTCTGGATAGGGTAGACTCTCAGAGGCTATTTCCAAGGGCTGAAATGGTTGCTACGAGAGGACACAGGTTTAAGGTGCTGGGGGGTAGGTACAGAGGAGATGTCAGGGGTAAGTTTTTCACTCAGAGGGTGGTGGGTGAGTGGAATCGGCTGACGTCGGTGGTGGTGGAGGCAAACTCGTTGGGGTCTTTTAAGAGACTACTGGATGAGTACATGGGATTTAATGGGATTGAGGGCTATAGATAGGCCTAGAGGTGGGGATGTGATCGGCGCAACTTGTGGGCCGAAGGGCCTGTTTGTGCTGTGGCTTTCTATGTTCTATGTTCTATGACCCAAGCCAGGAATCGAACCTGGGTCCCTGGTGCTGTGAGGCAGCACTGTGCCACCACGCTACCCTAGTAAGTACTGATAGAGTCAGTACATTGAATCATAGAATGATACAGCACAAAAGGCCATTCAGGCCCTCAAGCTTGTGCTAGATCTTTGAAAGAGTTTCAATTAATCCCACTTCGCTGCTCTTTCCCTGCAGATTTTTTTTCACTTCATGTATTAATCCAGTTCCCTTATGAAAGTTATATTGAATTTACTCCCATGTCCCATTCAGCCAGTGCATTCCAGGTCACCATAAGACCTAGAGTAAAAACATTTTTTTCCTCATATGGACTCTGACTCCTTTGCCAGTCGCCATAAATCTACCCCCGGCCTTTCTGCCACTTAATTACTCATTCAAAATCCTCCACGGTTATGGACACCACTCCCTTAGCATTTTCCACTCCAAGGAGAACATCTCCGGTTTCACTTATCTCTCCAGGTAACCCAAGGCTTTCATCCTTGGTGTCATACAGGGTAATCAGTTCCTCTGTATTTAAAAACAGAAAAAGTTGAAAATCCTCAGCAGGTCTGGCAGCGTCCGTGGAGAGAAAAACCAGGTTAAAATTTCAGGCCAATTTCCCGCAACATGTAATATTTTGATTTTTCGCTCTCTTGGCAAAGGTGGAACTTTAAAGGCAGCAAGATAGCATTTGTAGCCTTTAACTGAGAATCCATTCAAACACAAAGCATTCCCATTTCATTCTTGGCACAGATTTCCCTCAATTTATAATTGCGCCCTCTAATCTGTGATCAGTCGCAGTTATGTAACATGTTAACACCCATGTTTTCACTCTCGACACAGATACTGCAAAATCTTTCCTCAAGGGATCAAACAGTTGGAGAGAGTCCAAGATTAAGCCACTGGTTTGTGGCTAGAGCAGGTTTGGTGAACTGATTTGAAATAGAACTCCATGAAGTCATTCGAGAATGAGGGAAAATTTCAGGCTATTTCTACCACAGTTTAGAGCATAAAACGCAGAAATGAGGTGCAATTAGAGACACTAATAAGTGCACCAATATCTCCTTTCACAGCAGAAGAACCATAGATCAGGCAGTTCAGCAGAATATACATGCTCTTTAAGTACTAGTCACAATTTGACGATTAAATGGGGCGATAGTGGCGCAGTGTGTCACTAACAATCCTGAGCTTTGGGGGCGTGGGTTCAAATCCAATCACAGCTGATGGAATTTAAATTCAATTTAATGGTCCAAAGATGTGTGGGTTAGGTTGATTGGCCAGGCAAAATTGACCCTAGTGTGAGGGGAGTAGCAGGGTAAATATGTGGGGTTACGGGAATAGCGTCTGGGTGGGATTGCTGGTCGGTGCAGACTCGATGGGCCAAAGAGCCTCCTTCTGTACTGTAGGGATTCTATGATTTGATTCTGATTCTATGATTCCAATGAAAAAATCTGGAATATAAAGCTCATGTCAGAAATGGTGACCATGACAACTGTTTACATCAGGCAAAGAAATCTTTTGTCCTTACCCGGATTGACCTACATGTGGCTCCAGTCCCACAGCAATGCTTGACTTTTAAACTGCCCTCTGATATGACTGTGCAAACCACTCAGTTAAGGATGGGCGACAAATGCTGGCCTTGCTGGTAACACCCACAGCCCAAAAAAAGATGCAAACAGCCTTGTGCCAGAAATCTGTTTTTAATGGATCAGAATAATAACAAAATACAAGAAAGTAGAAGCATAAACAGGGCATTTGAAGTGTCTGTTAAAATCATTAACCTCCTGAGCAAAAGATCCTTTTTAGTAAGTAGAAATGGTGGTTAATAAGAGCATTTGTTTTCTTAAGTCCTAATTGTTTTTTGTTTTTAATATTATGGTAATAAAGTAGCCATCTTCAGACCAGTGGCTGTTTACCTAGCTGTACTTGTGCTCTTTTCTGGAACAGTCCAAATGATTCCAGCTGCAGTGCTGTCTTCACAAAGCAGTCTGTTTGTCTTATTCCATTTTGTTATACTTCACTAGCTTTAATTTTGAATTGTATTTTACGTTATTTTTTTCTCATCACCCTCCTAACCTGCATCCATGATAAATCTTCTATTACCATTGTTTAACTGGCCGGTGTGGGCATATAACTGGCATTCTGGATTTCTATTTGTTCTTCAGAAGGTTCCATTATGACGAGGAAGTCATCATGTAGAAAAGTGGGGCTGTGAGCTCCCATGTTCTTTCAGATCATACTGAAATGTTTTAGAAACATAGAAAACTACAGCACAAAACAGGCCCTTCGGCCCCACAAGTTGTGCCAAACATATCCCTACCTTTTAGGCCTACTTATAACCCTCCATCCTATTAAGTCCCATGTACTCATCCAGGAGTCTCTTAAAAGACCCTATCGAGTTTGCCTCCACCACCACTGACGGCAGCCGATTCCACTCGCCCACCACCCTCTGCGTGAAAAACTTCCCCCTAACATTTCCCCTGTACCTACACCCCAGCACCTTAAACCTGTGTCCTCTCGTAGCAGCCATTTCCACCTTGGGAAAAAGCCTCTGAGAGTCCACCCGATCTATGCCTCTCAACATCTTATATACCTCTATTAGGTCTCCTCTCATCCTTCGTCTCTCCAAGGAGAAAAGACCGAGCTCCGTCAGCCTATCCTCATAAGGCATGCCACTCAATCCAGGCAACATCCTTGTAAATCTCCTCTGCACCCTTTCAATCTTTTCCACATCCTTCCTGTAATGAGGCGACCAGAACTGAGCACAGTACTCCAAGTGGGGTCTGACGAGGGTCTTATATAGCTGCATCATTATCCCCGGACTCCTAAGCTCAATCCCTCGATTGATAAAGGCCAGCACACCATACGCCTTCTTAACCACCTCCTCCACCTGCGGGACCGATTTTAGAGTCCTATGGACCCGGAACCCAAGGTCCTTCTGATCCTCTACAGTACTAAGAGTCTTTCCCTTTATATTGTACTCCTTCATTCCATTTGACCTGCCAAAATGGACCACTACTCATTTATCTGGGTTGAAGTCCATCTGCCACTTCTCTGCCCAGTCTTGCATCCTATCTATGTCCCTCTGTAACTTCTGACACCCCTCCAGACTATCCACAACCCCACCAACCTTCGTGTCATTGGCAAACTTACCAACCCATCCCTCCACATCCCTCCACTTTTAGTGCCTCAAAACTTCAGGAATCATTCCAAGATGATTGTAAGCAAAAATGCAAAACTTATTGGAAATTAAAATCAATTAGAAAAACAGCAAGGAATGTACCATGACACAAAAAGCAAATGAAAATTATTTTCCTTGATAGTTATTTTTTGGGAGAATCTGGCCATTATTTCGAAGTGCCCAACAGGTGATTAAACGGGAGAATTTCCCACCCATTCTTTGGGTGTACTTAGGTGAATGAATCTCCCGCATCACAGAGTGCCTCAGAGAGATTCACACTGGTAAGTGTGGGCGGGGCCTCACCCTGCCCGAGAGGCCAGCAGCATAGTGCTGAGTGCACCACTGCGCATGTGCTGATCTGTCAATGGGGAGATCGGTGCATATGCACCGCCACCAGCCCCCCATCGCTGCCCTCTCCGATGTTATTCCTGAATGCCCCCCCCCACCCGACGGCTGGCCTACCCAGACCCCCCTCTTATTCGCTGGCCTTCCTGAGCTCCCCTCCAACTGGACCAGCCCCAGTCGCTAGCCCCAATCTCCCCCATTCCTCATGGCCAGCCCTGACCCCCAACCCCATCATGGTCAGCCCTGAACCCCCCCCGGCCATGGCCAGCCTTGACCTGTCCCCTCACTCCATCCGCCACCAATCCCATTGCAGAGTGGCAGTGGGTTCCCCTTAACCAGGCCCCACCCCTAGTAAGCCCTGCCCCCTAGTCTCACCCCCTTGGCCCTGCCTGATGCTAAGTGGGCAGTTCTAGGATGCCTGGTGGGCAGTGCCAGGCTGGCATCTCCCAAGGGGCACTCCTCTGTCCCTGACCTCCAGGGGGAGCCTCAATGGCCTCTGTCCCCACCAGCGGGGTGAGCACCCCTGTTCCCCACTGGTGGGGAGCAGTTGTAAACCCCACTGATGGGAACCTCTCCCGGCAAGGGGGTGGGGAGGTGGAGAAACAAGCAGGTCCGGTGAAATAGGCACGGGGCTGATTACGCAGAAAGAAAAGGGCTTGGGAGACTTGTGATCGATCAGACACCGGTCGCAAGTCCCGCTAGAGGCCCTGATGTCTCCTGGCCCAAGTTACCCGAGCAGCACAGTGGACCAGGAGGACCTGGCCAATTTGTAGTGTTGAAAATATTCTGGTTGCTCTTCACTGATTCTATAACTGATCTATTCAATAGGACATTGTACAGTCTCCACATTTCACAATACTGTGTACATTCCTGTAAGTAAAATGTTGAAATTGCATTCATGGTAAATGACAGCCACATAAATCAAGAAGGTCAGTGAATTTCTGACTTATTATTCTTTATTATTGATCAAATCACTAAATGCATTACATATTGCACAGGTATATTAATGTTACTCTTTTCTCCTGGTGTTCCTGATTCTCCAAGATGCATGTCTCAGTCAAGAAAGCAGCCAACTAACTCATTTCCAGGACATGACCAATACATGATAAGAAGACATATAACAGGAGTGTAGGTGTCCCTCCTTCCAGAGATACAGGACGGAATTCTCCAGCTTCTCACACCCCGCCACCGCTGCCAGTGACAACAGATCATTTGGCGCTCAGCCAAATCTCCGTTCACTGCAGCGGGACTGGAGAATCCCAACAAGGTCGAAGAATCCAGTCCATAAAGTTGCCATATTCCCAGATGACCATAGCTTGCTCTCCCCTTTGATGGGGAGAGCTGACTCATGGTGATTTAATTTGAAGATCACCTCAGCTCGGGCAAGGGGCAAGGTTGAGAAGGCAAGTCTTCATGAATAACCTCAACTGGTACAGGAATTGAACCCGCGCTGCTGGCATCGCTATAACCAACTGTCCAACTAACTGAGATAAGTTCAAGTTTATTTATTAGTGTCACAAGTAGGCTTACATTAACACTGCAATGAAGTTACTGTGAAAATCCCCGCGTCGCCACACTCCAGCGCCTGTTCGGGTACACTGAGGGAGAATTTAGCATGGCCAACGCACCTAACCAGCACATCTTTTGGACTGTGGGAGGAAACCCGAGCACCTGGAGGACATACAGACTCCGTACAGACAGTGACCCAAGCCGGGAATCGAACCCGGGTCCCTGGCGCTGTGAGTCAGTGGTGCTAACCACTGTGCCGCTCCATAAAAATAAAGAATTCGGAATTCTCCAATGTCTTACACCCCACCACCCCTGCCAGCAAGAACAAAGAACATGGTGCTCAGCCAAAGCTCCATTCACAGCAGCGGGACCGGAGATTCCCAGCCATGATCAACCTCTGACAGATGCCTACCCATAAATGAGAACAGGGACACTGCAGAACAATGGATTAATTGTTCACCCCTCAAGAATTTGGTTCACCACCGAAAGGTAGCAACATGAAATAAGATTGAATTAGCATAGTAATATTCTCTACACAAATAGTATTTACATCAGTAATGTAAAAGACAGATACATGGTATCTAATTTACACTGAAATAAAGTATTATATTCTGCAATAGATACATTTTATCAGCTGATAAAAGATGAGAGAAGACGTGGTAAACTGGTAATAAGAATGTTCTTGCCGACTGCATATACAAATGAAGAATGTGGAAAACTCTTATCAATCTTAACACTGGCCAAGATCAATTCTACTCGAGTGCTGCATATTGGTTTGATTCACACTCTGTAACACAGGCATAGTTTACCATGGAGGCCATAAATAATATTATTCTGCTTTTTGCATTTTCTTTTTACAGTGAGCCATTAAAAAAAACACAAAAGCCAATACATTTGGATTGCAATCAGAAATCAGAATCCCACAGAGGAAAAAGGACAATTTTTTTTTTCAGGTGAGGTGGGGGAGGAACCTAAACCCACCGGGGATGCCGGCTGCAGACCGATAGGCATGCGCCCTGATCTCCTATATACAAGTCTACTTAGTATATGAGAGAACTGTCAACACCCCCCACCACATAGACCCCCTCTGAATATCATTCCCCTACAGACCCCCTCCGCAGCCCCCCCCCCACAGACACACCCCCAATTGCCATCCCCCCGCCAAAAGCCGGTCTCCTGATCCCTCCCCCAGTGCCCCAATCACTGGCATCTGATTGTGCCCCTGCCTCGATCACCAGCCTCCTGATCATCCTTCCCTAATCGCTGGCCCCATCACTAGCCCCCATCCCCTGACGCAGACTTCCTCCCTTCCCTCCCCTCTTACTGACCTTCTCCCTGCAGTACTCGGTCTGGCTCTGCTCCCATCTGGTCCCGCTCCCCAGGAGGCCCTGTCCCCTCAGTCCCCACCCCGTTGGCACTGCCCGGCGCTCAGTGGGCGGTGCCAGGGTTCCAGGCTCGTGCTGCCATCCCTCCTGACCAGGGGCCTCAATGGCCTCCGGTCCTACCAGCACTGCCACCACGTCTGGTCCCCATTGGTAGGGACCAGCTGTGATCCTCGCTGGTGAGGAACCCCACCGGTGAGGTCTGAAAGCCAAGTGAGCCCGGACAATAGCATCCTGGGCTCGCTAAACAGATTTAAATCAGGTCATGAAAATTAAAATCAGCCTCGTGCCCGTAAAAAGCGGCTTGGGAAGACTGCGACCAGCCCGACACCAAGCGTGATTCGGATTTTTTGACTCCCGTTGAAATTTCCCACCCCGCTACGCTACTCGGCCAATGCAGCAGGACGGGAAATTGTGCCCATGTTGTTTAATGAAAAAATAATATAATTTAATCTTGTTAATTATAAAATTATTCATTAAAAAAGCTTCATACGTTAAGCCCAAAATATTTTTAAATATGTGAATACTGAAGATGAAATTTTCCCTATTGCATTCTTTTTTGCCGTGTCTTGCTGATGCAAATCAATCTGACAGTAGTTATAATCATAACAACTCTGTACAGTTCATTCATTAAAAACGCACGATTATAGGGTTGCCAAGTATTCAGGATTATCCTGGAGCCTCCAGGAATTAATGATAAATGTCCAGCACACTGCTCCCAGCAGACCAGGGAAAAACCATTGAGGCATTTTTAAAAAATGTATTTTCTTAATTTTCTTATCGTTTTTTATCAGTTACAAAAATATTGAAAATGCAGAGTGGGGAGGGAGGGGTGATTGGCTAGAAACAGGAAGTTAAATGATAAAACCTCCCAAGAACTTGTGTCGGCAGCCCTACTTAGATATATTTTGTGAGTCGCTGTCTTGATATTCAGCTCCAATTCATTCTGCAAATTAACCCCCTTTCCACCCCTAACTATAAAAACAGAAACAGTAAAAAGCCAGAAATACTCAGCCGGCCAGACAGCCTTTCTGGAGAAAGAGAAGTTAGTCAGTCCATGTTTCAAGTCCAAAGATTCCTCCTCAGGACTGCTCCTCAATGCTTGCTGATTTCCTTTAATCCATTAAATCTGTTTTCCCGGGAAACATTGCACATAACCTCTGGAGTGGGCCGTCATTCCTAGTTGTCTTTTGTGGCGTCGAATGCCTCTTCTTCCAACAAGCTTTGACAAGTTGAAAACCAGGAGCCAAGGACGAGTCAATCTTTACAAATTTTATCAACAATCGGTTGGGGCAAAAAAACATGCAACTGGCCAAATTTGATAAACATCAAGTCAACGTCAAACTTCTCTGCTTATTGACCTCGCAATGCTTTCAGACCGAGTTCATATCCCAAAAACATGGCTGCACTCATAGGGAATCCACGAATAGCATTCACAGCTGCTCCTTTAAAAAATACCTGGTGAATAAAAGAAGGATTTTTAAGATCTTCCCTGCACAGTAACAGCTCGATGTACACTTCTGTTTTTATTTAGTTATTTTGTATGATGCAATTATTTCTTTCTCTAGTGATTGCAAACTCTCTAATTTCAGGCAAACTGCCTGCTGCATATTGAAGCATGAAAAGACATGATGAGAGGTGTCCCCTCTGCTGCTACCTATCTGTCTATGTCAATGCACCTGGCGAATAAGGAATACCTCCTTGGACCAATTCCTTAGCAGTTGGAAACTTATCTTGCAGGGGGCCGCTGTGATGTATATGAGCCTCAACATTCTTGGTGCTAATGTGTCAGTCTAAAACATGTACATTGATTTTGATTGGACATTGTTTTGCCTTCAATGTATACTGTGGCACGGTGGCACAGTGGTTAGCACTGCTGCCTCACAGCACCAGGGACCCAGGTTCGATTCCCTGCTTGGGTCGCTGTCTGTGTGGAGTTTGCATGTTCTTTCCGTGTCTGCGTGGGTTTCCTCCGGGTGCTCCGGTTTCCTCCCACAGTCCGAAAGACATGCTGGTTAGGTGCACTGGTCATGCTAATTTCGAACAGGTGCCAAAGTGTGGTGACTTGAGGATTTTCATGGTTACTTCATTGCAGTGTTAATGTAAGCCTACTTGTGATATTAATAAATAAACTTAAACTACTTATAAACAACACCATCTGGGAGCTGTCATTACTCAAAGCACTGGACTATTTTCCCCTTTCCCAAGAAACATGATATTGCCAAGCTGGTACCTCTGATATCAGCTCCTTAACCCAGCACAAAGATCCCATACTTACACAAGAGAGACTGATGTTATTTTCACTTAATGACCGCTAACAAAAAGTTGACCCATGCAATAACAAAATGAAAGTGACTATTTGTCAAACCCTTGTTTCTTTGCTTCAGAATTTCACTTGCAAGAGTTGCTGCTGGGTCAACAGAGCTGAGGATTATAATCTAAATTCTGCCTTAGTAGCTACACATTCACCATTTTAGTTGTTCTTTGCACATTTTTAGTACCTATCAAGATGAGGGTTTTCAATGTTCAAGAATAAAACATTCTTGCATCCAATTTGCATGCATCATCTGTTAGATGCAAGGCCTGCTACAACCCTACAGGGGCATTGGTGCCACCATACCTAATGTGCTTGAGGGATTGACCTGCATTAGAAGCAATTCAGTGAAGCTTCACAAGGCTGATTCCTGGGATAAAGGCGTTTTCTTATGAGGAGAATTTGAGCCTATCCTCACTGGAGTTTAGAAGAATGAGAGGTGATCTTGCTGAAACAAACAGGATTCTGAGGGTGCTTGGCAGGATAATGTTGAGAGGATGAGATGGATTTAAACACTCAATGGGGGTCTTTTCCACTGGTTGGAGAACATTGGAAAACCCTTGCCTTTTCCATGGGGAAGGCCCGGTGGTATTAAGTGTCCTTCAGGCACTCAAGTGGTCACCATTTGGCCTTCCATGTATTCAGGACCCAGTGAAGATAGTCCCACCTGGCTACCGAGAGCTGACAGCCAATCAGAGGCCAGCAATCCTCATTGTCATCAGTACCACTAGGAGTAGTGGCAGCTGTTGGAAGTTCACCCAACAGACGTTTAAGATCATCAAGGGACCCCCAGGCCAAAGGTCTGTAAGGGCGGGATAGGGATTGCATGGTGGCTGTCATGGGAGAGAGGGGGTCATGGGTCAGAGGCAAGGGCAAAAGGGTACCCTCTCCCTTCATGATACTGGGTCCCTCGAGGGACTCCCCAACAAGGGGCACTGGCAACCCCAATAATAGATTGGGGGAATCATTACGTGGGCATGCCTGGCAGACCCGAAAGAATGGGGGAGCGATGCCAGGATCTGGGGGTGTTGGGCTGGGGGTTACCATCTTGGGGAGAGAGGAGGGTGTCCCTGATGGGTGTAAGAGGCCCCCAGCCCCTTTCTGCCCGCCAGCACCCTCTGCAGTGGAAGCTGCTGGATTTTTCACTTTTCCCCCAAATTGCCCAGCTGGACAGAACATTGTGGTGGAAGCAGGATGAGGCCCTTAATTAGTCACATCATGGCCTCATTAGGCCTAAGGGCAGGGGGGCCTGCCTGACATGCTGCCCACCCACCGTAATGTGGAAGTAAGTTTGAGGGTGGAAGGGTAGGCAGCTGGCAGGTCACCTCTACTTGCTGCTTTTAAATATGCCAGTGGGGTACATAAAGTTCACCCTTTATGTAGATAGTCAAGCAAGGCATCAAATCAATGCTAGGTTGGCATCATGATCTACCTACTCTGTATACTTCTGACACTTACACGGAATACCTGTACCCTTGTTGCAGGTCTACCATAGTCAGGAGTACACACACCCTACCCCCATTTTTTACCTCAACTGATCCCCAGAGCACTGGCACTACATAGCTGAATTTTGGAGCCAATGAGGTTACACCACATGCAAGTCTTGCTGCACTTGATAAGGGAGCTCTTGATGACGCAGTGCATAAGCACTTTTATCCTGAATCCAGTCTGTGCTGTACCTGACCCAAGTATAATTATTTGAACACCTCCACCTTAAAAAAAAGATCATACCAGGGTTTAACTTGTCTAAAATCCTTTATACTCCAAAATATTCCTATTTTCTGTGCCTCCTTTGGCAATTCACTTACATTCAGTCCTTCCTTTTTGTAGCTCTGTTGAATACAGTGCACTATCCCCTTGTATCTTGTCTCGCTGACTCCATCAGCTTGAAGGCGACTTTTGACAACATCCATGGGAGTTGCAGTACCCCATGAAATTGTTCCTAAAAGCACAAATTTGAACAGTCAATATTCAGCACAAACAAATCCTGCGCCAAAATGAAGTAATTCCGTACCACTGAAGTGGAGGTGTATTCTATGGAGTATCTGCAAACAGTCACATGGTCGGTAGCTGATGACCATATACAGATGATGTGGAAAGGTGGTCTCAAGGAGTTACGATTTTGTAAGTAAGCCACCCAGTTCAGCTAGAATCATATTTTTACTACATTCCCTTGCTTATGTTTCCCTCTGGCTTTTGGAACATAAAATATCTGGAACGCAAGTTGAGTGGCTTCCACCACTGCTGCTTTTCTGGCTGCCAGGAAAATGAGAGTGACTGCAAACTGAAAGCCAAGTCCTTTGAGTCGGTAGGCCACAAAATAAGAAGCAAGGATGGATCTGAAAACAAAAATCATAAAACCAACCAACAACATGTCCACTTACATCACAACCACAACTGGAGGAGATGGGAATTGAAGGAAAATGAGGTGACGCTCCCTCTGACTGCTCTTACCTCCTTGCACAGAAAGGTTCGATCACCATTTGCCACTTACTGACAACAGTCTCTTACTTGTTTTCAGCCTTGAGGGCATTTCTCTACACTATCGGCAAACACCTTTCACTGTAGGGTTTTTTTAAAATCAGGAGTGCTTCATTTTGTGGTTAATATCCTTTTAAACAACACTATACATAATGAAATTTTAATACTTTGGATTAGATACTGGAATACAATATCAGCTGTTTAGAGGATTTGACTCTAGATTATCACCAGTGTAATATAATGATAAGAAGCAATACTATCTCTGAAAGCCTTGTGGAATGTTCTGCATTTCTTCCACGCCTACGTATAAATGCCAAATATTCCTGATGCACAACTCTCAAGCAGGCTTCCAATTTTATTTTTAACTTTTTGTGAACACCTGTTCATCAAAATATGCACAATTCATTCTATGTCAGCACAGAAATGTAGGCCTAGATTCTCTTCCCAGTCCCACTATAAGTGAATGATACAAGGGATGGAACTACCGCTGCAGCTGTCATAAAGAATTCTCTGATTTTCCCCAGAAGTCATCCATAGTCTCAATCCCCACCAATGATTCTTAAACAATTGCTGCACATTGGAATTTAAAAGAGTGAGGGGTGACTTGATTGAAGTATAGAAGATCCAAAAACGGTCTTGACAAGGTGGATGTGGAAAGGATGTTTCCTCTTGTGAGCGAATCTAGAGCTCAGGGGCACAGTTTTAAAATGAGGACAGAGGTGAGGAGAACTTTTCTTTCAGAGGGTTTTTTGACTTTGGAACTCCCTTCCTCAGAAGGGGATGAAAGCAAGATCATTGAATATTTTTAAGATGGAGGTAGCTTTCTTGTTTGGCAAGGGCATCAAAGGTTATCAGGCCAAAATGGGAATGTAGAACTATCTTATTGAATGGCAGAATAGGCTTCTGTTCCGATTTTGTATGTTTGTACGTCAGTTCTAAGTGCCACAAATTATTTTAAGAAATTGCACTTGAGCTGCTCCAGAAGTGGTGCTACTCCACTGTCATATTCCACTCTCCCTTTCCCATGACGATGGCAAACCCCCCTCCTCACCGAAGTCCCACACATTACTTGGCAGGCTGGGTGGGAATGCAAGCAACAGTGAAGTAAAAATAGCACGAGACTAACCCTGGGAAACCGGCTGAATTGGGTGGAGGGCAAACCAGTTGGACAACATCATTAGCTGACAAGTGCCAGGATTCTCTGGCTGTTCAGGCTGACAGGATCTTCTGGTCCCATTGAAAGCGCACTCCCGCTGCGGGTTTCCTGGCAGTGTGGAGTGTAATCAATGCAAAATCCCATTGACAGCGACGGGAACAGAATCTGCTGCTGTCAAACGGCACACCACCTCCCGCTGCCAGAAACATGCGGCAGGGAAGCCAGAGAACCCCCTCAAGATTTCCATTGAGGAGGAATATCTAAGCCCCTCTTATCCCAGTAATATGTCTCACGCAGATGTGTTGTTTTTATAAACATTCAAAAACACCGGATTCCCCCAGTACCTCAACTAAACCGTCGTTGCTGTAAAAGAGGAAATAAAGAACACTTGTGGTGGTTTTTACACAAAAGCTTGTAGAGCTAAAGGAAGTCACACAGGCAGGGAGGAGTGAGGCCTTGCAGAAATCCGAAAACAAGGGTAAGGATTTTTAAATGAGCAGTTGTCGGATGAGGAGCGAGTGAAGGCATCAAGCTAACGGGTGAATGAGATTTGGAGCAGGGTAAGATACCGACAGCACCATTTTGGACGGGCACGGATTTGGAAGGTGGGGATGGGAGCCTGCATTGGAATAGCCAAACCGAGATGAGAAATAGAAGAGCACAAAGGATAGATCCTGGAGGCAACTGCAGGTGTAATAAAATGTGATTGGGAACAGAAGCCATTGTAGGTGATGCCCTGGCTACGATTAGATAACAGTGTAACTAAGCTGCCTCAGTTCCAACGAGCTGGATGATGGAGGAAGGGCATTGAAAGAGGAAGGTGTGGTCAACTGTGTCGAAACTGTAAAGAGGTCGAGAAGGATTGCTTTATCATAGTCAGACATAAGGAATTACATTTATTACAGAACAAAGGCTGTTTCAATATGTGACAGGTCAGAAAACGCAGCTGGAGGGACTCAAATATGAAATTGTGGTAAAAGTGGGCATATTTTGCGAGCGAGAATAAATTTGCCTCTATTTTCTCAGAAGACTAAGGAAATTTGGCATGTCAGCTACGACTCTCACCAACTTTTACAGATGCACCATAGTAAACATTCTTTCTGGTTGTATCACAGCTTGGTATGGCTCCTGCTCTGTCCAAGATTGCAAGAAACTACAAAGGGTCATGAATGTAGCCCAATCCATCACACAAACCAACCTCCAATCCATTGACTCTGTCTACACTTCCCGCTGCCTCGGCAAAGAGCCAGCATAATTAAAGACCCCACGCGCCCCGGACATACTCTCTTCCACCTTCTTCCGTCAGGAAAAAAATACAAAAGTCTGAGGTCACGTACCAACTGACTCAAGAACAGCTTCTTTCCTGCTGCCATCAGACTTTTGAATGGGCCTACCTCACATTAAGTTGATCTTTCTCTATGCCCTAGCTATGACTGTTACACTACATTCTGCACTCTCTCATTTTCTTCTCTATGAATGGTATGCTTTGTCTGTATAGCGCACAAGAAACAATATTTCACACTGTATACTAATACATGTGACAATAATAAACCAAATCAAATTCAAGGGCATTGGAGGGAGGTTGGAAATTGGACCATAGTTTGTAGGCACAAAGAGATCAGGATTAATCTTTTTGGAGACCATGTAAAGACAGCAGATTTGAAGGGAGACTACAGCTGAAGAGAGGAAAGGATGAACAAGAGCAGCTTGAGCCAGGGAAGGGAAGCTGAACTGTCAATAGGTTGGTTGCAATAGGATCAAGGGAGCAGGAGGTTGACAACGTAAAGTTGGAAAAAGCATCAAAGGAGACGAGGTCAAAGAAATCCAGAAAAAGACCTCAGTTCAGGTCTTGGGCAACAGGAATTTCTGAGCAAGTTTGATCAAAAGGGCTGGCATAAGAAGCCAAGTGGTAGAGGTGAAGGAGGAAATTTTCCAGAAAACCATATTTGCATCATCAAACATATTTTTATTGGACTAATTGGCACCACTCATAACGGGCCAACAATGCAGAGGGGCACCCCCGGATGGATATTCGATCGGGTCTCCCCCTGCACAGCTGAGAGACTCACGAATTTCAGAAACTACGGAAGATCCCTAATCTGCCTAGCAACAGCGCATAGCTGCATTTTAAACTGGCCAAGGAAGATCAAGATCCCTATGAAACGAGACAGAGAGTGGGTTATCAAAACCAAGCTATCACTGAAATATTACCAATTCGGCCAAGGCAGACATAAAAATCTGATAAACTAAGAGATAAGGATAAAAGGTTAAGAATGAAATACCCCAGACACCCAACAGGACAGGATGACATTAACACTCAATCTCACAAGCAGGAAACACAGACACGGAACAATAGGACCAATTTAAATAAGAGGACACATAGAGATAGTAATGGGAAACGCATTTAGACACCGGGGCAGGACCAAGTAATCCCATTAACACGAACACACACCATACAAATGCTAATCCATGAAACTTCCTAGGGACTTTTGAAACTGACAGACCACTTTATACATTGTGTAAAAAAAGGCATAATCAAATGTTCCCGCGCGAATTTTGGATCCCTATAAAGATCCAGAGCTGATGTGATTTAATTGAGATCAACGTGGCCAAGCCACTGTTTCTGAGCTGGCTACGGGGGTCTCCCTGGGATCCCAGTAATTGTACAATAAAGACACGCTTTGAACCTTGATTTGCGACTCAACTTCTATTCTGCACTGGTAAGGGATATTTCCCTACAACAAAATGGCGTAGTCACGGCAGGATTTGATATCTGACTTCTGACTGATGGCCACAGTTTGAAAGTCGGGATCAAATTTAAACGAATCTGATACAAATCCAGAGCAGTCAAAGGCGAGTGCAGGTCTCCGTTCAAAGTGAGGTACCTTTAAGGGTTAGGGTTTGTCTGTTTTAAGTATTGTTGTCTTGTAGAACTGTATAATCTTGCCTAAGTTTTTAAATTGAAACAGAAGTCCGCACTAAAGAGGTACAGGTCAGAACGACCGCGTGGAAAAAGGTAAGTAACTTTTAACTTTAATAGGAGTAAAGGACCAGAGGTAAAGATAACAGGTTTTGGGCTATTTGATAACAGGAATTAAGACTAATATAAAGATAAGTACCGCATGCAGAACTAATTGGTGTAACTAACCCAGGATTGTAAATGAAACCGCTGTCTGTGCCAAGGCAATAGGACAAGGGAGTGCTTGACTCAAGGTGCCCTACCCTAAACTGGACGTTAAGAGGAGAAATCTCCCACGCTAAGGTTGGGTTTTGAAGCGGGCGCTAAGAGGCACAGGCACTCAGGGTGCAAGGCACGGACAGTGTAAATCGGGTAACAACACTGACTCTGAAGGGACGAACAACCTCAGAGTCGATACAGTTACTAACTATAACAGGGGCTTTGATAACAGAATACATGTGTGTAAGTGTTGAGGAAAAGGGGACCCGATCCATCCTGACCAAGAGACACGACGACGGAGGATCCATTAGGGACCCGGGCGGAGTTTGATAACCTTGTTCGTCTGTAGGGAACACCACAGCCCATAGCAGGATACCCGGTTTTGGGGTAACGGATCAACCCTGCTAGTGGGGGTGGTGGCCGAGCGGGAGGCGTTGTACTTAGAGGGGCTGGGAACAGGGGCGGACAAACCCACTAAACAACCAGCACACATCCCAATAAGACAACACAAAATAGTCCAAGCGTGAGGTGTCAGGAATAGTTGGGGGAGCCCAGGGGAAAGAGACCCACTGGAACCTCACTACGAGAACCTACAGCAATACAGACGGTGCTGGGGCAGTATCAGTGACAGGAGATAAGGGAGAGAGTTGAGGCACTTTTACTGTAGCAGCCAGCATACGGGGGTTGCAGGACTGCTAGACAGAAAAATGGCAGACCACGTTGTTAAGGGAGAAACTGCAGTAGCTCTCATTTTGAAGTATCTGTTAGCCAGAGAAGCGATTGTTGCAAAGATGAAACGGAATGGGTGGAACGCATCACAAACTTTAGAAGATCAAAGAAAGTGGGTAGACGGAGTTAAACGGGACAAAACAAAAGTAATGGGAGTAATATTAGTGACCCAGTTAGCTGGACTAATTGAGGAAGTAAATGCCTCAATGGAGGAGAGACACAAAGAGACAGAACAAATTAAAGTATTACAGGAGAGAGTGAGGGAATTAGAACACAGAAGACACACTGCGGAGATAACGCAGAGATCAGAGGAAACGGACCCTCGGCGCCCATACGAGTCAGTGCAGAAACATACAGCCACTCCAGCATCAGAAGAAAACGTAGAAAATTATAATCTAGCGCCAGTCACGAGAGGAGGGACGTTAGCACAACCAAAGGCAACCTATAAGCCTTTTACGCCAGGGGAAAGGCAGCAGATGGATAGGAGAGATCTTAGTTTTTGTATTTCAGTGTGTTTGTGAGATCTGGTAGCTTGTCGAATGTAGGTGGTTGTTGTTGTAATTAGATTGAGAGCAGGGAGCTCTTTGTTCCTGTGGAATGTTTGCTACAGGCAGTGGGTGCAGTACATTGCACCTTGGTTTAGCCTCAGGGGGCTGGGAGAGTGTTAAAACTGTTAAAGATTAAAGTGATAGGATTTCTTGAATTTACTTCTGCTTTGAGTTAATTACAGTTTGGAAGAAAGAAGAATAAAAGCGATTGTCTTAATCAATGTTCTGTATTCTCTTTGAATGTTTTACACTCATCCCAGTCTGAAATGATAAGTTTGAATGAAAAAGGATGTACTGTGGAATGACTTTTGGAAGCTTCCATGTGTGTGTGTGTGTGTTTAAACAAAGTGGTTGCGTGGATGCTTTGTTGTTGTTTGTTTTAATGTTAAGAAAGGATTTAAACCTTGGAAGGAAGCATGTGCTCTTTCCTTTGTCTTGAAGTAGAAATTATAAGAGTTAGTTGAGGAGTTAAGAGAAGAAAATAAGTTATTTTGTGGAAAGGTAGAAAAGCAGGAACAAAAGACTGAGGTCTATGAATTAGTTTAAAGTATATCAAGTCAGTGAAATACAGTATTAATCGCAGAATATCGCGATTTGCGAACGTCAGATAGTTTAGTATTCGGAACTAGTTAAAATTATGTACTGCCGTCGGAATTTCATGAGCCATCAAGGTTCAAGGTTTGCCAAATATAAAAGCACTGCAAAGCTTAAAACCTAGCCAGTTAAGAAACCAAAATGTTCCTAATCAAATAACTGGTATGTATTGTACCTGCTTTGATTTTGATTCGGCGCCTGTTACTTTTCCTAGAGTGCGGGGGTTTCGATCTGGAGCTCAGTTTAAAAAAAAAGAAACGGCTTAAATTAAAAGGGTTTGGATATCACGGGTACGATGTGTAAAGTGGTATGATACAACTGCCGCTTGATTATTTTTATTATACAGTATAGCACTGCCATATAGACACAAGAATAACATCAAATCCTGAAAAGCCTTAACCAACTTTGTATGATATATTCATATACTATATTGGGCATTGATAAAGACATAATTATTTTGTGAAGTACTGTGGTGTAGCGCTTGCACGCAAACAAATGATCAAATTAGAGATAGTGTAAGAGTACTCATATAAAGATCGGAACTGTATGGCATGTGATTTTAATGGGGAAAGCGATGTCTTTTGATAAGACTACATACAAATGAATGGATGTATCCGACAATACATCCGAGACCTTAGCACCCAATTGAAGGGGATGCGCCGGTCCGTAATTTCTAATCAGGCACAGGTCGACGCAGAGGGGGACTCAGAAATATTACCAGAAGTCCCAAAAGCCGGGAGCCGGGTATTAACAAAAGTGCTTCCTGCAAAACCAGGATTTGCCCCAAGATGGCACGGACCTTACGAGGTCATTATTAGCGGAGATACCTGTGCCTGTATAGATATAAGGGGACAGGGGGTCTGGAAACACTGGACCCAATTAAAACTATATGAGGACAAATGAACTAAAAAAATACCGTTTTGCTCATTCAACTTCAACAGGAACCAGGACCAGATCTACTATCAAGACGTCGGAACCAACTACTTTTAATTTGATTGCCTGTTTATTTTCTGTATATACTGTAATTGTAAAATACTGTTGAAAAAAAAAGAGCGATATGGGAACAGGGACATATCTGATAATAACCCTGACCATTGTAAATACACTCCAACATATGGGGGTTAGGGGAGCAGAACCACCAATCATGGAAGGAAACCTATTCCTGAAAACACACATCCAGATCTATGGGAATAGGACCGCTTGTTACCCCTCAGCGCGATCAGTAAACTCCCTATTCATCGCAACACCAGGGTGGCTCCCACAAGAGTTATTCACTATTGACACATCGGGGGCACCCTGCAAAGAACATATTGGGTACTTTAAGCAAGGGATACAAGGAAGGTGTGTAGAGCTCACTGAGCCGGGAATTCTAAGGGGGACGGGACCCCAACCGGAGGAGACACATGGGAACTACCCACAATGTTTTAAGGGAGAGGGATGGGGGTGCGTGCATGCCTTTGTCCCTAAAAATGATTCATGCGCTGAGGCACATTGTGCTCTCCAGGAGTGCCGGGTCCGGGAAGGACACTTCACTTGTGACTGCAAGCAACAAAAATGCATTGCAGTCACCGCGGGTAGGCAGCTTATGTGTGGCAAGTGCAACAGCACCCACGTAAGCTCAGCCTCAGGGACATATCCATTTGATTCTCACCAAGAGGTACAATCAAGTGGACAGTCCAGGGGGAGGGAAGGTTCCACAAGATGGGGCCATGCGGTCAAACGACACCGGGGTAATGCATGTTATCGGGTTAAAGACGGGTACGTGTTTTATTTAAAAATGTATATATGACGGCCACAGACAGGCCTCCAAGGTTCTTTTCCGTAGGGACAATCAGACCTCTCACGGTTCCATGCCCAAGCGAAGGGCATGTCCAGAAACGCATAGTGACCAGGGCCATCAGCGCAGAATTTTGCTCCGACTGGCAGGCCCCTGTCACACTAGGGTCTTCTTTAGGATATGGATTTCTGGGGACACTATCCCTGGGAGGCGCCGCAGGGGTGATCAGTGCCAGTAATAGGAACTTCTTCATATGTGGACTGACCATTTTAGGAAACAACACCCTACAAGCATTAGGCGCAATTGACCAAGAACTCGCAGAACTCAGACTATACACACAACAAACGAGATATGCGGTGGACTATCAGCTAGCCAGACAAGGGGGGGTATGCACCATCATCAAGGAAAAATGCATCACATACGTACACGACGAGACACTAAACATAACAGCAGCCATGTCCGGGATACAAAAGCAATTGGATAACTTTAAACAGGGGTTAACAGGGACTGATGGGTGGTTAGGATGGCTGTTTAACACAGTTTGGGGAGCATATATTATGAAGGGATTGATCCTAGTAGTAGCCATCCTGTTCACACTCTGCCTTGGCCTAACCTGTATTAAAGTGATATGTGCAAATATTACATCAAGAATGCTACCCACTGCCAGTATCCAGATGCAAGAACTTAACAACGACCCAGAAGAGGAGGAACAACGGCAAGGACAACAGCTGTACAAATCACTGTTCCTCTGAAGGTCGTCCATGGGGGGTCAGCCATGAATGGCACCCCCTGGACGAGAGGAGGGACTGAAGGAGGAAATTTTCCAGAAAACCATATTTGCATCATCAAACATATTTTTATTGGACTAATTGGCACCACTCATAACGGGCCAACAATGCAGAGGGGCACCCCCGGATGGATATTCGATCGGGTCTCCCCCTGCACAGCTGAGAGACTCACGAATTTCAGAAACTACGGAAGATCCCTAATCTGCCTAGCAACAGCGCATAGCTGCATTTTAAACTGGCCAAGGAAGATCAAGATCCCTATGAAACGAGACAGAGAGTGGGTTATCAAAACCAAGCTATCACTGAAATATTACCAATTCGGCCAAGGCAGACATAAAAATCTGATAAACTAAGAGATAAGGATAAAAGGTTAAGAATGAAATACCCCAGACACCCAACAGGACAGGATGACATTAACACTCAATCTCACAAGCAGGAAACACAGACACGGAACAATAGGACCAATTTAAATAAGAGGACACATAGAGATAGTAATGGGAAACGCATTTAGACACCGGGGCAGGACCAAGTAATCCCATTAACACGAACACACACCATACAAATGCTAATCCATGAAACTTCCTAGGGACTTTTGAAACTGACAGACCACTTTATACATTGTGTAAAAAAAGGCATAATCAAATGTTCCCGCGCGAATTTTGGATCCCTATAAAGATCCAGAGCTGATGTGATTTAATTGAGATCAACGTGGCCAAGCCACTGTTTCTGAGCTGGCTACGGGGGTCTCCCTGGGATCCCAGTAATTGTACAATAAAGACACGCTTTGAACCTTGATTTGCGACTCAACTTCTATTCTGCACTGGTAAGGGATATTTCCCTACAACAGAGGCAACTAAATGATGGTCTCAATCACAAATAGTTACAGCACAGGAGGATATTCAGCCCATTGTGTTTTGCTTTCTCTCTGAAGGAGCAATTCACCTACTGCCATCCGCTTGTAGCCCTGCAGATTCTCCCTTTTCAGAAAGCAATCCATTTGAAACCTCCAATTGGACCTGCCTCCACTACTCTCAAGCAGTGCATCCCAGATCCTAACCATTCACTGAGTGAAAAAGGTTTTCCTTACGTCACCATTTCTTTTTTCCAATCACATTAAATCTGTGTCCTCTGCTTCTCAATCCTTCCATCAATTGCAATTCTTTCTCCCTATCTACTCTGCCCAGACTCTTGAATACCTTCACCTCTCAACCTTCTCCTCTCTAAGGAAAATAGTCTCAACTTCTCCAATCTATCTTCGTAGCTGAAGCTTCTCATCCTTGTAACCATTATCATCAATCTTTTCCACACAATCTCTAAGGTCTTCATATCATTCTCAAAGTACGGCACCCAGAACTGGATATAATACTCAAGTTGTTGCCGGAGCAATGTTTGATACAATTTTACCATAACCTCATTGTTCTTGTACTCTACATCCCAATTAATAAGCCTAGGATATGTAATAAAGCTGTATGCTTTATTAACCATTTTCTCAACTTGTCTTGCCACATTCAATGATTTATGCATATATACACCCATCTATCTCTGCTCCTGTGCCTCTGTTAAGAGTTGGGCCCTTTATTTTATATTGCCTGTTCATCTTTTTTCTATTTAGACAAAACACTTCATACTTCTCTACCATTTCATGTATTTGTCTGTCCGTTTTATCAACTTAACTATGTTCTTTTGAAGTTCTACACTACCATCTTCAAAATTCACAAGACTTCCAAGTTCTGTATTGTGACGTTAATGTACCTTTAAGAGATTTTTTAAAAATCATGTTCTCTGCAATTGTAAACAGACCTTTTGAGTGTTGTTTTCTCATTGTTGCCAAATTGTCTGTAGGAGTCCTTTTATTGTTCCTTCAGTGGTTTAAATGTGGTTTGTTTATTTTTAATTTAAAAACCTCTGTAAATGAGCCTCGATAGTGTCAACAGTCTCATCAAACATTTGGGGCTTCCAGTCAAGCCTGATCCAGATCTCCCATAAAAATAGGAAAAAACTGGAAATGCACAATGCATCAGTCAGATAGGTTAATGTTTGAAGTGAACTACAATGGGCTCAATCCAAATGTTAAGCTACCATTCTTTTTTTACTTGTTCTTCACTCACTATATTTGCTACATTTATTGTAGATTTACGCCATTATGAACCCAACCTTGTCCAAATCCATATACATCTATTGAGCTCACTTGATAAGGATCAGTTTGAGAATCAGGGAGCTTCTCCCTTCCCTTAGGTATCAGTTGTGAGTCAGTTAGTGACACTTCTCTCTGACTCACAAGGATCTGGGTTCAAGTCCGACACTTGGACTTGAGTACAAAAATCAAGATTGGCACACCAGCGCAAGGCTGAGAGCGGGCAACATTGTTGGAGTTGCTGTTTTCTCAATTTGATTTTAAACTGAGACCCCCTCCCCACCCCCCCATTTGCTCAGGTGGATGTTAACAATCCCATAGTGCTCGTCCGAAGATGAGAAGGGGAGTTATCCTTGGTCTCCTGGTTAATATTCATACCTCAATCAAAATCAAAGCACATTATCTTGTCATCAGATTATTGTTTGTGGGACTGTCATGTGTGCAAATTAGCTGCCAATATTTCCACAACAGTGATCCGTTCAGAAGCATTTCATTGGCTGTAAAATGTTCTGCGACATCTGGTGGTTGTGAAAAGCCTGATTAAATGCAAGCCTTTCTTTCTTACCCCCGATCTTGGGAGGATGAGTCCAATTGCAAACACAGTACTTCCACCCTAGCTGAGATGAGTTACCCTAATCTAGACCAGCAATTGAATCAGATACCTTTCTTTTCTGCCAGGGTCAAGTGAGCTTGTGATGAAAGTAATGACGTTCCCAACGAAAAAAACCCCAAGAAATCTGCTACATTAGGATATCAACCAAGTGGGACCCAAAGGTGAAAAGAACATCAATTTTCTAGAAACCTTAAGACTGAGAAGGCAAGATGGTGTGGGCTTATAGTCTGTACATGGAATAGAAATGGAGAACTGAGTGGAGTTTGCACGTTCTCCCCGTGTCTGCGTGGGTTTCCTTCATGTGCTCCAGTTTCCTCACATAATCCAAAGATGTGCGGGTTAGGTGAATTGGCCATGCTAAATTGCCCTTTAGTGTCAGGAGGATTAGCCAGTTAAATAGTGGAGCTATGGGAATAGGACCTGGGTGGGATTGTTGTCAATGCAGGCTCGAGGGGCCAAATGGCTCCTTCTGCACAGTAGGGATTCTGTGATTCTATTCTAACTGGCACGAGGAAGTGAAGAAAGAAAAGTCATCAAAGCAAACCATATTGTCAAATAGCTATCAATTTTACAGCTGAATATTTTAGTAATAGAATATATATAAGCATTCACGAATAGAACATATGCAGTGTACAAAATTAACGAGTACTGTTAGTACTTTAAATACAAATGCACAATTTGCTAATAAACATAGGCACTTTAAATATATACACTGTATATAAAATATATTAAGGAGTCGAACAACACCAGGTTAAAGTCCAACAGATTTATTTGGTAGCAAACACCACTAGCTTTCGGAGCGCTGCTCCTTCGTCAGGTGAGTGGGAGATCTGTTAACAAACAGGGCATATAAAGACACAAACTCAAGTTACAGAATAATGAATAATGATTGGAATGCGAGTCTTTACAGCTAATCAAGTCTTAAAGGTACAGACAATGTGAGTGGAGAGAGCATTTAGCACAGGTTAAAGAGATGTGTATTGTCTCCAAACAGGACAGCTAGTGAGATTTTGCAAGTCCAGGCAAGTTGTGGAGGTTACAGATAGTGTGACATGAACCCAAGATCCCGGTTGAGGCCGTCCTCATGTGTGCGGAACCTGGCTATCAGTCTCTGCTCACCGACTCTGCGCTGTCGTGTGTCGTGAAGGCTGCCTTGGAGAACGCTTACCCGAAGATCAGAGGCTGAATGTCCATGACCGCTGAAGTGCTCCCCAACAGGAAGAGAACAGTCTTGCCTAGTGATTGTCGAGCAGTGTTCATTCATCCATTGTCGTAGCGTCTGCATGGTTTCCCCAATGTACCATGCCTCGGGACATCCTTTCCTGCAGCGTATCAGGTAGACAACGTAGGCCGAGTTGCAAGAGTATGTACCGTGTACCTGGTGACACCATCCACCATGTACACGGTACGTACTCTTGCAAGTCGGCCAACATTGTCTACCTGATACGCTGCAGGAAAGGATGTCCCGAGGCATGGTACATTGGGGAAACCACGCAGACGCCACGACAATGGATGAATGAACACCGCTCGACAATCACCAGGCAAGACTGTTCTCTTCCTGTTGGGGAGCACTTCAGCGGTCATGGACATTCAGCCTCTGATATTCGGGCAAGCGTTCTCCAAGGCGGCCTTCACAACACACGACAGTGCAGAGTCGCTGAGCAGAGACTGATAGCCAGGTTCCGCACACATGAGGACGGCCTCAACCGGGATATTGGGTTCATGTCACACTATCTGTAACCCCCACAACTTGCCTGGACTTGCAAAATCTCACTGGCTGTCCTGTCTGGAGACAATTACACATCTCTTTAACCTGTGCTAAATGCTCTCTCCACTCACATTGTCTGTACCTTTAAGACTTGATTAGCTGTAAAGACTTGCATTCCAATCATTATTCATTATTCTATAATTTGAGTTTGTGTCTTTATATGCCCTGTTTGCTGTTTGTTAGCAGGTCACCCACTCACCTGACGAAGGAGCAGTGCTCCGAAAGCTAGTGGCGTTTGCTACCAAATAAACCTGTTGGACTCCTTACTGTGTTTACCCCAGTCCAACGCCGGCATCTCCACATTATAAAATATATTTGCATTATTTTATTCTACATCTACTTGTTTAATTTACATATTTTATAAAAGACTGGCTGCTGAGCTTTGGAAGGACTCCACCCAAAGTACCTCCATAGGATCACACGCAGCTATTGAAGAAGCGAATGATCAGCTACTACAGATTCATCCTCACAGGACCGAAGAGAGTTCTCATTGGGTTTAATGCAGAATTGGGAGGAAGAGGGTTGTTTATTTCTTGCAGGTACTAAACAATTGAACTGCAGTGCCAATCTGCAACGAGCAAGATTGTGCGTCACAAAACAGATCGTGCAACAACACAAGAGGCCTTTTGGCCCATTTTGCTGCTACCAGCTCTTTGAAAGAGCTATCCAATTCGTCCCACCGTCCTGCCCTTTTGTTGTCACTGTACACTCGAGTGTCACCAGACTGCTCAGCAACATAGATGTTTTAAATGACCTTACATAGAAGGAAAATATCCTTCTCTCGTGAGCCATGTGCACTGGAAGTGGTGGCTAAATACTCCGAGGTTTTTGACAAAAGTTTTTGGCATGCTTAACATTAGCAAGAGATGTCCCTGTGGAGGAGCTGCCACAGATGTGAAGTCCTATGCAAGCTCAACAGCACATTGCAAGATCTGGACCCCAGATCCCTTGTCCCTTCTAGAGCTGCTCACCCCTCACCAGGCACCTCATCATCATCCTCCCTTTCCCTCCTCTGAGGCAGTGATGGGTTTTGGGTGCGAGTCTGAGGAACTGGATTTGGAGGAATCATCTGTAGTGACATGAAAGAGTATTTTCACTAACTGGCCATCCGGGAACTCCAGATTTGTTTTAATTGACTGTTTCAGAAGAGAATCAAAAAAATTATTTTCTTCAAGCATAGTAAATGAGTATAGACAGAGGACATTATAAGTGACTGATTTCAAGACATTCTGGAATATAAAAGACAGTGTGTGATCCTCATTGTGATACTATTCTTTGTGAGTTATAAGTAAGAACATATATAAAATGTGCACCAAGAATTCGCTAGCTCCCTCACCTAGAATGTAAAAACGTTTAGTTAGCTTGTTTTATAGCTATTATTTGGGGATCAACATTGCTATCTTGGCCCAACCTTGTAAAAACAATATTTTTTAAAAGCTGTATGCAAATTTTAACAAACATACATTCTGTCAATAATACACTTCCTGGAGAGTGTAATAATGACAAAATGTCAACATTAAATCTATGATAAAATTGGATGTTATTTGTATAGATAGAAGAGTCGTGTACAATTCCCAGCACTGTTTATTTATGTTTCACATCATGACAGCCAAGGATTTTTAACTGGTCTCTGCTTTGTTGCCAAAATAAGAATGTTTGATATTTATACACTAACTAAATTGAAGACAGGGTTATATTTTAAATGTACTCTTGTGTAGTTTGTCGTGTATTTGTCTGGATGCCTTAATTCATCACTGGTGGTAACCTAAAATGCCTTTCATTGAAAATACAATATCATTCACCAGGAAATATACTTAGTTACCATTCAAAAAATGTCCAAAATGCTATTATGTCTATTGTGGTCTGAGGGTCTGCTCAAAAAAGGTCTCCAATGGTATTCAACACTCCTTGACTGGGAGACCACATGAGCAACCTCATTCTCAGTCTCTGATGATTGTGCACTTGAGCTGACTGTTATAAGGTATGCAGGAGAGGCCAATATTTGTATCTCCCACAGAGTGATGTATTGGATACCTACAAATCCAGACTGTTTTAATGTATTCTTAATTGCAATCAATCTGCAACAGCAAGGATGCTATTTGGTTTATCATTGTATATGCTACAATGCAAAAGTATAAATAAGTGAATGGCTAAAATTTTACAGCATTGGGTATTGAATGGAGAGTTCTAATTTTATGGAATTTGAGGTTAGCTAAAATGTGCCAGCTGCACATGTCAATCTTGTTGTCAACAGCTGTGTACTGCCTGAGATGCACCTATGAATAGCTGAAAAAAATCCAGCAAAGACTGATTGCTTACAGTGTAAACACAAGACAGTGCTTGGAACTGGCTGACCTGTGGACCTCTTTCCACTCTTGAAGTGAAAAAAATGGTTTAACTCAATTATAATAATAGAAACAGACTCGTTTAGCATTGTGTCCTTTCAATGTTAATCTGTCGATCCAAAGATAACCCAGAATGACAAGAATGAAGGTAAAATGTCCATAGGGCTTCCCTTGATTAGCAGCCATAACTTTGGTTGATGATTTGTGTAAACACCAAAGAAATGTAGTAAACAATGTTTACTCTGCGGCACAGTAACTTCATTGCAGTGTTAATGTAAGCCTACTTATAACACTAATAAATAAACTTCAAACTTTAAGTTTCTGCTGAAGTTACGGATGATGATCTGGAGAACCCCATGTGGAAATTAACGGTAAAAGTATGTCTCTTAATCACTTGGGGACGGCAGAGATTAAATGAGTTTGATAGTCTCAATCCATTCCCTTGCAGGTGTGAGCTCATAGGATAAAGGTAAACTTGCAGGTTGAGTCCGTAATTAGGAAAGCAAATGTAATGTTGTCATTTATCTCAAGAGGCTTGGAATACAAAAGCAGGGATGTACTTCTGAGGCTTTATAAAGCACTAGTTAGGCCCCATTTGGAGTACTGTGAGCAATTTTGGGCCCCACACCTCAGGAAGGACATACTGGCACTGGAGCGGGTCCAGCGGAGATTCACACGGATGATCCCAGGAATGGTAGGCCTGACATACGATGAACGTCTGAGGATCGTGGGATTATATTCATTGGAGTTTAGGAGGTTGAGGGGAGATCTGATAGAAACTTACAAGATAATGAACGGCTTAGATAGGATGGACGTAGGGAAGTTGTTTCCATTAACAGGGGAGACTAGGACGCGGGGGCACAGCCTTAGAATAAAAGGGAGTCACTTTAGAACAGAGATGAGGAGAAATTTCTTCAGCCAGAGAGTGGTGGGTCTGTGGAATTCATTGCCACAGAGGGCTGTGGAGGCCGAGACGTTGAGCGTCTTCAAGACAGAAATTGATAAATTCTTGATTTCTCGAGGAATTAAGGGCTATGGGGAGAGCGCGGGTAAATGGAGTTGAAATCAACCATGATTGAATGGTGGAGTGGACTCGATGGGCCGAATGGCCTTACTTCCGCTCCTATGTCTTATGGTCTTATGGTCTAAAACATCCTGTTCTTTAGAAATAACCTGGAATTCTCACTGAAAAGGACCAGGTGTTCCAAATGAAAACTGGCACAGCAGCAGAGTTCTGTTCTGAATTTAGTAGCACACCAAGTGATGTATCTGGCAACGAACCATCAAGGGAGCCAGCAGGCTGCATGTTCACCTTCGTTCTCGAAAGTTTCAATAGCTGGAAAGAAAGCATTGCATATATTTTCTTAAATTTAAAGAACCCTTACCTGCCAAACCACCGGCCAGCCACACACAAAATAGATTGGGTGCCGTGCTCCCCACGGGTGTCATCCAGTCACACAGCAACATGTAAGGAACAAAGTACAAACAATATCCTGGAACATCTCTGAGGTACATGGCTCCGACACCTCGGTACAGTCCACCAATGCCTTCGTTCCGCAGTATCCTGCTAACGCAGTGCACAGGCCCCCTGTATAGAGGCTGATCATTCAGTGCAAGTGAGTGAATGGCACTAGCACCAACCAAGTTTAATTTAGCTGTAGAAGTGTAAAAAAGATTTAGCAACTCTTGAATGTGGTTAATGTTCCAAAACAAATCAGTTTTGTTTTAACTGCAAGTGAAAGACTGCATTACATTCCGAGAATAAGAAATATGACAAAAAAAAATCAAGGTGTAGGAACTTTAGTGTCAATGACAACATTCCACCCACTCTAATTATTACCATAAGATAATTGGAAATGCTTAACATATGGATAGCCTAGCTCCCTGGAGCTATAACTGTGCATAGTGAGGAAAATTTAGAAAGAGCTCACACAAGAATCAATGGTGGAACTCAGCTTTGTCAGGGAGAAATAAAACAGGAGCTAGAAAGGACATACTAAGAAAAGATTGACTCAAAATTCAAAGGCAAAGGAGCCACAAACTGTGATTGCATGATGCCATTGTTTAGGTTCCTCACCATCAGAGGTGGTTGCTGCTAATGCAGGTAAGAGATTGAGGCAGGAAGCCTCAGAATTGAGACGGCCCTCTTCATGCTTATAGCATTTCTGCAGTAAAAACCAGCCACGTTTGCCAGCATGAAGGGGAATCCCTTCACAGGGCAGCCTGTGACCACAACTGTCTGTGGCCATTTGTAAACTGTGGCTGCGGGTGGGGTTTTTCTTTATAAAGCCAGCCGGATTGCTGCCCCCCTTGTCTGGCACCTGGAGGCTGCCTCTATCCCCCCCGATGAAGTTTGGAGGAGGGGGAGTGCCAGTCAACTTCAAAATTCCAGTTGGCAGTGAGAGAGGGGCCTTAATTAGATCCCTTATTATGCCGAATCAGTATTTCACAGCAGAACTGGCATGTTCTAAAATGACCCGCAAGCCAAAACACATCGGCAGGCACACCGGGGCAGGGGGTGGGGGGGGGAGGGGGGGTTGGCAGGATTCTAATGCAGGGGGCGTGGTGGGGCGGTTGTGGTTGACAGGATTCTCTAGCCATTCATACGAGCCGATTCTCCCGTCCAGCTGCAATGAATGAAGATTTGGTTGAGTTCCAAATTTTCCGTCCTCTCCAGCAGTGGCGGTGGGGTGCGAACGGCCAGAGAATTCCGGCCAGGACCGGCCTGCGTCAAGAAATTGCGGGCCTGCCTGCTTCTGGTCCCATCTCCTCCTGTGATCGACAACTCTACCCATTAACCCTATTGTTCTCCCCACAGATGCTGCCTTACCTTCTGAGTATTTTCAGCATTTTCTGTTTTTTTTATCGTAAGGAAGTTCCAATTGTGTACAGGAAAATATTCATTTTTAAGTATTTGTAAGAGTTGAAGTAGCCCTCAGCCCCACTCAAAGAAGTTATGATAAGGTACAATTCAAGTAAATTCTATTTTTACGGAGTTGTATTTCGATTTCTTATATAACTCGGCAATGCAGAATTGTATGGATTACCATGTGGAAGGATAAGAGAAAGGCATAAAAATTGGTTGCTGGAATGAATATTTAGATTCATAAATACCAAAGATACTTAGCTTAGAACTGCAACACATTTGAACCCAACCAGCCATTATTAATTCTGATTGTAAGCACTACCTTTAAAATATATGTTCAAATTCATGTGTACTTTTAATATATTTATGATACCTGATATTCAATAAGGAACTCATTGATTTGTGAAGTTATGAATAAGAATCTGTTCCCTTTCAGGCCAATAAGCTTTCATCAGAACTGGAAAATGTTCAAGGCAAGAGCTGGAAATGGCAATGATGTAATCAATGCTGTAGTGGAAAAAGGGGTGCAGGAAAGGACCTGAGTAGGACTGGACCAAAGAATATTCCATATATCTCACAAAAAGGCAGGCATAGCTGGGACCCAAATTTGGAGGAAGGAAATGTGGAGTGAAAGAAATTTTTCAATGTGAGAGCAGGTTCTGCCTTGCAGAGGGCTGTAGTGGAAGATAGAATCATAAAATCCCTCCAGTGCAGAAGACGCTAGTCAGCCCATTGAATCTGCACTGACTCTCTGACAGCATATCTTATGCAGGCCCTCTGTCCCACCCTATCCCTCGAACCCCACACATGGCTAATCCATCTAACCTACACATCTATGGCAATTTAGCATGGTCAATCCACCCAAACGGCACATCTTTGGACTATGGGAGGAAACCGGAACACCCGGAGGAAACACACACACAAGGAAAAATTGCTGGGCCTCTATTCAATGAAGAATCACAAAGCCCCAAGCTGGACCTAGTGGGGGAAGGAGCTGCAGAGGTGCTCTGGAGGTCTGTGGGGAAACGTATTCTGCTTTTTGTCAGACTACAACTTGGACAACAGATGAGATCAAACACGGTCACATAAATTTCCAATATCAGCGCTTTACAGCAGGAATAAATCAGGAATGCTTTTTGGCATTTTTCTTCCCTGGATTAAAAAAGGCACAAAACCCAACTGGAGTACTCCCATCAGACTGAGGACAACTAAATAGACATTTATCCACTGAACTATCCAGTTGTTATTCTAATATTTCAAAATAATTACTTTGCTTATGGCAGATGGATGAACTGAGAAAAAATTTAAATTACATCTGTTGTGCCAGTTTTTTTTCAAATTCCTTGAAGTCACATTAACCTCAAAAATCAGAACCCTCTTCAACTTGTTCTTTTTTCCCTTAAACCTGCATTGAATAAAATTAATAAAAGCTCGTGGTGCAGGGGGTAACACATTGGCATGGATTGAAGATTGGCCAGCTCACACAGTTGGCATCAATGGGTCTTTTTCTGGTTGGTGAGGTGTGTCAGGTGGTGTGCCGCAGGGATCAGTGATGGGGCATCAACATTTTACAATTTACATAAAATGACTTGGATGAAAGGACTGAAGGTATGGTTACTAAATTTGCTGACAACACAAAGATTGCTAGAAAACTAAATTGTGAAGAGGATGTAAGGAGGCTACTAAGGGACCTAGGTTAAGAGAGTACACAAAAATCTGGCAAATGGGACCATAATGTAGGCAAATGTGAAATTGCCCATTTTTGCAGGAAGAATGAAAAAGGAGAGAATTTGCAGAGCCCTGAGATACAGAGGGATCGGAGTATCCCAATGCATGAATCACAAAAGACAGGACAGCAATAATAAGGAAAGATAATGGAATATTATAGTTTATGAAGGAACTTAATTACAAAAGTAGGAATGTTATGCTTCAGATAAATAAAGTTTATTTATTTGTCACAAGTAGGTTTACATTAACATTGCAATGAAGTTACTGTGAAAATCCCCTGTGTCACCACACTCCAGTGCCTGTTCGGGTACACTGAGGGACAATTTAGCATGGCCAATGCACCTAGCCAGCATGTCTTTTGGACTGTGAGAGGAAACTGGAACACCTGGAGGAAACCCAAGCAGACACGGAAAGAACCTGCAAACTCCACACAGACAGTGACCCAATCTGGCAATTGAACCTGGCTCCCTGGAGCTGTGAGGCAGCAGTGCTAACCACAGTGCCGCCCAGATGTACAGGGCATTGGTGAAACCTCATCTGGGGTACTATGTACAGTATTGGTCTCCTTATTGAAGGAAAAATGTAAATATTTAGAAGCAGTTCAGAGAAGGTTTACTAGACTAATACCAAGAATGGGTGAGTTGTCTTTGAGGGAAGGTTGGAGAAGTTAGTCTGAATCCACCAGAGTTTAAAAGAGGGCAACTTGATCGAAACCTTTAAGTAACTGATGGGTCTTGACAGGGTGGATATTTCCTATTATCGGAGAACCTAGAACTAGGGAGTCACTGGTTAAAAAGGGGTCGGTCATTTAAGACAGAGATGAGGAGCAATATTTTCTCTTAAGAGAGTTGTGAGTCTCTGGAAATCTTTTCTTCAAAAGGCACCCCCCCCCCCTCTCCAATCACAGGCAAAGTGAGCAGTGGGCCCTCTCCCGCTTCCCACCAATTGCCTGCAGCGGGACCCCCCCCGCCACCCCTTTCCTCATCACAGGCAGAGTGGCAGCAGGCCCCTCCTCCCTCCCCGATTGGGCCACCCAGCCAGTTCCCGCCTCTCTAGTCCCTGCCCCCTCCAGGCATGGCCCTATAGGCCCCGCCCCCTGGCACTGCCTGGTGGACATTTCCAAGGTGCCAGGCTGGTGCCAAGGGGGAAGGCTAGCACTGCCAGGCTGGCACTGCCCAAGGGGCAAGCCAAGTCTTGCCCTTGGGTTTGCCCAGGGGGTCTCAATGGCCTCCGGTTCTACTGGCGAGGGCGAAGCGACTGCTCCCCGTTCATGAGGTGCAGGTGTTTTCGTCATCGGGGAGAACCTCTCCCGGTGAGGCCATAAAGGCAAGCGATCCCGGACAATTGTGCGTCAGGCTCGCTAAACACATGCAAAACACTATTTTTATAAATTTAAATAAGCTATTCAGCCTCTCTCCGGAAATACAGTGCCGGTAAGACCACGAGAGACGAGAAATCAGGCAAGATCCTGATTTCTCGGCTCTCATGCCATTTTACCGGCTCCCCCTGCCCATCAATGGACGGGGGCGAGCCGGTAAAATCACAGCGATGGCGTTCAGGGATACACTGCCTAAAAGAGTGGTGGACGTAGATTCAATGTATTTCAAACCCTATAAAAGGGTTGTGAATGTAGCCCAAGTCCATCACACAAACCAGCCTCCCACCCACTGACCCTGTCTAAACTTCCTGCTGCCTTGGAAAAGCAGCCAGCATAATCAACGACTCCACACACCCTGGGCATACTCTCTTCCACCTTCTCCCATTGGGAAAAAGATACAAAGGTCTGAGATCACATACCAGCCAACTCAAGAACTTTTGAATGGACCTGCCATTTATTAAGCTGATCTTTCTCTTCACTCTATCTGTAACTGCAACACTATATTCTTCACCCTCTCCTTTCCTTCTCCCCTATGTACTTTATGAATGGAATGTTTTGTCTGTATAGTATTCAAGAAGCAATACTTTTCATTGTATCCAAATACATGTGACAATAAATCAATCAAATAACAATTTTAAAGGAAATTCGATAAGTACTTGAAAGGAAAATATTGGGGAAAGTGCAGAGGAGTGTGATTTGTTAGGATAGCTCTACCATGCTTGTTAGGAATGCTGAACCATTCCATGATCCTAAACAAGTCACCCCAAAGATCAATGTGTTACTGCCACCAGCAGTAACACATTGACAGTGGGATTGCACTATCATAGAATCATTGAATCGCTGTAGTGCAGAAGGAGGCCATTCAGCCCATTGAATCTGCACCAACACTGCAACTGAATATCCCTGTAACCCCAAGTATTTACCTCGCTAATCCCCCAAACACACACATCCTGGGACACTAAGGGGCAATTTAGCATCGCCAATCACCCTAACCTGAACATCTTTGGAATGTGGGTGGAAAGCAGAGCACCCAGCAGAAGCCCACACATACAGGGGGAGAACGTGCAAACATCAGTCCACACAGGCAATCACCCAAGATGGAATTGAACCTGGGTCCCTGGTGCTCGGAGGCAACAGAGCTAACCGTTGTGCCACCTGAGTGAAGAAATACTGCTAGCAGGAAGCAGGGAAGGATGCCACAATTTGGGTAAGGAGTTGGGGAAACCCTGTGCATTGTTGATGAAGTAACCTGGTGAAAAATTCTGATATGAAAATCGGCTCTTAAATTATGTGTAAGGAAACGTACATTTAACTTGGAGGAATGTTTCAGCTGATAAAGAGATGAAGGCGAGGGGGAATATGAGATACCAAAAGCCAGTAAAACAATGGCATTATTCTTTCTTAAACCAAATAATTTAAATAAATTAGAAGTTAAAACACATATTGATTTGTGAACACAAATTTCAGTCGTCGATTGATCTAATTGTAGTCCAATAATTTCCATCTGGGTTATCACTAAAAATCAAGATGAGGCCAAAGGTGAGGGAATTTTTCAAATACTTTTTAGTCCAACGATTATATAATCAGTGTGACATGTTTATGTAAATGTAATTTTAAATTTGGACAGTAGAAATTATATTCGGGAATTGGAGCTGGCACAACTAAGATAGCAGGAAGTACAGCAACTCAGACAGAAATTGTGCACAGATTTTTACCTTTTATAGATGCAGATAGATATCAAATCAGTGTAGATAAAAACATAGAAACATAGAAAAAACTTCTGGCAGTTTCAGATAAGGTCAATAAAAGGAAAGCTGTTCCATTAGCTGATGTTACCAAGCCTCGGAGTAAGAGGTTTACTGTTTTAGGCAACAGATGCAGGGGAATATGAGGAGGAACTTCTTTTTTTTTTAAACACAGTGAGCGGTAACAATTTGGAGCTGGCAGTCTACCAGAGTAGTGGAAACACAGATCGTCAATGATTTCTAAAGGGAACTGAATGGGCACTCGAAGGGGATAAACTTGCAGGGTGACAGGGACAGAATGGGGGACTGGGACAGACTGGACTGCTCTACAGGGAAAAATGGGCTGGATGGGCCAAATGGCCTCCTCTTGTGCTGTAAGTGACTCAACAATCTCAAAACGAGACCAGGCTATTACGGAGTGCCCTGTCCAATTTGAACCCAGCACTGGAATCAAAATAACAAATCAAGACTGCTGGAAACACTCGGCAAGTCAGGCAGCACTTCAGAATACTACAGTGCAGGAGAGGCCCTTCGGCCCATTAGGTCTGCACCGACACATGAAAGGCCCTGGCCTGCCCACCTAATCCCACCTGCCAGCACTTGGCCCATAGCCTTGAATGTTATGGCATGCCAAGTACTCATCCAGGTACTTTTTAAAAGGATGTGAGGCAACCCACCTCTACCGCCCCCGCCCCACCCTCCGCCGGGCAGCACATTCCAGACTGCCACCACCCCCTGGGTAAAAAGGTTTTTCCTCAAATCCCCCCTGAGGAGTGAAACTATGCAGTGAGAAATCTGTGCTTTCTCTCCACAGATGTTGCCTGACCCCCTGAGTACTTCCAGAATCCGCGGTGTTTTTTGCAAACCCCAGTGCTGGGTTTGAATGTCTGGATAACACACACAGAGGAAGCTTCTGCAATGAAGAGTCAAAGTGGCGGCACGGTGGCCACTTTCGGTTAACACTGCTGCCTCACAGCGCCAGGAACCCAGGTTCAATTCCAGCCTTGGGTCACTGTCTCCCCATGTCTCCGTGGGTTTCCTCCCACCGTCCAAAGATGTGCAGGTTAGGTTGATTGCTCATGCTAAATTGTCCCCAGTGTCAGGAGATTAGAAGGGTAAGTATGTGGGGTTTTGGTGATAGGGGCTGGGTGAGATTGTGGTTAGTGCAGACTCTATGGGCCTCCCTCTGCACTGTCGGGATTCTATGATTTATGAAGTCTCCGGGGGCATTGCGGGGAGTTGGGGGAAGGGGGGGTGGTGGAGGGGGGGGGGGGGTCACTGAACCTTACCTGGCCTCACAGACTGAGTCTGCATTTGTAGTCTGATCTTGACCAAATCCACCGGGGCACCGATCCCCACCGTGAGCAGCCCTACCACGGCGCTGGCGGCCGCCACATCGGAGAGAGCCGGACCTCGGTGCCCACTCTCACCGTAGCGATACTGACAGATGAACCGCTGGGCATTACCGTACACACCGAGTGCCACCGAGTTATACACAGCGATGCTGGCCAGCGGGAAGGAGAGGCCTTTGAAGAAGCCAGCCACCTAGCAATGGATTCAACATCAATCAGACACCTTCATTTTAATCCCCAACACAAAAGAAAGGCCAATGAACGAGGGAGGGCTTACTTACATGTTCATTCTTAAGGATGGTCAGCACACACTGCACAGTGTTCTTGTACCCATGTCCGGCTTGCAAACGAGTCTGAAAATACAGGGAATAATGAACTCTGGTGATGGGGGAAAGAGGGGCGTCTCCCTGAGCCACTGAAGTTTTTAGCAGTTTTGCCCCATGTCATTTTAACCGCGCTGAAATTGCCAAGTGGAAATTTACCTTTACTGTGTCGAGGGGATGCCCCACGATCACACTCGCAGCACCTACCGCAGAGGGAAGGGGGGGAAGGGGATGTGAAAGAGAAAAAGCTGGTTAGAGTTACAGTAGTCATGATGTGGAGATGCCGGCGTTGGACTGGGATAAACACAGTAAGAAGTCTCACAACACCAGGTTAAAGTCCAACAGGTTTATGTGGTAGCAAACGCCATTAGCTTTCGGAGCACTGCTCCTTCGTCAGGTGAGTGGGAGATCTGTTCACAAACAGCAAACAGGGCATATAAAGACACAAACTCAATTTACAGAATAATGATTGGAATGCGAGTCTTTACAGCTAATCAAGTCTTAAAAGGTACAGACAATGTGAGTGGAGAGAGCATTAAGCACAGGCTAAAGAGATGTGTATTGTCTCCAGACAGGACAGTTAGTGAGATTTTGCAAGCCCAGGCAAGTTGTGGGGGTTACAGATAGTGTGACATGAACCCAAGATCCCGGTTGAGGCTGTCCTCATGTGTGCGGAACTTGGCTATCAGTCTCTGCTCAGCAACTCTGCGCTGTCGTGTGTCGTGACGGCCGCCTTGGAGAACGCTTACCTGAAGATCAGAGGCTGAATACCCGTGACCGCTGAAGTGTTCCCCAACAGGAAGAGAACAGTCTTGCCTGGTGATTGTCGAGCGGTGTATGTTCATCCGTTCGACAATCACCAGGCAAGACTGTTCTCTTCCTGTTGGGAGACACTTCAGCGGTCACGGGCATTCGGCCTCTGATCCTCGGGTAAGCGTTCTCCAAGGCGGCCTTCACGACACACGACAGCGCAGAGTCGCTGAGCAGAGACTGATAGCCAAGTTCCGCACACATGAGGACGGCCTCAACCGGGATCTTGGGTTCATGTCACACTATCTGTAACCCCCACGACTTGCCTGGACTTGCAAAATCTCACTAACTGTCCTGTCTGGAGACAATACACATCTCTTTAACCTGTGCTTAATACTCTCTCCACTCACATTGTCTGTACCTTTAAGACGTGATTAGCTGTAAAGACTCGCATTCCAATCATTATTCTGTAAATTGAGTTTGTGTCTTTATATGCCCTGTTTGCGAACAGATCTCCCACTCACCTGACGAAGGAGCAGCGCTCCGAAAGCTAGTGGCGTTTGCTACCAAATAAACCTGTTGGACTTTAACCTGATGTTGTGAGACTTCTTATAGAGTTACAGTAACCATGGAACACTCTTCCTAACATTGCAATGCTCAATGTCACGGTGATTAACAATTAAAAGCAGGCTCCGGTAGCTTTTGTTTTGATGTGGGGAGGGGGTTGGTAGTGGGGGAGAGAGAGAGAACACTTCCAAGCACATCACAAGAGGGCTGGGTTTTTGGGAGAGAAATTGAACTGTGTTACTTACTGTACACCCCTGAGCCACACACTAGCCCTCAGTGGGAGGAGGAGGCGGGGTGGGAGTTGAACCCAGCAAGCTGGTTAAAGAGAGTACAAAGAGAGAGATAGCCTCTTTAAATTCAACCCTGAAGCCTTTTTTTTAAAAGGCTGGCTTATGCGGAATGTCAAATCAAAGGTAGAACGTAACTTAAACACAAGCAGTCTGAATCAAGGTTCCAGTGAAAGGGGAAAAGAGAGGAAAGAGAGACATATTACCTCCTAACCACCCGGCGATGAAATCGTCCAGCTGAACGTTCGTACCCATTGGGAGCCCTCCCGATGTTGCAGCCTCTGCGCCCGGATCAGCACCGAAGCTGCGGCACTCCCGAGAGGGAGATGGACGGAAACCAGCTGCAGCTTTTTCCGCACAGACCTGACTCCGCCTCCAGCCGCGTGGAATAACATCTGGGTTGGACACCAGGGAGAAGCCGCTGCAATCTTTCCCAACTGTGAAATGTATTCCCTTTCAGAAGACTCCCCCGCCCCACCTCCACCTTTCCAGGGTAGGTTGATTGGTCATGCTAAACTGTCCTTCAGGGTAAGGGAGACTCGCAGTTTATTTATTAATGTCACAAGTGGGCTTACATTTAATGAAGTTGTACCCGTTCGGGTACACTGCGGGAGAATTTAGCACGGCCAGTGCACCTAACCAACTTTCGGACCATGGGTGGAAACCGGAGCACCCAAAAGAAACCCACAGAGACACGGGGAGAATGTGGCAAACTCCACACAGACAGTGATCCAAGCCGGGAATCGAACCCAGGTCCCTGGAGCTGTGAAGCAGCAGTGCAATAACCACTGTGCTGCCCACATTCACACTGCAATGAAGTCATTGTGAAAATCCCCTAGCTGCCACACTCCGGTGCCTGTTCGGGTACACTGAGGGAGAATTTAGCAGGGCCAATGCACCTAACCAGCACGTCTTTCGGACCGGGGAGAAAACCTGAGCCCCCGGAGAAAACCCACACAGTCACGGGGAGAATGTGTAAACTCCACACACACTGTGACCCAAGCTGGGAATCGAACCCGGGTCCCTGGAGCTGTGAGGCAGCAGTGCTAACCATTGCGTCACCGTGCCGCCATGGATAAATATATGGGGTTACAGGGATAGAGCCTGGGTAGGCTTATTGTCAGTGCAGACTTGATGGGCCAAATGGCCATCTTTTGCACTGTAGGTATTCTATGATTCTTCTTCCTTTAAATTTTGCAACAGTTTCCACCCCCCCGCCCCGCCCCGCCCCGCCCCGCCCCCCATGTCATTCAATCCAGTTTCACCGATTTTCCAAAGAGTAATTAGGAAGGAAGTGTTGCATGTTTATGGGTAGAGTTTACAGTAAACAGATCCCTCGATCCTATGCAATTTGCTAATTCGCTAGTTTCTAGATATACTGGAGGCCGCTGGGTTCAATTCTCCCATGTGTATTGTCTCCAGACAGGACAGTTAGTGAGATTTTGCAAGCCCAGGCAAGTTGTGGGGGTTACAGATAGTGTGACATGAACCCAAGATCCCGGTTGAGGCTGTCCTCATGTGTGCGGAACTTGGCTATCAGTCTCTGCTCAGCAACTCTGCGCTGTCGTGTGTCGTGACGGCCGCTGGGTTCAATTCTCCCATTGACCACTCTTTCACAGAAATATGTTAATAGTCCAAATCTTCCAGATGATCAGAGGCAGGGCATACTCAGGAAGATGTCCCAACGCACCAACTCTGTGGAATTTCCCAGAAAGTTTGAACCTCCTTCAACCATTTTCCTCTGTGCCAAGTGTGGTTCCAACCAACAGAAAGCTTTTTCCCTGATTCCCATTGACTCCAGTTTTGCAACGGCTCCTTGATGCCACACTTAGTCAAATGTTGCCTTGATATCAAGGACAGTCACAAGCAGTTCTTTTATCCATATTTGAACTAAGTCTGTACTAGAGTCAGGAGCTGTGTGACCCAGGTGGAACCAAGTTGAGTGTCAGTGAGAAGAAATGTAGTTCCCTCTGCCTAACCATTAAAAATCACTGATTATTTCCAGCTGCTGCCATAGTGTTCTTACCCCACACCATCCCCCTCACTGGCCATTATTTAAACCTGAACCAAACTATAGAATACAAATGCAGGGATATACAGCTGAGGCTTTATAAGGCTCTGGTCAGACCACATTTGGAATACTGTGAGCAATTTTGGGCCCTGTATCTAAGGAAACATGTGCTGGCACTCAGAGATGGTCCAAAGGAGGTTCATGAGAATGATCCTGGGAATGAAAAGCTTAACATATGAGAAGTGTTTGAGGACTCTGGGTCTGTACCTGATTGAATTTAGAAGGATGAGTGGGGATCTCATTGAAACCCACAGAACACTGAAAGGCCTGGATAGAGTGGACGTGGGGAAGATGTTTTCAGTGTAAGGGGAGATTAGGATCTGAGGGCACAACCTTAGAGTAAAGGGACAACCCTTTAGCACTGAGATGAGGAGGAATTTCTTCAGCTAGAGGGTGGTGAATCAAGGGAATTTATTGCCACAGAAGGCTGTGAAGGCCAGGTCATTGAGTGTATTTAAGACAGAGATAAATAGGTTCTTGATTTGTAAGGGGATCAAAGGTTACAGGAAAAAGGAGGGAGAATGGGATTGAGAAACATATGAGCCATGATTGAATGCTGGAGCAGACACGATGGGCTGAATGGCCTAATTCTGCTTTGATATCTTATGGTCTTATTGATAAGTGCAGTACCCTGTACAAAACAGAGTTGGGCAGGGTGAAGATGAAATATGAGTGTAAGCTAGCTAATAATATAAAAGAAGATAGGAAGAGTTTTTTTCGATATATAAAAGGTAAGAGAGAGGCAAAAATAGACATTGGACCACTGGAAAATGAGGCTGGAGAAGTAATAGTAGGAAACAAAGAAATGGCAGAGGAACTGAATAGTTACTTTGCATCAGTCTTCACGATTGAAGACACAAATGGGATGTCAGAGCTCCGGGAGAGTCATGGGGCGCAGGTGAGTGTAGTGGCCATCACTAAGGAGAAGGTACTGGGGAAACTGAAAGGTTTGAAGATGGATAAATCACCTGGACCAGAATGGACTACATCCCAGGGTTCTAAAAGAGATAGCTGAGGAAATTGGGGAGGCATTGGTGGTGATCTTTCAGGAATCACTGGAGGCAGGGCGGGTCCCAGAGGACTGGAAAGTAGATAATGTAACACCGCTGTTTAAGGAGGGAGGGAGGCAGCAGATGGGAAATTATAGGTCGGTTAGCCTGACTTTGGTCATTGGCAAGATTTTAGAGACCATTATTAAAGATGAGATCGTGGTGTACCTGGAAGTGCATAAAAATAGGACTGAGTCTGCACGGCTTCATCAAGGGGAGTCATGTCTGACAAATCTGTTAGAGTTCTTTGAGGAGGTAACAAGGAAGTTAGATAAAAAAGAACCAGTGGATGTGCTTTATTTAGATTTCCAGAAGGCCTTTGACAAGATGCCGCATAGGAGACTGTTAAATAAGCTAAGAGCCCATGATGTTAAGGGTAAGATCCTGGCATGGATAGAGAATTGGCAGACTGGCAGAAGACAGAGAGTGGGGATAAAGGGGTCTTTTCCAGGATGGCAGCCAAGGACTAGTGGTGTGCCTCAGGGATGGGTGCTGGGACCACAAATTTTCACAATATACATGAACAATTTGGAAGAAGGAACTGAAGGCACTGTTGCTAAGTTTGCAGAAGATAGAGACAGGATCTACAGGCATTTAGAGACGCAAGTACTGATTAGGGACAGTCAGCATGGCTTTGCGAGTGGAAAATCATGTCTCACAAATTTGATTGAGTTTTTTGAAGGGGTAACCAAGAAGGCAGATGAGGACAGTGCAGTTGATGTTGTCTACATGGACTTTAGCAAGGCCTTTGACAAGGTACTGCATGGTAGATTGTTGCAGAAGGTTAAATCTCACGGGATCCAGGGTGAGGTATCTAAATGGATACAAAATTGGCTTCTTGACAGAAGCCAGAGGGTGGTTGTAGAGAATTGTTTCTCAAACTGGAGGCCTGTGACCAGCGGTGTGCCTCAGGGATCAGTGCTGGGTCCACTGTTATTTGTCATTTATATTAATGATTTGGATGAGAATATAAGAGGCATGGTTAGTAAGTTTGCAAATGACACTAAGATTGGTGGCATAGTGGACAGTGAAAAAAGTTATCTCCAATTGCAACGGGATCTTGATCAATTGGGCCAGTGGGCTGACGAATGGCAGATGGAGTTTAATTTAGACAAATGCGAGGTGATGCATTTTGGTAGATTGAACCAGGGCAGGACTTACTCAGTTAATGGTAGGGCATTGGGGAGAGTTACAGAACAAAGAGATCTAGGGGTACATGTTCATAGCTCCTTGAAAGTGGAGTCACAGGTGGACAGAGTGGTGAAGAAGGCATTCGGCATGCTTGGTTTCATCGGTCAGAACATTGAATACAGGAGTTGGAATGTCTTCTTGAAGTTGCACAAGACATTGGTAAGGCCACACTTGGAATACTGTGTGCAATTCTGGTCACCCTATTATAGAAAGGATATTATTAAACTAGAAAGAATGCAGAAAAGATTTACTAGGATGCTACCGGGACTTGATGGTTTGAGTTATAAGGAGAGGCTGAATAGACTGGGACTTTTTTCTCTGGAGTGTAGGAGGCTTAGGGATGATCTTATAGAGGTCTATAAAATAATGAGGGGCACAGATCAGCTCGATAGTCAATATCTTTTCCCAAAGGTAGGGGAGTCTAAAACTAGAGGGCATAGGTTTAAGGTGAGAGGGGAGAGATACAAAAATGTCCAGAGGGGCAATTTTTTCACACAGAGGGTGGTGAGTATCTGGAACAAGCTGCCAGAGGCAGTAATAGAGGCGGGTACAATTTTGTCTTTTAAAAAGCATTTAGATAGTTACATGGGTACAATGGGTATAGAGGGATCTAGGTCAAATGCAGGTAATTGGGATTAGCTTAGGGGTTTTTTAAAAAAAAGGGCAGCAAGGACAGGTTGCGCAGAAGGGCCTGTTTCCTTGCTGTAAACCTCTATAACTCTATGACTCTGTTTGATTGATGAAAATTACTTTATTATCATGGATGCATTGTTACAGCCTCCCCTTTGAAAACAACCACCTGCAGTATCCTGCTGACTTCAACACCCATCGTAAAACCAAAGTGATTTGTCACAAGTGAACAGACCGCATACTCAGCCTAGAGTTTAAAAGCCTTCTTTTCAGAAATTACCCATATTTCGAATCAGGCCATAGTGGTGTCCTTATCCTGCTTGGTCATTTTAGTATGAGATAATAGCTCACTGGCTACATTCCCCTCTTTGATACCACAGGCGGGATTTTACAGCCTTGCTCATCCCAAAACCTGTAAAATCATAAGATCATAAGACATAGGAGCAGAATTAGGCCACTCGGCCCATCGAGTCTGCTCTGCCATTCAATCATGGCTGATCTTTTTCTCATCCCCATTCTCCTGCCTTTTCCCCATAACCCCTGAACCCCTTATTCATCAAGAACCTATCTATCTCTGTCTTAAAGACACTCAATGACCTGGCCTCTACAACCTTCTGCAGCAAAGAGTTTTGCAGATTCACCACTCTCTGGATGAAGAAATTCCTCCTCATCTCTGTTTTAAAGGATCGTCCCTTTAGCCTGAGGTTGTGCCCTCTGGTTCTAGTTTTTCCTACTAGTGGAAACATCCTCTCCACGTCCACTCTATCTAGGCCTCGCAGTATCCTGTAAGTTTCAATAAGATCCTCCCCCCTCATCCTTCTAAACTCCAATGAGTACAAACCCAGAGTCCTCAACTGTTCCTCATACGACAAGCTCTTCATTCCAGGGATCATTCTTGTGAACCTTCTCTGGACCCTTTCCAAGGCCAGCACATCCTTCCTTAGAAATGCGGCCCACCTGAGGTCAACGGACCTTCCCAATGTCCGCCCTCGCTCCCTCCGATTCCCGTGATGGGTGGGGCAGTAAACTTCCAGCTTATACCTTCATTAAAACATTGGATCACAACGTCAGCACGTTCGGGCATTCTACTATCTACAGGTCCACTTTAAAATTACATTTTCAAAAAAATGCAGAACTACACTAAGACTACACTAATTGGTTTCTATCACAATTATAACTCATTTAGTTTAAAACCATTAGGTATGAGATATCCTACTCTTCCAGTCAGGAGCATTTCTTTACAGAAGCGCATACATTCTCCTTTTTTCTAATACCATTTGAATTTGTTTTTTCCATCTTCTTCACAGTACAGTCATAAATAATTTTTACATTGTTATTGATAACATCACCATGTTCACAATATAGGATAATATACATACCCTTGGATGTATTTGCACATTGTTTCCCCAATTCCATATATCATCCTACCCTGTGTTTTCCTTGATATCTTTAATTTCCTCATCAATTTCTTGTTTAATCTTTACATATGTTTTAAATACTTCTTCCAGCTGTCGTCTTAATGTTTTTAATCATCATCTAGTTTTGGAATATCTGTGAAATAATTTTCTCGATATTCACTCAATTCTTCAATGACGTTAATTGTAACTTGTTCTCCAACATGTATGTCAATGAGGTCGATTTGTTCAATCATTGCTGGTGTCTCAGGTTTAAAACAGAAGGTGGGGTGATGGATAGAGTAAATTTCTGTATTGTAATGTATCTCTACAACATGTTCCACCTCCCATATACCCCACTTTTATCGATGTCCTTTCATATTTCTCTATCTCCCAAGTACAATTAACTTCCTTTTCAGATTTGAATTCACATTTAGTTATGTCAGTCTCATAGATAGGATGGGGACATATTACTAACTGATCGGTTTTTTGACACTGTTCTAATCCAGATTCCATCAGTTCTCCATTCATTTCTACCTCAATCTGCAGAATCCCTTCAATGCTCATTTGTACTCCTGGTTGATCTTAATCTGGTATACCTATATTGTTGACTAATTACTTTCATTCCTTCTTTCTTTTCCAGTATAACGGATGACATGGTGCCACAGTGATTAGCACAGCTGCCCCACAGTGCCAGGGACCTGTGTTCAATTCCCAGCTTGGGTCACTGTCTGTGCAGAGTCTGCACGTTCTCCCCGTGTCTGTGTGCGTATCCTCCAGGTGCTCTGGTTTCCTCCCACAGTCCAAAAGATGTGCTGGCTAGGTGCATTGGCCATGCTAAATTCTCCCTCAGTGTACGCGAACAGGCGCCAGATTTTCGCAGTAACTTCATTGCAGTGTTAATGTGACTCGAATAAATACATTTTATACTTTATTCCCAACACCATTCCTATTGCTCTTAGTAGTAGGACCCATGCAATCTGAACAACACCCTCACTAACTTCCATAACTGGCACATTGTTATTTGAACATTATTTTCTCAATTTGTTAAATTTCCAATCTGTTCATTGTTAATCCATGAAGGCACTATTCCCTAATCCACTTCCACCAAATATTCTCTTAATTACTCGATCATCCAGTTTAGAACATAGAACAGCACAGAACAGGCCCTTCGGCCCACGATGTTGTGCCGAGCTTTATCTGAAACCAAGATCAAGCTATCCCACTCCCTATCATGCTGGTGCGCTCCATGTGCCTATCCAATAACCGCTTAAATGTTCCTAAAGTGTCTGACTCCACTATCACTGCAGGCAGTCCATTCCACACCCCAACCACTCTCTGCGTAAAGAACCTACCTCTGATATCCTTCCTATATCTCCCACCACGAACCCTATAGTTATGCCCCCTTGTAATAGCTCCATCCACCCGAGGAAATAGTCTCTGAACGTTCACTCTATCTATCCCCTTCATCATTTTATAAACCTCTATTAAGTCTCCCCTCAGCCTCCTCCGCTCCAGAGAGAACAGCCCTAGCTCCCTCAACCTTTCCTCATAAGACCTACCCTCCAAACCAGGCAGCATCCCGGTTAATCTCCTCTGCACTCTTTCCAGCGCTTCCACATCCTTCTTATAGTGAGGTGACCAGAACTGCACACAATATTCCAAATGTGGTCTCACCAAGGTCCTGTACAGTTGCAGCATAACCCCACGGCTCTTAAACTCCAACCCCCTGTTAATAAAAGCTAACACACTATAGGCCTTCTTCACAGCTCTATCCACTTGAGTGGCAACCTTTAGAGATCTGTGGATATGGACCCCAAGATCTCTCTGTTCCTCCACAGTCTTCAGAACCCTACCTATGACCCTGTAATCCACATTTAGATTAGTCCTACCAAAATGAATCACCTCACATTTATCAGGGTTAAACTCCATTTGCCATTTTTCAGCCCAGCTTTGCATCCTCTCTATGTCTCTTTGCAGCCTACAACAGCACTCCACCTCATCCACTACTCCACCAATCTTGGTGTCATCAGCAAATTTACTGATCCACCCTTCAGCCCCCTCCTCTAAGTCATTAATAAAAATCACAAAGAGCAGAGGACCAAGCACTGATCCCTGCGGCACTCCGCTAGCAACCTGCCTCCAATCTGAAAATTTTCCATCGACCACCACCCTCTGTCTTCGATCAGACAGCCAGTTACCTATCCAATCGGCCAACTTTCCCTCTATCCCACACCTCCTCACTTTCATCATAAGCCGACCATGGGGGACCTTATCAAACGCCTTACTAAAATCCATGTATATGACATCAACTGCCCTACCTTCATCAACACACTTAGTTACCTCCTCAAAAAATTCTATCAAATTTGTGAGGCACGACTTGCCCTTCACGAATCCGTGCTGACTATCCCGGATTAATCCGCATCTTTCTAAATGGTCGTAAATCCCATCTCTAAGGACCTTTTCCATCAATTTACCAACCACCGAAGTAAGACTAACCGGTCTATAATTACCAGGGTCATTTCTATTCCCTTTCTTAAACAGAGGAACAACATTCGCCATTCTCCAGTCCTCTGGCACCATCCCCGTGGACAGTGAGGACCCAAAGATCAAAGCCAAAGGCTCTGCAATCTCATCCCTTGCCTCCCAAAGAATCCTAGGATACATTTCATCAGGCCCAGGGGACTTATCGACCTTCAGTTTATTCAAAACTGCCAGGACATCCTCCCTCCGAACATCTATTTCCTCCAGCCTATTAGCCTGTAACACCTTCTCTTCCTCAAAAACATGGCCCCTCTCCTTGGTGAACACAGAAGAAAAGTATTCATTCATCACCTCGCCTATCTTTACTGACTCCATACACAAGTTCCCACTACTGTCCTTGACCGGCCCTAACCTCACCCTGGTCATTCTTTCATTCCTCACATAAGAGTAAAAAGCCTTGGGGTTTTCCATGATCCGACCCGCCAAGGACTTCCCATGTCCCCTCCTAGCTCTCCTAAGCCCCTTTTTCAGCTCGTTCCTTGCTAACTTGTAACCCTCAATCGAGCCATCTGAACCTTGTTTCCTCATCCCTACATAAGCTTCCCTCTTCCTTTTCACAAGACATTCCACCTCTTTCGTGAACCATGGTTCCCTCACTCGGCCATTTCCTCCCTGCCTGACAGGGACCTATCAAGGACATCCAGTATTTGTTCCTTGAAAAAGTTCCACTTTTCATTAGTGCCTTTCCCTGACAGTTTCTGTTCCCAACTTATGCCCCCTAATTCTTGCCTAATCGCAGCATAATTACCCCTCCCCCAATTGTAAACCTTGCCCTGCCGTACAGCCCTATCCCTCTCCATTGCAATAACAAAAGACACCGAATTGTGGTCACTATCTCCAAAGTGCTCTCCCACAACCAAATCTAACACTTGGCCCGGTTCATTTCCCAGTACCAAATCCAATGTGGCCTCACCTCTTGTCGGCCTATCCACATATTGTGTCAGGAAACCCTCCTGCACACACTGCACAAAAACTGCCCCATCCGAACTATTTGACCTACAAAGGTTCCAATCAATATTTGGAAAGTTAAAGTCCCCCATGACAACTACCCTGTGACCCCCACACATATCCATAATCTGCTTAGCAATTTCTTCCTCCACATCTCTATTACTATTTGGGGGCCTATAGTAAACTCCTAACAACGTGACCGCTCCTTTCCTATTTCTAACCTCAGCCCATATTACCTCAGTGTGCAGATCCCCCTTGAAGTGCCTTTCCGCAGCCGTTAAACTATCTTTGATTAACAATGCCACTCCTCCACCTCTTTTACCAGCTTCCCTACACTTAGTGAAACATCTATACCCCGGAACGTCCAACAACCATTCCTGTCCTTGTTCTACCCACGTCTCCATAATGGCCACAACATCGTAGTCCCAAGTACCAATCCACGCCCCAAGTTCATCTACCTTGTTCCGGATGCTCCTTGCATTGAAGTAGACACACTTCAACCCACCTTCCTGTCTACCGGTACCCACCCTTGACCCTGATACCTTCCCCTGGTTTTTAAAGTTTAAAGTTTTAAAGTTTATTTATTAGTCACAAGTAAGGCTTACATTAACACTGCAATGAAGTTACAGTGAAATTCCCCTAGTCGCCACAATCCGGCGCCTGTTCGGGTCAATGCACCTAACCAGCACGTCTTTCAGAATGTGGGAGGAAACCCACGCAGACAAAGGGCGAACGTGCAAACTCCACACAGACAGTGACCCAAATTGGGAATCGAACCCCGGTCCCTGGCATTGTGAGGCAGCAGTGCTAACCACTCTGCTGCCGTGCCACCCCATGACTCCCATAGATACTACAAATTGTTCTATTCTGTCCTGTCTTCAATCTTTTGATTTGATCTAAGAGCTGATAAATAGTTTTCACATGACTCTGCAACACTTTCACTATCATTTTTCCAGTTTGTATCAGATGTTGTCCTTCCTGCTCTGTACCAGTCTGGTTTTGATTCATATCGTTTAGTGATTTCTGAGTTTGTCATGTTATGGTCCTTAATTTACTGTTCAGATTTTGTACATCGAGGGTGTTTACAATAGACATTCCTGCTTCCTAAACTCCGAGCATTCCTTCTACAATTCCCTATGCCTTTCTTGTAACCTTTTTTTGTTTATTATTTTGACCAATTTCTTCATTAGTTTCTCGTACAACTGCCTAAGGACTTCTGGGCACCAATGAGGTTGATGAATATCTGTTAAATTTAACTCGGTATTAACTCGTACTGAATGTCGTCATACAATAGCAAATCTTCGCACCAGACCGTTCTTTGGTCCTTGTGTTTGTTCAGGACACTGTTTTATTGGTTTCAATTGACTCCGTGGTAGGTATCACCGTGGAGGTCAAGATGGTGGCTGTGATTATTGACTTTCATCACATTTTATAGATATGATTGTACTTGCACATTGAGGCTGTAAGGATGAATCAGAATCCTGACTTGCTTTCTTAGGGCTAGCACACCCATATCCAGTAAGAAGCTGTCCCTTTAAATACATGCACCTTGTCGAAGCACTGGCTGCTTTTGAAATCGTATTGTGCCGGGCTCATCCCAATGATACTTCTCCTTCGGAGGTGATGCTTCAACATACATGAGATCGAGAAATTCTGAAGAACAATGGATACATAAATGCTAATTTAAAGGGACTTCAATGATTGTATATACTTATATACCAGTACACCAAGTACAATATTCGCCAGGTCCTGTGTCTTCCATATATGATCCAGTTTGTGGAGTGTCTTCTGGTATTTCAGGGGTTAATGCCTCACAGTATGCTGACATCTTGACGTGACTTTCATTAATGGTTACCTCTGTTAATCCAGTTGTGTTATTGATCTTCATAATCAGCACACTCATTAACGTACCATAGGTTTTCATAGAATACTACAGCGCAGAAGGAGGTCATTTGGCCCATCGAGTCTGCACCAACCACAATCCCACCCAAGCCCTATCCCCATAACTCCATGCATTTACCCTAGCTAGTCCCCCTGACACCAAGGGGCAACTTAGCATGGCCAATCCACCTAACCTGCACATCTTTGGACTGTGGGAGGAAACCGGAGCACCCGGAGGAAACCCACGCAGACACGTGGAGAATGTGCGAACTCCACACAGACAGTGACCCAAGCCAGGAATTGAACCCGCGTCCCTGGCTCTGTGAGGCAGCAGTGTTAACCACTGTGCCACTGTGCCACCTCTTTCTCATGCCCATCTTTCCTCACTTTGTGTATCAAATCTCTAGATTAAGATGGTGCCTGCTGTTATTTACAGTTCTCTTTTCTGGTTGTTTTTATCTGAAAATTCACCTGGAACCACATGGTCCCTTTCTTCGATAGAGTCTAGGAGGATTTTATTGTATAGATAGTCTCCTTTCTCTTCTGGGGATTCTTTGTTGTCCCCCTCTCTAATTTCCAGTGTCGATGCACTGGAAGCAGTGGCACTGGAAGTACCAGTCCCTGGTTTGGGGGTGTGTTCGGGAGGGTGGGCAAAATAATGTCTGGGGGCTCTTCTAGACTATCAATCACAATGTGGTGCAAGTGACAAATTTGTTTCCCTCCATAAAGTTTTAACTGCTTTACATGGTACCATCCCATTTTGCCATTGTCGACAAGTACATTGTATACTGAAGGGCTAACTTTATTCACAATAGGGAATAGTCCCATGTACATTGGTGACAAGAATGTTCCAGGCTGATAGATCTTGATCATGACTCTTTGGGGGCCTACTTCAAATTCCACAGTGTTGATGGTGACGTCAAAGCAAACTTTACTGGTTTGTTTCATTTTTCCCATTTTAGTCGTGGATGTCATTTGAGCTCTTAACATTTTCCAGTAAGTGCTGAATCGTTCTTTTGTGTGACACGGACTGTATACCTGGTCCGGTTAAGTCTCATCTTAATAATGTTTCGATGCCTCTCATGGGACCATTAGTATATTCTGTGGAACTAGCCATGGTATTTCTGACAATCATGAGTGCAAAGGGTAGAACTGTGTTCTCGGTAGAATTGTTTTGTTGCACCATCGCTCTGATCAAAGTTCAATTCATTCTTTCTACAACTCCACTAGATAGTGGGCGATAGGCAATATGAAGTTTCTGGTCTATCCCTTGCAGTGCCATGGTGTTTTGCATGAATGGGGCTGTAAAGTGTGTTCCCTGATCTGATTCAATATTGCTAGGCATTCTTCATAAAGTAAAAACCTGTTGAACCAGATTGCTGGCTGTATCCATTGCCGTGTTTGAGGTTATGGTAAAAGCTTCTATTTACTAAATGTGTCGATTATATCTAGAATATGTTTGTATTTCTCCTTGCACTGTGGCAGTGGTCCCACATAACCAATTTGAAGATTAGACCATGGACCTTCTACTGGTCGAGTGTGTCTGAGTGTTGCTTTGTTAACGTAACGATCAGGGTTGTTTTGGGCACAGACTAAACAATTTTCTACAAGGTGCCTTACATAGGCTGAAAATCTCCGGCCGTTCACATCAACGGGATTCTCTGGTTCTCTGCAGTGAACAGAGTTTTGGCTGAGCACCAAATTCCCTGACCTCGCTTGCAGCAGCGGCAGGGCGTGAGTGGCTGGAGAATTCCAGCCATCGTCTCCAATCTGTGGCCACCAACATACATTATTTATCCTTTCAACTGTGGTTTCAGTCCCCTGGTGGTCCTGCGAATCATGGAACTGATATATAATTTGGTTTTGATCTTGTGTGGGGGACTATTGGTGGAATTTTATGGCTTCACTCGACCCAAGACCAGAAAGTCCCGCGCGAGGTCAACGGACCTTCCCATTGTCCGCCCCTCGCCCACTCCAATTCCCGTGGTGGGCAGGGCGTTAGAATTCCGGTGTATATTTTTATCATCTTTTAGTACTAAGCTACTCTTTTTCTGAATCTTTTATTTCCATTTGTTGCATGGTGGGGGAATATTCTCTGCAGCTAATTGTTTTAAGTCGTTGTCCCCCTGCTGAGCATCAATTAAGTCATTGACTTCTGTTTCGTTCACAGTTACTGTTCCAGCTCTTCCTCAATTTGTGGTGTCCTCCCCTAGCTCCTTCTTTAGCCAATTCATCTGCAGTTCTCTTTCCTGTGGGGGAATTCTTGCAATATGCTTTTACTTTAATGGTCTCACACTGAAGACCTTCGGCTTTCCATAGCATTATTTTAAATAATGGGGGTGGTTTACCATCAGCGGACACAAAGTCTCGAGCAGCCCAGATTGATAAGAAATCACTCAAGCTTAGACCTAACCAAATGGCACAGGAAGTTACTGGGTGTGGAGTCCGCGATCAGACTTGTCGATAAAAAGCATCCGGAAGGCAGCCCCATCTATCCTACCTCGCATCACTAGTGAAACCTTACTATGAACCTTCCCTCACTAAATTCCTGTTCCAGCCCCTCTAAGTCTAAAGTGTACCAGAATCTCGTACCCGTACGCCCCTCTGGCACACCAGGAGATAGGTCTTAACCCTTCTCATGTTTGACTCGAGAGTTTACCCCTGCCGATTTCCAAGTGTAACTTCATTCACACAGATCCTGGATCTATCTTCGGGTATCCGTAGGTTACCTGGCGCAGTGTCGCTGACACTGTAGTTTGGTACAATCCTCAGCTTGTTTAATACAGAACGGCCCCCTTATCCCTTAAGGAAACTCAGTCAACTCTTGAACTCACTACACTGTCTCTGTTCTCTTTTTCCATTAATGGTTGGGGTCTGATTTTCCAGATGGCGGGGGACGGTGGTAAGAAATGTCAGTCCTGACCCAACCAATATTAACTTCCTCATTAGGAGAATGGCTAGTATCCCTGCCTGTCACGCAGGGGACCGGGGTTCAATTCCCCAGCGGGGAGCTTCAAAGCTGTGTGAAGGCACTCAGGTAGGTTGTTCTTTGTGGGCACACCTTGACACAATGGTTAGCACTGCTACCTCACAGCGCCAAGGACCTGGGTACGATTCTGGCCTCAGGTCACTGTCTGTGTGGAGTCGGCACGTTTTCCCCGTATCTGCATGGGTTTCCTCTGGGTGCTCCGGTTTCCTCCCACAGTCCAAATATGTGCGGGTTAGGTGGATTGGCCATGCTAAATTGCCCCTTAGTGTCAGGGAGATTAGAAGGGTAAATGCATGGAGATACGGCGATAGGGCCTGGGTGGGATTGTTGTCGGTGCAGGCTTGGTGGGCTGAATGGCCTCCTTCTGTTCAGTGGGGATTCTATGAAAACATTCTATTCTATAAACAAGTCCACCTTGCAGTCTTAAAGAAGTGAGGGTCGCACTTCTGGCCCTCAGTGAGAGGTAGTCCCAAACTCAGAGCCTCTGGCCATTCTGATTCAGCTGCAGTTCTATCAGTCCCAGTAAGTACCATAACACAATAGTGGCACTAGTGGGTCTGCAAGATGGCGAGGGATTGCTGAGCATTTTTGCTTATTTTTGTCCATTTTTTTGCTTTATTTTCTGTTGTTAAATACAGGGTTGACCAGCCAGCATTCTCACATCATGTACTCATGCATATAATTGCTGGAACATTGCATATGCTCATAAATGCATATGCTCCAGGGACCTGGGTTCGATTCCCGGCTTGGGTCACTGTCTGTGTGGAGTTTGCACATTCTCCCCGTGTCTGCGTGGGTTTCCTCCGGGTGCTCCGGTTTCCTCCCACAGTCCAAAGATGTGCGGGTTAGGTTGATTGGCCAGGTTAAAAATTGTTCCTTAGAGTCCTGAGATGCGTAGGTTAGAGGGATTAGCGGGTAAAAATATGTGGGGGTAGGGCCTGGGTGGGATTGTGGTCGGTGCAGACTCGATGGGCCGAATGGCCTCCTTCTGCACTGTAGGGTTTCTGTGATTTCTGTGAAATATATCTTGAAGTGTTGAGGGATGACTCTTACTTAAGACTGTCAGAAGCATTACACTTCAAATCTTCATTAACATGCACTGACATGCACAAGTCAACTGTTGTCCCTTTAAGGTATAAACAACATTCCGAAGATCCCAACTACCATTCCAACTCAACCATCGCTCCCACTTGAAAATATCCACAAGGTCAAGAAATGTTGCAATTCTTTGGAGTGTAGATAGTTATGATGATATTGGTTTTTCTCCTCAGCTGGATCTTCTGTGCCCACAGTTGAGTGTGTTTTCTGTGGGGCTGGGCAGTTAAAATGGGGTGGCTGCCCATCCCACCACCTTCCCACCCACCCTCAAGCTCTTCCCCATAACCTGGGGAGCAGGTGGTTGCTGAAATTGGCAGCCCACCCACCACATTTAAGTGAATAATTATGGGTCAATTTAGTCCATCTCCCAGTGCTTTATGGCTCTGGCATGGGTCAGTGTGGAATATGTTGGCTCTACACCAATGTTGTTTCTTGGTGGGCGTGCCATCCACCACTAAGTCTACAAGATTATGAGAGGCATGGACAAGTCTACAAGATTATGAGAGGCATGGACAGAGTGGATAGTCAGAAGTTTTTTCCCAGGATGGAAGAGTCAATTGCTAGGGGGCACAGGTTTAAGGTGAGAGGGGCAAGGTTTAAAGGAGATGTACGAGGCAGATTTTTTACACAGAGAGTAGTGGGTGCCTGGAACTCGTTGCTAGGGGAGGTAGTGGAAGCGGATACGGTAGTGACTTTTAAGGGGCGTCTTGACAAACACATGAATAGGATGGGAATAGAGGGATATGGTCCCTCTGGAAGGGTTGGGGGTTTTACTTAAGTCGGGCAGTATGGTCAGTGCAAGCTTGGAGGGCCGAAGGGCCTGTTCCTGTGCTGTAATTTTCTTTGTTCTTTGTTCCTTGCAGCACCCCCCATACACCACCGCTTCCCCTCACATCCCCGGAATATTCCGCTGTACACAAAAGGTATTTATTAATAAGGATTGTACAACAGCCTCATGACTGCAGCAAGCACACAAAATGTCTCTTTGCCTCAAAGGCACTCTCAACATGGGGTGATTCCACACTGAGTCCCAACTGGTCACGCAAGCCATGTGACCCTTACTCTGCTGTGCTCCCTTTAAAGGAACACTTACCACATTCACCCCCATGGTGTTCAGTGCTGACATAACCTATGTTTCTTTGTACTACCAGAAGAGTACTATGACTATCAATTTCTATCATGCTATTGTAAGCTACAGTTCCTCAATTCACTGGCTTAATTTTTAAAAAATTGTTAGCCAAGTAGATGATCATTTTCATCTTGTAATTCTGAGATTGGAGGTGTGACAGTATTGGGGGCTGGGGAGGTGGGTGGTGGTGGGGGCGTGGGGGTGTGGGGTGTGGAGTGATATGCATGATACTTGAATATTGTTAACCAAACACTAGGTGGCTTTTGATGGAAGTCAGCACAATGGGGTGAATTTTCCCGTTCCACCCACCACGGGAATTGTAGCGGGCGAGAGGCGGACCATGGAAAGGTTCGTTGACCTCGGGTGCGATTTTCTGGTTTCAGGGCAAACACGGCTGGAAAAGCCTGCCCAATATAGCAATTACACTGCTCTTGTATGTAAATGCTTTGCTGGAATAATCTGTTGCATCCAGAAATAATAATAGTAAGTTCATATCCCATTAATTTGAATGTTTATTTATGCACGACTTTTACCAACTTTAGTTATTTTTGTTTAAAAGGTACTGAATTCAGAACAGTTTGGCATGTAAAGTCTCTAATACACAAAGTTAATTTGTGGCAATACATCCAAATGAGCCTCTTTAATTAATTTACCCCAGAAATGGGAACCATTTCAACCATCTCTGGATGGAAACTTGTGGAGCTAGTCCTTCCAGAAATGGATCTCTTTCCAGTCAGGAATTCTAATTAACTAATCCAAAGTAAAGCTCATTTATTTATGAGTCACAAGTAGGCTTACATTAACACTGCAATGAAATTACTGTGAAAATCCCCTAGTCGCCACATGCTGAAGCCTGTTCAGGTATACAGAGGGAGAATTTAGCATGGCCAATGCACCTAACCAGCACGTCTTTCAGACTACTGATGTGGAGATGCCGGCATTGAACTGGGGTGGGCACAGTAAGAAGTCTCACAACACCAGGTTAAAGTCCAACAGGTTTATTTGGTAGCACGAGCTTTCGGAGCGCTGCTCCTTCATCAGGTGAGTCTTTTTTTTACAGGTAACCAAGTCTTTACAGGGCAAACAATGCGAATGGAGAGAGGGATAATCACAGGTCAAAGATGTGTAAATTGTCTCAAGCCAGGATAGTTAGCAGGATTTTGCAAGCCCAGGCCAAATGGTTACATGTTGTGTGACATGAACCCAAGATCCCAGTTGAGACCATCCTCATGCGTGCGGAACTTGGCTGTCAGTTTCTGCTTGGTGATTCTGCATTGTTGTGCGTCTTGAAGGCCGCCTGGGAGAATGCTTACCCAAAGATCGGAGGCTGACTGCCCTTGACTGCTGAAGTGTTCACTGACAGAAAGGGAACACACCTGCCTGGTGATTGTCATGCGGTGTCCGTTAATCCGTTGTCTTTCGGACTGTGGGAGGAAACTGGAGCACCCGGAGGAAAAACACACGGATACAGGGAGAACATACAGATTCCACACAGACAGTGACCCAAGCTGGGAATCGAACCCTGGTCCCTGGCACTGTGAAGCAGCAGTGCTAACTCCTGTGCCACCATGCTGCCTTGCGTACATTTCTGTGGCTTTTGAATTCAACTACATCTCCGGGTTACAGGGACCGTGACATGGGTGATTCATAAGGACTCACCAGAGTTTGGAATTTTGAGGCTACAATAATCACAGGAATGGAGGGGAGACATAGGAAGGCTGCACCCAGTCTCGCACTCTTACCTGGGGAGGCCCTGCTGTGGGATCTGAGGGATTGCAGTTAGTTGAGCTTACCCAAAGACAGGAGGAAGAGGATACCTTCTCCAACCACGTAGGCGTGGATGGATAGCCAAGGAAATCAGCCTCAGAGGTATGGTCCCTTCTACCTGAAGAGAGCACACCAAGAGGATCCAGGCCCTCAGGAGTAACATAACACTTTAAGTAGGCCAAGCCCTACACTTTGACTTGCCCAACATTCTTCTGTGCAGCTTCTTAGGCAGTCCTTTGGGATAGAGGAATACTTCTTTCCACTGTGGTTTCATGGGTTCCGAGATGGCTGATAAGCCCAGTGCACAATCCGCAGCCTCTGCTACATGTCAGACCAATTGTGCTTGAAGGGTCGGGTAGATAAACTGTGGGGAGGTTTGTGTGCCCTCATTGGCTCAGCCTCTGCTTGTCTCCAACCAAGTTTCACAATGTGTTTGCTGACTTCCTGGATGAACCTTCGCCATTTTGTTTGGTCACAAGCCAACGACTCCCATGAGTCAGCAAGGGTGTTTGGTCTCTTCAGGGATGCTTTGAGGACAGGCCTGAAACATCTCCATGATCCTCTTGGGGGACTCCTGCCATGACCGAGTTCCAAATAGAGCTTTGGGAGTCTTGTGCGAGTATATAAATGATATGTCCTGCCTGATGGAGCTGGTTTTGAGTGATTCATGCTCCATTGTCAACTCAAGTCACTTTGACCGTACTGTGGGTACCCGAAAAACCCCTCCAATGACAAACAGGAGGAAGATCATCCCGAAGAGGCGGCAGAAGAGGATTCTGGGAGATGTCAACTCAGTCACCAGTGAAACCATAATCAAGCAGGGAACGTGGCTAGTCCATTGCATATGGGGTGTGCTGATGCCTGCAATCATGGTTTGCCTGTACTCAGGTAGAGCAAGCAATCAGGGTAGCCAATGAGAGTAAACTGAGGCTTTATCTGGTGCAATTTTCAAAGCCATCTGGACCTTTTCGCTAAGATGAAGCTCAGTAGGGGATTTACACAGCAACTTCATTGCAGTGTTAATGTAAGCCTACTTGTGTCACTAATAAATAAACTTAAAAAAAACTGAAACAGATCGAGCCTGGGAGGGGGTGTAATCCTGTCAGCTTGGATCTTGTTTGATCAAGTCCAAGATGGGATCTATGTTCTTGTCTTGTCAGCTTGGATCTGGTTTGTCCCTCGTTGGTGACTCTGATTGGACTTAATTGGCTGTTTTGATTAGGAATAAAGTACCTCCCCAAAAAAAGTCAATTCTCCGTGCCTTTTTCCACCGCGCGGAGGCGTTTCCTGTACGGGTTGCTGTTGCACACCTTCCACTACCGCATCCTCTCCTGTCGCCCGGATACACCTTGGCGGGCCTTGTTGCCGCCGGGCGGCGGAGGTCCCCAGTGGAGGTCCCTCTACGGAGGGATCTCCCCCAATTCTCTTGGGACCTGGGGTGGAGGGTGATGCATGCAGCAGTTCCGTACAACCATAGGCTTCACGGGCTCACGGGCTCCCAAGTTTGCCCCTTTTGTGGCCTTGTGGAGTCCATGGACCATGTTTACGTCTTGTGTCTTAGGTTGCACTCCCTTTTTGTTTTCCTGAAGAACCTTTTATTGATGTTTTGTTTGCACTTCAGTCCCATGCTCCTGATCTACGGGCACCTGGTGTGGAGAGAGGCGGGTCAGGATGGCGACTTCCTTGTGAACCTGCTCCTGGGCCTGGCGAAACGTGCCATTAACAGGTCCAGGCAACGGGCGATCGACAAGGTCATCCATCCTGACTGTCTGCCCCTCTACCGTGGCTACGTTCGCGGCCAGGTGTCCCTGGAGAGGGGACATGCGGTGTCCACGGGCGCGGTTGACGCCTTCTGTGCCCGTTGGGCACCGCAGGGGCTGGGGTGCATTATAGACCCCGGTAATCACATTGATGTTTTAAGATTCCTTTGCACTTTGTTTCTGTTCGGGCTGTTCCCCCTCCTTTTGGGGAGCTGCCCCGTTTACTTTGTCCCTGAGTTCATTTGAGTTGATTTATTTGGTTTGCCCTAAAAGATTTTTAAAAAGTCAACTCAGTCACCTTGACTGTACTTTGGGTAGCCGGAGAACCCCTCCAGTGACAAGCAGGCGGGGGACCATCCAGCAGAGGTGGATGATTTCATGCTGCTTGGGGATCTTGGATCTCGGCCTTTTAGCTAAGATCAAGTGTAGTTTTGCTGTCCTGCACTTGGTGCACTGAGATTTCATTTGAAGCAATTTTTTAAAAGTGGCATCTAGGCCTTTTGGCTAAGATGCAAATGAGATCAAGGATTGGAGGAGGTGCAATCTCTGCTCCAATCAACTTGGACCATGTCGATCAAGTCCAAGACAGGGAGTGTCCAGCCTGTCTTGTTAACTTGGATCTGGAATGTCTCACTTGCTGAGACTTTGAATTGGATTTTGATTGGATTGAATTGGATATAAACAGAAAAAAAATCTCAGCCTTTTGGCTAAGATCAAGTGTAGTTTTGCTGTCCTGCACTTGGTAAAAGTCAATGAGGATACACTGAAGCTTCATTTGAAGCAATTTCTTAAGACGGCATCTAGGCCTAAGATGCAAATGAGATCAAGCACCAGAGAGGGTGCAATGCCTGCTCCTGTCAACTTGGAACATGTGGATCAAACGCAAGACAGGAAGAGGCTTGCCTGTCTTGTCAGCTTGGACCTGTAATGTCTCACTGTTTGAGACTTTGAATTGGACTTTGGTTGGATTGAATTGGATTTTTAAAAATCTGTCTTTCCCTCAAAGGGTGGCTCCCCTTACCGCAACTGGGTTGCAAATCAGTTAGTCACACCTCCATTGCCGGCAGCTGGGAGTTCCGTGGCGAGTAGCTCACTTTCTGACTTCCCAAAGCCTTTTCACCATCAGGGCATCATGGTTGCACAGTGGTTAGCACTGCTGCCTCACAGCGCCGGGTGTCCCGGTTCGATTCCGGCCTTGGGTGACTATGTGGAGTTTGCACCTCCTCCCCATGTTTGTGTGGGCTTCCTTCAGATGCTCCAGTTTCCTCCCACACTCCAAAGATGTGCAGGTTAGGTGGATGGGCCATGCTAAATTGGCCATACTAATAGAAGATGTGTGTGTTACTGGATAGAGCGGGACTGGGTCTGAGTGGGATTCACTGTCAGAGAGTAGGTACTCGTTTGATGGGCCGAATGGCTTCCTTCTGCTCTGTCGGGATTCTATGATTCTATTCTATAAGGCACAAGTCAGGAGTGGGAGGGCGACACGGTGGCACAGTGGTTGGCACTGTTGCCTCTCAGCACCAGGGACCAGGGTCCGGCTTGGGTCACTGTCTGTGTGGAATTTGTACATTCTCCCCGTGTCTGGGTGGATTCCCTCCGGATGCTCCGGTTTCCTTCCTCAGTCCAAAGATGTGCGGGTTAGGTGCATTGGCCATGCTAAATTCTCTCTCTGTGTACCCGAACAGGCGCTGGAGTATAGCGATGAGGGGATTTTCACAGTAACTTCATTGCAATGTTACTGTAAGCCTACTTGTGAATAATAAATAAACTTTTTAGATGTGGGCAACTCCAATAACAGTTGAGAAGCTGGATTCCAAACAGGACAAACTAGTCTGTTTAATTGGTACCCCACCTTAAACATTTACTCCCTTGGCACACATTTGCACTGGTGTGTACCATTTATAAGATGCACTGCAGCAAATCACCAAGACTTTCTTTTGCAACTCTTTCCAAACCAGTGACCTCTACCATCTGGAATAAATGTCAGCAGATGCATGGAAACACAAGCACCTACAATTAGCCATGAAAGTCACACATCATCCTGACTTGGAACTATATCACTGTTCCTTCACTATCACCGGGTAAAAGTCCATGAACCTCTTCCTCACAGCACTATCTACACCAGATACGTTGCAGCAATTCAAGAAGATGGCTCATCACCACCTTCCTAAGGGTAATTGGGGAATTAATAAATACAGGCCTTGCCAGCGGCGCTCACATCCCCTGAATGAATAAAAATAAGGGACCCCTTCGGGATATTTGATAACTGCAGAGTGAATGCCACCCAGCATCCTGAGATCATTTTGTATCTACTTGTAAAATATTGTGTCATAATCATCCAAAGAAGGTCATTATGGACTTGTCAGACCATTGAAAGATTGTGGGGGCGATACTCCCAAAAAAATACTAAGTGCCCAATGGGTGGGAAAACGAGAGATTTTCCCACCTGTTTTTTGAGCTTATTTAGTTGAACAAATACCTGGCACTTTGTACATCACAAGAGGGCTGCAAGAGGATTCATGCTGGTAAGTGTGGGGCAGGGCCACCTCCCACTGGAGAGACCGGCATCAGTGTGCTGAGCGGATCACTGCACATGCACTGATCTGTCAGTGGAGAGATGGGTGCATGCGCACCGACACCCCCATCATCAGCCGCCTGATCACTGGCCTTATGATTGCTTCCCAGGCACCCCACCCCAATCGCTGGCCTGCCTGACCCCCCCCCTCACCCATATGTAGCCCCAATCTCCCCCACCATGGCCAGCCCCAATCTCCCCCCATTACCATGTGCAACCCTGATCTCTACCCCCTCATGGCCAGCCCTGATCACCCTCTTCCCTCCCTCTCCTACCGATCCCTCATGCAGAGTGCACAGCGGGTCCCCCTCCCCCTCCCCCTCCCACCACCACCGATTGGCCCGCCCCAGTAGGACACTCCCCTATGGCCCCACCCCCTTGACACTGCCTGATGCCCAGTGGGCAGTGCCAGGGTGCCTGGCTGGCAATGGCAGAGTGCCAGACTGGCAATCCCAGGCACGCACTGCCCAAGGGGCACCCACCCAGCCCCAACCTCCTGGGGGGCCTCAATGGCCTCTGTGCCCACCAGCGGGGTGATCACACCTGGTCCCCGTTGATGGGGACCAGCTTTAATCCCCACTGGTGGAAACCTCTCCCGGCGGGGTGGGAGACACTAGTGAGCCCGGAGAATATTGTCCCGAGCTCACTAATGATATAGAAATTGAGACTTCAATATTTCCAGCATGAGGATGATTATGTCAAAAAAAGGCATGGGAGAGTCGTGGTCAGCTGGATGCCGGTCGCGAGTCCCACTACAGGCTGGGAGAATCGCCCCAATGTTCGTCATTACACATAAAAGGAGTAGAAAGGAAAAATTAAAAAAAATCAGAAAAATAATACAAGACTCAAATAAAGATTATTCAATAGGTAAATATATCATATGGTATCATATCATGGACTTCAGTTCAATGCCCGGTCTACGTTGAGTTAATTAATTTAAAGTGGTCATTTATTATCCAGTGACCACGCTGGAGTGTAAGAGGCTCTAAACAAACTGAAGAAATTATCTTGGTGAATGAGGAAATAGTAGATATATTGAATTCATTAAATTTTGACCGGGTGTTTCTGCTCCTCATCACGCTGTGGCGTGAACACTGACAGCGGCCCTGGGATTCAAGACTGGGGAAGACATTTGAGGACAGAAGTCAGGGAATTGGCTAGAACTGGGGAGTGTGTTCAGGCCACTGGGGATCCAGAGTCTGGAAAGATTTGTGTTCCAGGTATTTGACAATACCAAGGTAACCGATTCTCGCAGCATTTTGGGTAAAGATATACCCAGGAGAGTGGGCCCAAACTGGACTTGGTGACATTCTAACCATCAAGTCACAACCTCTCAATGCATTCTATCTATTAGCCTTCTCGCCAGCCTGAATACAGGGTGAGGTCTTGCTGTTGTTCATGCCAGCAGAATCTTCTAACTGGCACTGCCAACTATGCACCCCTGCCATGGGTTTCCCGGCAGCATGGGATAGATTCAATGGGCGCAAAAGATCCTGCCATCGGCCAATGTGTGCTGCCTCCCACTGCCGTGAAACATACTGTGAGGAGGCCAGAGAATCTTGCCCACGGTTTTTTTGTACCCTCAAGTACCCAGCGTCTCTTTCCCACTGAAGACTCATTTGTATTCTTATGTTGCTCCCTAGAAAACATTCAATGGGATATTTTCTGCTACTTGCTGTGCAAAAGGTCCCATGCATTATTTTGAAGAAGAGGAAATCTGGCCAACATTTATCCTTCAACCAAGTATTAATCGCATTGTTACTTGTGGGAGCTTGCTGTGCACAATCTGGCTGCCACATTACTTCAGTCCAAAAGTACTTAATTGGCCAGAAAGCACTTCAGGATGTCCCTAAGTCATGAGAGGTGCTGTTTTTGCTTATTTCTCTTTCTTTACCTACTTCATTCACTCCTTCCTTCCTTTCCTCCCTCCCTCCCTTCTGTGCTTTCTTTTAAAATTGATGAATGAAATTTCATGGGCTCGATAATGCAATTTTCCAATGGGTGCTTCTAGCTTGCATCAGGACAGTGGCAGAATAACATTTATCTTTCAGCATAGTAATCGGGAATTTGTGCGAGTAGGTCTGAAATTTTCTTTTGGGTGGAGTTGCCATAGAAGGAGAGTCAAAGAGAGACTTCTGTCCAAACCCTGGGCTGAATAATGCATCCCAAAATTGGGAACAATTTCAGCAGAGGGGAATGTCGTATTGGGCAAGATGACGCTGGCGGTGTTTCTGACGTTATCACACCAGACTTAGACATATTTTAAATTTAAGCTATTGGACTTAACCTGAAACTGAGAAAACTTTAGCCTGAGGAAACGTAGTGAGAATTACAGGCCCTTTAGACCTGCTATCCCAGTCTCAAGCCTCCGGCCTCCCCCACACCCCTCTCTGAGTGGAAATCAAGAGGGGAATCAGGTGAGTACCCTATTATTTAAATATTTACCAGGTATTCTGAGCTGAAGACAATCTATTCCCTTGTACCTGGGAAGAGCAGAAAATCCAAACCAGCAGAGGCAAGTGTGGAAAATAAAGTGATATATCTAGAATAAGAACATAAGAAATAGGAGCAGGAGTAGGCCATCTAGCCCCTCGAGCCTGCCCCACCATTCAATAAGATCATGGCTGATCTGACGTGGATCAGTACCACTTACCCGCCTGATCCCCATAACCCTTAATTCCCTTACCGATCAGGAATCCATCCATCCGCGCTTTAAACATATTCAGCGAGGTAGCCTCCACCACCTCAGTGGGCAGAGAATTCCAGAGATTCACCACCCTCTGGGAGAAGAAGTTCCTCCTCAACTCTGTCTTAAACCGACCCCCCTTTATTTTGAGGCTGTGTCCCCTAGTTTTAACTTCCTTACTAAGTGGAAAGAATCTCTCCGCCTCCACCCTATCCAGCCCCCGCATTATCTTATAAGTCTCCATAAGATCCCCCCTCATCCTTCTAAACTCCAACGAGTACAAACCCAATCTCCTCAGCCTCTCCTCATAATCCAAACCCCTCATCTCCGGTATCAACCTGGTGAACCTTCTCTGCACTCCCTCCAATGCCAATATATCCTTCCTCATATAAGGGGACCAATACTGCACACAGTATTCCAGCTGCGGCCTCACCAATGCCCTGTACAGGTGCATCAAGACATCCCTGCTTTTATATTCTATCCCCCTCGCAATATAGGCCAACATCCCATTTGCCTTCTTGATCACCTGTTGTACCTGCAGACTGGGCTTTTGCGTCTCATGCACAAGGACCCCCAGGTCCCTTTGCACGGTAGCATGTTTTAATTTGTTTCCATTGAGATAGTAATCCCATTTGTTATTATTTCCTCCAAAGTGTATAACCTCGCATTTCTCAACGTTATACTCCATTTGCCATATCCTCGCCCACTCACTCAGCCTGTCCAAATCTCTCTGCAGATCTTCTCCGTCCTCCACACGATTCACTTTTCCACTTATCTTTGTGTCGTCTGCAAACTTCGTTACCCTACACTCCGTCCCCTCCTCCAGATCATCTATATAAATGGTAAACAGTTGCGGCCCGAGTACCGATCCCTGCGGCACGCCACTAGTTACCTTCCTCCAACCGGAAAAACACCCATTTATTCCGACTCTTTGCTTCCTGTCGGATAGCCAGTCCCCAATCCACTTTAACACACTACCCCCAACTCCGTGTGCCCTAATCTTCTTCAGCAGCCTTTTATGGGGCACCTTATCAAACGCCTTTTGGAAATCCAAAAACACCGCATCCACCGGTTCTCCTCCATCAACCGCCCTAGTCACATCTTCATAAAAATCCAACATGTTCGTCAAGCACGACTTTCCCCTCATGAATCCATGCTGCGTCTGATTGATCAAACCATTTCTATCCAGATGCCCTGCTATCTCCTCTTTAATAATGGATTCCAGCATTTTCCCTACTACAGACGTTAAGCTGACCGGCCTATAGTTACCCGCCTTTTGTCTCCTTCCTTTTTTAAACAGCGGCGTAACATTAGCCGTTTTCCAATCAACCGGCACTACCCCAGAATGCAACGAGTTTTGATAAATAATCACTAACGCATCCACTATTACCTCTGACATTTCTTTCAATACCCTGGGATGCATTCCATCCGGACCCGGGGACTTGTCCACCTTCAGTCCCATTAGTCTACCCAGCACTGCCTCTCTGGTAACATTAATCGTATTAAGTATTTCTCCTGCTGCCAACCCTCTATCGTTAATATTTGGCAAACTATTTGTGTCCTCCACCGTGAAGACCGACACAAAAAACGTATTTAAAGACTCAGCCATATCCTCATTTCCCACTATTAACTCCCCCCTCTCGTCCTCCAAGGGTCCAACATTCACTCTAGCCACTCTATTCCTTTTTATATATTTATAAAAACTTTTACTATCATTTTTTATATTAATTGCTAGCCTAGCTTCATAGTCTATCCTTCCTTTCTTTATCGCTTTCTTAGTCTCTCTTTGTTGTTTCTTAAATTTTTCCCAATCACTTGTTTCTCCACTATTTTTGGCCACTCTGTACGCAGCTGTTTTTATTTTAATACTCTCCTTTATTTCCTTCGTTATCCACGGCTGGTTCTCTCTTTTCTTACAATCCTTGTTTTTTGCTGGAATATATTTTTGCTGAGAACTGAAAAGGATCTCCTTAAAAATCCTCCACTGTTCCTCAGCTATCCTACCTGCCAGCCTGCTCTCCCAGTCTACCTTAGCCAATTCATCCCTCATCCTATCATATTTCCCTCTGTTCAAACAGAGGACACTGGTTTGAGACCAAACTTTCTCCTCTTCCATCTGAATCAGAAATTCGACCATATTGTGGTCACTAGACCCAAGAGGGTCCTTCACAATAAGATCCTTAATTCTACCTACCTCGTTACACAATACCAGATCCAAAATAGCTCGTTCCCTCGTCGGTTCCGTAACATGCTGTTCAAGGAAACTATCCCGACAGCATTCTAAGAACTCTTCCTCCATTCCACCCTTACCGACTTGAGTCTGCCAGTCAATGTGCATGTTGAAGTCCCCCATGATTATTGCCGTTCCGTTTTTACATGCATCCCTTATCTGCTTGTTTACAGCCCTCCCTACCTCAACATTATTATTTGGGGGCCTATATACCACACCTACTAGTGTCTTTCTCCCTCTACTATTCCTCATCTCTACCCATAATGATTCCACGTTTTGTTCCTCAGAGCCTATGTCATCCCTCAGTACTACCCTGATATTATCTCTTATTAATAGCGCGACCCCACCACCTTTTCCTTCCTGTCTATTCTTCCTAAACGCCTGATACCCCTGGATATTCATCTCCCAGTCCTGGTCACCTTTCAGCCACGTTTCTGTAATGGCCACTAGATCGTACCCACTTGTGCTGATTTGCACCATCAACTCCTTCACCTTGTTCCGAATGCTTCGTGCATTCAGGCAAAGTGTCCTTATTCCAGCTTTTATCTGAACCCGCTTTGATGAGTCGCGAACACCGTCTCCCTCTACTCCCTTATCTAAATTACCGCCTTCATTCACTTGCACCCTCTCCTCTACCATTAATTTTGTAATTCCCCTTACCCCTGCATCCTCCCCCCCATCAATTAGTTCCTTGATCCTAGTCAACTCTTCTAGCTCCCCTCCCCCCAACCTATCTAGTTTAAATTCTCCCCAGTAGCCTTAGCCAACCTACCGGCCAGGATATTGGTCCCCGTGTGATTCAAGTTCCACCCGTTTTTTGTATACAGATCACCCCTGCCCCTAAAGAGGTCCCAATGGTCCAGGAACCTGAATCCCTGCCCCCTGCACCAGTCCCTCAGCCACACATTCATCCTCCACCTCACTCCATTCCTGCCCTCACCTTCCCGTGGCACAGGCAGTAATCCTGAGATTACTACCTTTGCTTTCCTCTTTCTCAGCTGTCTCCCTAATTCCCTGTACTCCCTTTTCATGACCCCTTCTCCCTTCCTACCCACATCAGCGGTACCAATATGTACCGCTACCTCAGGCTCCTCTCCCTCCCACCTCAGGATTTCCGGGACGCGACTAGCGACATCCTGGATCCCGGCCCCAGGGAGGCAGACCACCATGCGAGAATCCCGCCTACCTCCGCAGAAACGCCTGTCTGTCCCCTTCACCATCGAGTCCCCGATTAATACCGCCTTCCTCCTCTTTTCCTTAGCCCTCTGAGTTACAGGGCTGGATTCCACTGCGGAGACACGGCCACTGCTGCTTCCCCCAGGCGGGCTGTCCCCCCCAGCAGTACTCAAGCAGGAGTACTTGTTGTGCAGGGGCAAATCCACTGGGGTGCTCTCAACCACCCTAGCCTTACCCTTCCTGGCCGTCACCCACTTGGCCTCTTCCCGTGGCCCTGGTGTGACCACCTGATGATAGCTCTTGTCTATCACCTCCTCATTCTCCCTCATCAGCCTAAGATCCTCGAGTTGTAGTTCCAGCTCCCTAACACGGTCTCTCAGGAACCGCAGCTCGACACACCCCTCACAGATGTGGATGTCCGGGAGGCCAGATGCCTCCAGGACCTCCCACATCCTACACTGGGAACAACACATTGGTTTCACACTCATACTGGACACTTTATGTCAAGTAAGACAGTGAAAAGTTAATAAGAATCCCTAAAGTGCAGAAGGAGGCCATTCGGCCCATTGAGTCTGCACCCACCACAATCCCACCCTGGCCTTATTCCCGTAACCCCACATATTTACCCTGCTAGTCCCCCTGACACTAATGGAAATTTAGCATGGCCAATCAACCTAACCTGCACATCTTTGGACTTTGGGAGGAAACCGGAGCGCCCAGAGGAAACCCACGCAGACATGGGGAGAACGTGCAAACTTCACACAGACAGTGACCCAAGCCGGAAATCAAACCCTGATCCCTGGCACTGTGAGGCAGCAGTATTAAGCATTTTCATTTGCTACATCCCCTGATTTTAGGTGGTGTATCGAGGAACATTCAATCCACACAGACTTTCAAATCACAAAGTTTACAGAAATAAAGTTTTCATTTAAAAAGTACCATAAGTTTCTAAAGTTGTTCAGAAGAAGAATGTTCATCCAAATATAGAAACAGCTATTTTTTTTCAAGATAATCATATGCAAAGTTTTGCAAACTGTTTTAAATCAGAGATTTCTACATTGAGAATGTAAAAAATACCCATTTTCCTGCTAAACATTGCCTGAAATCTTGCCACCAAACTATGTTTACCAAATAGGAGAAGCAGTTTCAAGAATGTGTGGGAGTTCCACAGGAAGTTCCAGTATAAACATACAGCAAAGTTAATGGCCAGAATTTTCTGACCATTCACGCCAGTGGGATTTTCCCATCCCGCTGCAGTGAACAAAGATTTGGCTTGTCGCCAAATTCTCCATCTTGACTGCAGCGGGGGCATGGCCTAAGGAGAGGAATTATTCACCTGTCTCAATAGTTCCATTCAAAGCTTATGTGACTCAATGTTGTCATAACATAGAAATAGAAACCCTACAGTACAGAAGGAGGCCACTCAGCCCATCGAGTCTGCACCGACCACAATCCCACCCAGGCCCTAACCCCATATCCCTACATATTTACCCACTAATCCCTCTAACCTACGCATCTCATAACACTAAGGGGCAATTTTAGCATGGCCAATCAACCTAACCCGCACATCTTTGGACTGTGGGAGGAAACCGGAGCACCCGGAAGAAACCCACACAGACACGAGGAGAATGTGCAAACTCCACACAGACAGTGACCCAAGCCGGGAATCGAACCCAGGTCCCTGGAGCTGTGAAGCAGCAGTGCTAACCACTGTGCTACCATAGTCAATGATTGCATTTGTGTACAGATGCTCATTCACTAGTTTACAGTTAAAACTCTACAGAGGTTGCAGCCTCATAGAAGCAATCAGCTTCCGAGATGACTCTGAGTACACCCTGCTCCCTGATTGGTTCCTCAAGTCATGTGATCCATTCTCTGCAGATTGATCCTTAAAGCGACAAGCACCACAATTTGATTTCTGTATTAGTGTGGGTCGTTATGGAAATTGCTATGGCAATCACTGGAAGAATCTAAGGTGAAGTTGCAGAATCCATGGGTGGGGTTTTCCGGCCACACTTGCCCCAAAACCGGAAAATACTGCCCGAGGTCAACGGAACTTTGCATGGTCCGCCCCTACCCGCTACAATTCCCGTGGCTGGCGGGACGGGAAAATTCTGCACCATCGCCGGAATTCTACTTCCCAGCCCACCACAGAAACGGAGCGGGCGCGGGATGGACAGCAGAAATGTCTGTTCACTTCAGGTGGGAATTTCAGATCTCGCTCGAGCGAGGCCATAGAATCTCACCACATGAATCTCTGTGAGGTCTTCAGGAGCAATTTAAGCTTGATTCTTTAAAAGTATTGTTTTTAGAGATTCAGTACAGACTGAGAATTGCTCAGTGTCTTTACTATATTAGTTATTAACACCCAGAATAAGGACATTTAAAGAATTTTAAAGACAAACATACAGCAAATACAATAATAAAAATGGCCCAATTCTTCCAGTCTCTAGGTCATTGGAGATCAGACATAAGATCAGAAGATGCTCATCAGGACCTGGAGAAGTCCTGATATATGGATGTACTGGGAGTGTCTGGGAAATTTAAACTTAAACTCTGAACGAGAGTCAGAGATGTGGGACAGATCCGCATGACTGATTTGATAGTTACCCAGGAAATTTTAGACAGTTTAAAATCACCATTGGTATATGTAATCCTACAACTGATCACTCTCACTAACCATAGGACTACTCACTCACCTAACTACCCGATTACACCCCTCCCCACTCACCCCCCTTACCAACCTATCCCAACTGCCAATCTACCTGCCCACCCACCTACCCAACTTACACACCTAAATACCTACGCACTCCACCAACCTATTCATCTCATCCACTCACCCACCTGCCCACTTCACCCACCCGCCTACCTATCTACTCAGCCACTTATTCACCTCACCCACCTATCGACCTCACCCACCTACACTCTCACTGACCTGTCCATCTCACCCACCTGTCCATCTCACTCACCTATTAACCTCACTCATTATCCACTTTGTCCACCTACCCACTCACCAACCTACCCATCTACCCACACCCCATTCACCTAGCCACCTCATCCACTTACCCACCACACCCAGTCACCCATTTACCCATTCACTTACCCACCCAGTCACTCACTGTATCACTAAAAGGCCAGACCATTAAATACTGATCAGAATACAGCAGTTAGTGCCATAAAAAAAGGACTTGTCCTCTCCTCCCCAAACCTACCCCAATCCGACTGAGTTCCCTGCAAAATGATGCACTATGCATTTCTGTGACCGCTTGGATTGGGAGATCCTGGAAGAAATGCGGAGGAACGTCAGGGCAGGGAAATCTTTGTGGGCAGTGGCAACATGAGCAACATTGATTCATTTATTCAAGGCTCAGGACAATGATGCAATCCAGTATTTTATGCAAGCAGTGATTTAATTTTGGTTGGAAAACCCTGCCGGGCTCAATAACCTCTCTATTTTTAGCATTTGATAGTTACAGTACATAGCACACATATTTCTTCTTGAATTCCCTGCCTGAAGGCAGGTCTGACCCACTGCACCACAACCTCCACCATAGGCAGGGCAGCGAGGCAGGTTCTGAATCCACCCCAGATTTATAGGGATTGAACCCTGTGCTATTGGCACCAATCTGACCCATATTGGCCATCCAGCCAACTGGCCCCCCATGGAGGCTAAGTTGCTGTGGGAACATACACTTTTACAGACATTTTGTAGCCCATAGTTACAGGTAGTGATGTAGCACCTTCAATTGATTTCCAACACATGGCTAATCAGTAGTTACTCCCACTCTTACCCTTGGCATTGATGCACATTGGAAGGATTTACAAATTGATAATGAACCAGTTTGACCTTTTTATGAACACACCTTCCTTGGCCATCAAGTCTTGGAGTGGAACTTCAACCCAGAGTCTCTGGCACAGAGGTAGTGATGCCACCCACTGCCCCACAAGAGATCTCCAGAAACACACATTTATAAGATGAGCATCGGTGGTGACAGTTTACTGCTGGTTATATTCACATTAATGATCGCTTCTCCCTAATAAACAACTTAACTTAATTTGAAATGAACGGTTGATGAAACTTAATGCAGAGGTATGTGATGTGATCCACTATGATGGGAAAATAATGAGAGGACAATGTAAATAAATAGAACAACTTTAAAGTGGGAGACGGGATTGGCAATGGTGCAGGAACAGAGAGGAATGGGGGGTTAAAATACACCTATCTTTAAAAGTGACAGGATAAGTTGATAAAGCTGTGAGATAAACAGATGGGAGTCTCAGCTTTATAAAGAGAAGCAAACAAGAGTAAGAAAGTTATACTTTCTTGTACTGTGCCACTGTGGGGTGACACAGCATCAGGAACCCGGATTCAATTCCGGCCTTGGGCGACTGTCTGTGTGGAGTTTGCACATTCTCTGCGTGGGTTTCCTCCGGGTGCTCCAGTTTCCTCCCACTATTCAAAGGTATGCAGGTTAGGTGGATTAGCCATGGTAACTGTGTGGAGTTACAGGGATAGAATGTGGGAGAGGGCCTGGGTAAGATACTTTCTTAGGGAGTCAGTGCAGACTCAATGGGCCAAAAGGCCTCCTTCTGCATTGCAGGGATTCTATGATTCTATAAATTCTACACTAATCCTTAATAAATGACTGGCTAGACACAGGACAGCTAAAATATCATCTTACATAATCCTGAGCTTTGTGCCACCCCCTCCAGTAATTTTCCATTTGTTGGCATTCATATGGATATTTGGAACTTGTAGAGTTTCCACTTGAATCACACATGTAGCTCAAGGCACTTTAGAAGTTAAAAGCATCATTGCTGGTGTTCAATTGTGACCTTTATAAGTAAAGGAATTACTGAAATGTTACTTTTAACAACCTGCAGCTGCAGAATCTATCATTTTAAGCAATTTCGTAAATCTAGACTTCTTTTAAAATAAATCTGCAGATTAGACAGCATTTTTTTTAAATTTGTGGAATTTGAATGTCACAGACAATAAATGATTACTTGAGAAACTGGTGGTGACCCTTATTCTTGAAGCACTGTGCGGTATTGATGTGCACCCTTGCCACAATTGTAGAGCCCTTGTCCGCCACGAGCGCAAAAGGCAACATGGGCACAAAATATCACGAGACTCCGCAAACAAGACTGTCTCTGGCGAGCTCCTGTTTTCTGATTCTTGCCAACCACTACCCCCCCCTCCCCCACACACACACACACACACACGCCCACATCTCCCCAACTCCCATTGGTAATGTGGTGCCGTCCCCTCAGCAAGGTCGGGACGTCACATCGGCAAGGTTCGCAACTTGTTTTTTTTAAAAACAGGAACCAGGCGAAAGGAAATCATTGAGGATACACAGATAAGTCGAGCCCTCAGGTGGGGAGAGGAACATGCCCTGGCATTGCCCTGGCACTGCCCCCCGACACTGAGCCGGCACCCTGACATTGCTATTGGAACTGTCCCCTGGGGTGCTGAGGGAAGTGCGAGGGAGCAATGCCAGGGGCAGTGCCAGTGGCAGCATTGGGGGTGCCTCTGGGGAACTCCATTGGATGTGGTGTTCCCCTTATTGTTTGGGGGATGTTCACCTTGTCCATGTGGAGGGGTGGGGGGGGGGCTGTGTCCATGGGGTGTCCCCTGTGTCTGTGGGGGGGGGGGTGGCTGCCCCTGTTCCTATGGGGTGGGTGAGGAGTCTCCATGTGTGTGTGCGTGTGGGTGTGTGCGTGCGTACATGTGTGTTTGTGTGTAATTGTGGTGGGTGGGGTGTTGCTGTGTTGCCAAACAGAGATTGGATCAGATTGCTGGCAATAGTAAGCTCCAGGAATGAATTGAACAGAGCTTTCACATTCGTTGACAAGCATACTCACCATTATCCAAGATTACTTGCTTTTAATGCTGTTGTTTGGCTGCTTTCGTGTCTCTATAAGACGTGCAGTCATTTGCTTTGCTCCCATCTCTGTCAGTGTGCTCTTGTGGCCACAGATCGAAAGTTAAGTCCCACACTGCTGACTGACTTTGACAACTGTTTCTGAGAAGTGAAAGGGCAAAGCCACAGGAGCTCTCTGTGGTGGTCAGATTGTTGGGAGCAAAGACTTCCTGTTCAGTTATGCTGACTTCCTAATAACTAGGGGATGGTTTGTGTTTTAAAAAGGGGAAAGGTAGTTAAAAAAATGGGAAGCTAAACTAATGTACTGCTGTGGCTGGAAAAGCATATGTTTAGCAACAATGGGCAGTTTTTTTCTTCTTTTTACATTAATCATTGGAAAGACTGAAGCCATTGTTTTTGATGCCCGCTCCAAACTCCGTTCCCTAGTTATTGACTTCATCCCTCCCCAGCAACAATCAGAGAATAACCCAGTCTTGTTTACAATCTTAGCCTCATATTTGACTCCAAGATAAACTTCTGACCAAATCTATTACAGGTTCACCTCTGTAACTTTGCCAAACTTTGTCCTGCCTCAGCTCATTTGTTGCTCAAAGCCTCATAATGCCTTAATTACCTCAAGACCTGGCTTCCAACGTACCTCTCGCTGGTTTCCCACAAGCCACCCATCCTTGGATGACTGTCTGTGTGGAGTTTGCATGTTCTCTCCGTGTCTGCGTTGGTTTCCTCCGGGTGCTCCTGTTTCCTCCCACACTCCAAAGATGTGCAGGTTAGATCGATTGGCCATGTTAAATTGCCCCTAGTATCAGGGGATTAACAGGGTAAGTATGTGGGGTTTCAGGAATAGGGTCGGGGTGGGATTGTGGTCGGTGCAGACTCGATGGGCTGAATGGCCTCCTTCTGTACTGTAGGATTCTATGTCTAAACTTGAGTTCATCCAAAACTGTCCCTGTGACCTAACTTGAACCAAGTCCCTTTCCCCTATCTCTTTTCAAATTTTGATCCTTGTTTCCAAATCCATCATGGCCTCACTCCTCCAGCCTCTGTATTCTCCTTCAACCCCATAATCTTGAGAGATATCTACACACTTCTGATTCTGGCCTCAAGAGTATCCCAGATTTTAGTCGCTCCAGCATGATGGGCACAGGCTTGGATGTTCCTGTACTGTACTTTTCTTTGTTCTTCTTTGTTCTGTGTTCGTTAACCATAGGTGGTCTTGCTTTCAGTTGCCTAGGCCTAATCGCTGGAATATCTTCCTTACTCCTCTCTGACTCGCTATCTCACTTTCCTCCTTAAAACGTATACCCCACTGACCAAGCTTTTGATGCTCTAACCTAATATCTCCTTATGTAGCTCCGCGTCGTATTTTGTGTCATAGTATTTCTGTGAAGCTTCTTGGGACATGTTATTATGTTAAAGTCACTATATAAATATAAGTTATTGCTGTTGGTGTTACTATCCATTTTGAGTAGGAGTTGGTATTATGTCAGCTGTTGTTCGGTTGGTGGCAATATGAGGGAGGGCACAATGCGGCATACAATAAAGCTCCAATCAGTTAGGATGCCCACTTTTATAGTGAGCTTACATCAAACATAAAGCCTTAACCAGGAGCCATTTGCTTTCTCAAAGTTGTCAGCTGTAGCGTGTTAAATGCTCTGTTTGGTTTAAACAATCTGATCAAAGTAAAGCTTTAACTCTTTTACCTTTCCAGTGAATCTGTGCCCCCGTTCCATCAGATTAAATAAAACAAATTACATTGCTTGTTGAATCATCGCTAATTGGAATTAAGTGCATTATGGTCAGATGCAATGGTCACCTGAAACATGAATCCATCTGTTCTCATTTGGATATCAGCAGACTTGCCGGGTTTTCGCAGTAGTTTTGTTTTGAATTGATGTTTCAGTTATCATCTACCTCAGCCTGAGTTTTAACTGCCCCATCCTGTTAGCCTCTGAAACTGTATTTGAAATGCTTTTTAATTTTTGATGCCACCGGTTATCATGTATAATGAGCAAATCATGTTCTACTGAATGCTTGGCATTGATCCTATCCAAATGCATAAGACTACGGCTAGGATTATCCAGCCCCCGCGGCAGGATGCGGCGAGTCAGCCAAAAGTCCATTGACTTCAGCAGCACCAGTATATCCTACTGGTGGATGGGACCCTAAGATCCCACCGTACATCTTTCATTATTGTGATGGAATCTGTGGGCAAAGCTTGTATTCTTTGAGACATTAAAAATGGAGGCTGGAAAGGTAAACTGAAAAAGGAAACTAACCTTTCCCAGTTGCTAAGAAAACTAAGGCAGAAACGGAGATTGGAAACCAAAACTTCTGCTTGAAACAGAGCCATCAGAACTCAGTAGATGATGAGTCCAGTGGTGCAATAAAGGTTGAAGATGGTTAGATGCAGCGATTCAGGATAAGCAAAAGTATAGTTGTTGCAGCCATTTCTGTTTCTTGAAGATATGTTGGTGGGTCTGCACCATGTAGACTCTCATAAGCAGATGAAGGAGTTTCTGCAGACGTGTGCCAATTTTGATGAAGACTATCGCTTTGGAACTCATGTTGGTTGTGTGCTGCAGTTGGCTGAGATCAAGTTAAATCCTAGAAGAAGAGGAGCCAAAATTCTTCTTGAGGAAGAAGAGAAGAACATTGTGACTAAGATTGATTACCGCTGTACTTAGTGGACTGGTAATCCAATTTGTGAAATCTCGCTGTATCTGCCATTTAGTGTGTAATTTATACTTTATAATTGACCACAATTTACCATTTAATTTATTTTAAATTATTTTTTGGGCAGCACGGTGGTACAGTGGTTAGCCCTGCTGCTTCAGTGCCAGGGACCTGGGTTCGATTCCCTGCTTGGGTAGAGTTTGCACATTCTTCCAGTGTCTACGTGGGTTTCCTCCGGATGCTCCGGTTTCCTCCCATAGTCCAAAGATGTGTAGATTAGGCGGATTGGCCATTCCAAATTGCCCCTCAGTGTCAGGGGGACTAGATAGGGAGATGCATGGGGTTACCGGGATAAGGGACTTAAGGGATTGTGGTTGGTGCAGACTCGACGGGCCGAATGGCCTCTTTCTGCACTGTAAGATTCTATAATTCTATGATTGTAATTCATGTTGATTTTGATTCAGAATCTTCATTGTTGAAGAATAAGGGCCTGAACATTGATTCTGGTAGGACTTCGCCCCCATTAATGGCTCATTTTTGTTTGCCAGAATCCTTTTCCAATCTAAGATCTGCCCAGTAATCCCACAGAACTTGTCCTTTGTGTAGCACTTTGTTAAAGGCTTTTTGAAAATCCAAGTTGCACAACACTTTGGACACCCACCAATTTAATCACTGCCTCAAAACAGTTTTGCTGGGTTGTTTTTGCCAGAAGCCATGTAGACATTCCCAGCTTGTTTTCCTGGTTTGGATGCTATAAGTTTGCAGAATTCTAGCCAAACTTACTTAAACAGTTGTTGAACAGTTAAATGCTGCAAGATATGGTTTACAAGAATTACACCAGCAATTTGGAAACTTGTACCTTGTGTTTGTTATCTGTAATGACTGTTTGTAAACTCAATAATAAGCTCAAAGTTTGATTTTCTACATTGCTTTTCTGAGCAAATTACTAAACTACTTGCAACTGCAAATCAAGCATTAAGTGGCATTCTTATTACACAATATTTCACATTTATTAATTCCCAGAATGTGGGCACCATTTGAAAGACTGGAATTTATTGCCATCCATGGTTTCCATGAACAGCTGGTGGTGGACTTTTGCCTTGAACTGCTGCAATTTGTAGATGATTGGACAATGCTGGCAGGTGGGAGTCCAGGATTTTTACTCAGTGACAATGGATGAATGGTCCAAGTCAGATCGGTATATGCCTTGTAAAGGAACTTAGCAATGACAGTATTCCACTCTTCATGCTGCATTTGTCCATTTAAGTGGTGGAGGTCGGGGATTCGGGATGCGTTGTCAAGTTGTTGCATTCCTCCACTATGTGGTATACAATGCAGCCATTATAAGCCAGTGTTGGAAGTGATAGATACTTAGGTTAATGAATGAAAAGCTGAATAAGCGGCCTACTTTGCTCTTTATCTGTTGTTGCAGCTGAACATATCCAGGCGAGTGAAGGATATTCTATCACATTCTGATTTGTGTTCTGTATGTGTGGGAGAAAGACTTTGTGTTGATAGGATTTGAGTGACTTGTTGCAGAAAAACCAACCTCTAAACTAGTCTAGTAACCGGAGCATTTATGTGATTTGGCTCAATGAGTTTCTGGTCAGTGGTGATCAGCCAGATAGAGGACTCAGTGATGGAAATGCCATTTAATGTCATAGGGAGGTGGTTAAACTCCTTTATTGGAGATTGTCAATACCAGATACTTGTATGTTGTACTTATCAATATTGCCCTGGTCTTACTGTAGGCAGGTACTGTGAGACTCATTACATGACAAACTAGCGATGAACTGCATGCAATCATCAGTGAACATCAGGAGTCATTCATTCTGGGACATGGCTGTACAATGACAGTCTTTCAATACCTGGTCCAAGAGGCCAACAGTAGTGTGTGAGTCTGAGAATAAATCTCCGGCTGATTTTTTGCCTTGCTTCTACGTAATCTCATTTCATTCTTCCTAATTGGAAAAAGGTTCTTGCTGTTGTTATGCATCCTCCAACTTCAAGCCATGTTGTGTAGAACGGAGCACTCTACTGGGAGAATATTGCAGGAATTCCCCCAAACCAATCAAGGCACCAAAATCTTAGCTCAAGATGGCATTCATACATTCAATAATATTCCTTATGATCCCAAGCTAGTATTCAAATGTACTGCTCAGCTATGGTGGAGTTCCAGAGGAGGCACCATTAACCAGATTTGGAGAGGCTGTTCCTTGTCAATAGCTAGCCATCCTCTGACATTCCTGGAGGGGTTAAAGAGCGGGGGCAGTAGAGGAGTGTCTCAGGATAGGAGCATCATAGTATCTGTGAGAGAAACTGGCACAAATGTTCATCATCTTGTTAAGTGATCCCACCCCAAATGAGAAGCGATGAAATGATGAGACCTTCTTCTTGAAAAAAGTGCCTGGCTAATCCTCTGAAATCTTAGTTTTCTCTTACTTCCTGACATGACCTCAGATAGGCAATGAGAGAAGCCACAATTGCCAGAAGTCTCTCATCCTGCTGCTGGCATCCATTGAGAAAGTAATTTACTAATCAGTTTTGGTTAAGTAGGTTGGCGACTTGCCTAATTTAGCTGTACATTGCAAAGTGGGAGAAAGGTGGTGCTTTCTGTAAGAGCCTGGGACAGTGACTATGTTTCCAAAGTATCTCGTAACTGTAAAGCACTGAGGGATGTCATGAACTTGTGAATAGTGCTGTATAAATCTAACTTTTTCTTTTATTAAAGGAGTAGTGTATTGGTGACACACACCAATTATGGTACCCAAAAGCTGAAAATGATGAGTCAGGGTGAGTTAGTAAACAAATCAAAAGGGAACTATTTCCAAGTTTGGAAATGCCTGAAACAGCAATTGACTAATCAAAAAAGTATACAGATCCTACTGATCCAATCGCCTGTAGGTTAATGTCTCTTTAAACTGCAGTCACGTTGATCCATCTCTGATGCAGAACCTTCCAAAGTTTAACTCAGCAAGTGAGACACTGGGTGAGACTTTTATCCAGTTAAAATAGCATCTGGATCCAAAATAAATTATGGGAACCAATCTCAACATATTAATTAGATACCTCAGGTGGTCTTTGTTTATTCAGGTAAATCAATTTTGGGATTTTAACCTCTCACTTGTTTCCTCTGGGTGAGTTGAGTTATTTTGTTGAAGCTATTTTGCTCTAGTTAGTTCTGTTCTGATTATCGATCAATAATTTTACAGATTTAATTTACTTTTCACAATCCAAAACTTCTCTATTTCCAATTCTATCTGTTTATTTTAGCAGGTGTTTTATCTCAACTTATTTTTCCTGTCTGTTAAGTTCAAGATGTGGAGATGCCGGCTTTGGACTGGGGTAAACACAGTAAGAAGTTAAACAACACCAGGTTAAAGTCCAACAGGTTTATTTGGTAGCTACCAAATAAACCTGTTGGACTTTAACCTGGTGATGTTAAACTTCTTACTGTGTTCAGTTCAAGTGCAGAGAGAATAAGGAGGCAATCAGTTCTCAGCCTCTCTCTATGCAGCTCTGTGACCCCTGTCCCTAGGAGGTGCGCAATAATTTGATTTATCTATTGATTTTTGTTTTCCCCTTATGGGAAACGTGCATTCACTTTACTTGCTGGTCTGTTCCTGACAGGATTTGGCATTTAACCATGTGTTAAATTTAAAGTTTATTTATCAGTCATAAGTAGGCATACATTAACACTGCAATGAAGTTACTGTGAAAATCCCTGAGTCGCCACACTTCGGTGCCTGTTCAGGTACACTGAGGGAGAATTTTAACATGGCCAACTCACCTAACCTGTACATCTTTGGACTGTGGGAGGAAACCGGAGCACCCAGAGGAAACCCATGCAGACTCGGGGAGAATGTGCAAACTCCACACAGACAGTGACCCAAGCTGGGAATCGAACTCAGATCCCTGGTGCTGTGAGGCAGCAGTGCTAACCACTGTGCCATCGTGCCGCCCCAAATGTGGTGAATTATGGTAATAAAATATATTAACGTTACTATGTGACACAGTGACAGAAAGCCAGCATGTTCCATTGACAATCAATGTTTTCCCAGGTCAGACTGTACATCATGGCTTACTAACCAAAACCAATAGTTTTTTAATGGCCTTGGAAATTGCAAGAAGTGAGACAGGATGTAAGTACAGAACAAAGAACTTCGAAAAGGCACTATTTATGGAAAGATGTGCATTTAAATAGCACTTTTCACATCCCAACATAATTTACGACCAAGAAATACTTGTGAAATGGGAATTGGAGGTTACAATCAGGTCCGCCATGATCTTATTGAATGTCTGGAGGGCCTGTTCCTTGTTCGTATGTTCACGGTTATAATCATAGAATCACAGAATCCCTACAGTGCAGAAAGAGGCCATTCAGCCCATTGAATCTGCACTGTTCCTCTGAAAGTGGCTCTGTATTGGGGCAGCCAATTTATGTATCAGGTCCCACGACTACAGAATGGTAAAAACATCTTGTTTTTGGGATATTGTTTGAGGGACAAACATTGGCCAGAGTTCCACAGGTAGCTCTCCTTTGAAATAGTGCTATGAGATCCTTTATATCCAACTGAGAGGCAGATGGATCCTTAGTTTAACATCTCATTGGAAAGGTGGCCACTTTGACAGGGCAACACCCACCTCACTGCTTTTTTTGCACTCAAGTCCTGAAATGAGACTGGTGCCCACAACCTCCTGACCCAGGGACAATAGCGCTGTTACTGGACCACAGTCGCCACTTGGAAAAGGAGAGGTGCATGAAAGAGAAACACAAAGGACAAGAACGGTGACAGAGACTAGAGCAGGGGGAAGCGGCAGCTGGAGAGGAAAGTGGAAGAAGGGTGATAAGCTGAAGAGAAAAATGAAAAATACAGTGACCAGAGAAGGAGAGAGGGAGTGAACTAAAAAAGAGAGACAAAAGGGAGAGAGGAAAGAAAGAGACAGAAAAATGAGTAAAGGGCAGGAGATGCACACAGTCAGCAGGGAAAGGATAATATGAATAAATCCAAATAACTTTGAAGTAGGATGACAAATATTCTGCAATGACTTATTTATTTTGTGATCTTATATGCTATAGGACTATTGTCATCACAGCCATTCTACTGTTTTTTAACCTTGTAAAGCACTAGTCACATCATCAAAAGATGAAATTTTTTGACACATTTATTGTCCTGTTATCACTCCACTACTCACCAGTTTTATGATAAGTTCGAACCATATGTGATGTTACAAGTTGGTCTGATTTGATTTGATTTATTATTGTCACATAGAATCATAGAATTCCTACAGTGCAGAAGGAGCCCATTTGGCCCATCAAATCTGCCCAGACCACAATCCTATCCAGGCCCTTTCCCCATAAGGCCAGGCATTTACCCTGCTGGTCCCCCTGACACTAATTTAGCATGGCCAATCCACCTAACTCGCACATTTTTGGACTGTGGGAGGAAACCGAAGCACCCAGAGGAAACCCACCCAGGCACGGGGAGAACGTGCAAATACTCCACATGGACAGTGACCCGAGGCCAGAATTGATCCTGGGACCCTGACCACTGTGAGGCAGCAGTGCTAACCACTGTGCTGCCCATAAAAATTAGTATACAGTGAAAAGTATTGTATCGTGGGTGCTATACAGACAAAGCATACCGTACATAGAGATGGAAAGGAGAGAGTGCAGAATATAGTGTTATAGTCATAGCTATGGTGTAGAGAAAGATCAACTTAATACACAGTGCTATTTGATAACTAGGATGCTGAAATATACTAAGCTGTATATATTATTGACCTGAAGACACAGTGATTTCAAGGATTTGGTCAGGTCCCTTAATTCCCCCTCTAAACCAACTGAAATACGATGGGATGGATTTAGTAGTCAGCGGCACCAACTGGCTGTTAAACTTAGATTTTCCCATAAACTCCCCATGGGCTTTTGCATGGGAAATTGCTGCCACAAATCATCCATAATGCACAATACACTCAACAGAGCACCAAACCAGTACCAACAGGGATAGCAACTGTATATCGCCTTAACCAATCAGACTGGCACAGTAAAAAGTCTCACAGCACCAGGTTAAAGTCCAACAGGTTATTTGGTAGCACAAGCTTTCGGAGCGCTGTCCCTTCATTAGGTGAGCGGGACCCTGCCAGACTACCATTCATCACTCATCTGATGAAGGAACAGTGCTCTGAAAGCTCGTGCTACCAAATAACCTATTGGACTTTAACCTGGTGTTGTGAGACTTCTTACTGTGCTTACCCCAGTCCAACGCCAGCATCTCCACATCATGAACAAAGCAGAATCTTGAGCCCCTGCTGCTTCTCCCGCGGGTGGCGAGCGTGGGCTCAGTATCACCCCCTACAGCTCTACTGCGATCAAATTCCTGCAACCGTTGAGGTAGCTTTGAATAAAAGTTGTTAAAATAGCTGTCCTGACCCACAAAACTGGCTACATGCCCAGATCAGATTAATCACCATAGTGATTTGGTGCCCATTGTGCCCATTGAAGGAGGCTCCAAAGCTTAAATCTATTCTTAGAAGCAAGGACAGGAGCAGGCATGTTTTATAAGTTTCATTTTATTATTAATTTACCAAAAAATGACAACTGCATACCAATGAATCAAGTAAATAGTTCTGCACTATTACTAAAGGAAATCTAAAAAGACAAGACATGCAGTCAAAGCTTCTCATCTTGCACTCATCAGGAGAGAAGTAAGAATGCCACATTTCAAAGGGAACAACAATTTATGCTGCATGAGAAAAGGGTGCGGATTAGTTGCCAAGTTGGCCTTGACTGGTTGAGGTATTGGCATGGAGAATACACCAGGTTGCAATTGTGCCCCATGCTTTTGTTTAATTCAATAAAGGCACAATGTCTGGGTGTGTTCCTCTTGCCTGATGCCGACAAATAAATATACCACAAAATGTTGATTCTACTTAGTAGCAGCGTTAAACGGCTAGCTTCAACTTTTCCTCAAATCTTTGAGATACCCTACCCTTCTAAGGTAAGTTGAGGTAGAGTGGGCATTTTTCAGGTACAAAGGCCCCATACACAGTGAGCTTGGGGTAGCCATTATCCCACGTGACAGCTTTTAAGCACCCTAGTTCAGTGTCAAGCTTGTACAATGAGTAAATGGCTAGGGTCCTATTTATGAGATGGTTGATAAGGTCAATCTTATCATGTGTGAAGCAGTCGGAATGCCAAAGTGTATACTGGCTAGTGAAGGAAACCTTGTGGTAGGCAGCAGTAGAAAACCCACTAACAGAGTGGTATTCTCCACTAACAGGTTGCTTGCTGTTAAGCCAAAAGGACATCTGCCTACTACATAAATGAGTAATATAGTATATGAATTTCAGTGCCAGTGCGATAACAAGTGCATAGGCCGTACATCTCAAAAAACACTCTCCTCAGCTATTCACAATAGGCAAGAGTATTTACTATACTCTGGCAGCATGTACTTGCAAAACTCAGAACATAATGTTGAATGTTAGATGTGGTTCTGTGATTGGGCAGCAATGAGTGTGAAAAGAATTACACTGGCAACCAATTTTCAGCTGACTTCGCAATGTAGCTCATTTATGCTTGCTAGAAGTTGTATATCGATTCATCCTATTACAACCAACCTCAGGTGCAGTTCCCCAAAAGTTGTTGATCTGGGCAAGACCCCTCAATTTGTCACCGTCCAGCTGGGATATTCCCAAATTGTTATATTCCAGATGAGGAGGGATGACTGGCTCCATGTCTTTGTTCAACCCACCCTCTGCTGGTAGCAAGAAAGGTTTAATCTTTAAAGGTTCCATTTAAGGCTCAATTTAATCTTTGACAAAGGGTCATCTGGACTCGAAACTTCAGCTCTTTTCTCTCCTTACAGATGCTGCCAGACCTGCTGAGATTTTCCAGCATTTTCTCCTTTTGTTTAATCCAACAAGGTTTTCCTTCCCTTGGATATCTTCTTTTTGGCTGTATCACAACTTGGTATGGCTCCTGCTCTGTCCAAGACCGCAAGAAAGTACAAGGGATCGTGAACGAAGCCCAGTCCATCATGCAAACCAGCCTGCTACGCATTGACACTGTCTACACTTCCCGCTGCCTTGGAGAAGCAGGCAGCATAATTAAGGACCCCATGCATCCCAGACATACTGTCTTTCACCTTCTTCCGTCGGGAAAAAGGGCGGCATGGTAGCACAGTGGTTAGCACTGCTGCTTCACAGCTCCAGGGTCCCGGGTTCGATTCCCGGCTTGGGTCACTGTCTGTGTGGAGTTTGCACATTCTCCTCGTGTCTGCGTGGGTTTCCTCCGGGTGCTCCGGTTTCCTCCCACAGTCCAAAGATGTGCGGGTTAGGTTGATTGGCCAGGTTTAAAAAATTGCCCCTTAGAGTCCTGGGATGCGTAGGTTAGAGGGATTAGCGGGTAAATTATGTGGGGGTAGGGCCTGGGTGGGATTGTGGTCGGTGCAGACTCGATGGGCCGAATGGCCTCCTTCTGCACTGTAGGGTTTCTATGATTCTATGAAAAAGACGCAAAAGTCTGAGGACGCATACCAACCGACTCAAGAACAGCTTCTTCCCTGCTGCCATCAGACTTTTGAATGGACCTACCTTGCATTAAGTTGATCTTTCTCTACACCCTAGCTATAACTGTAACCCTACATTCTGCACTCTCTCATTTCCTTCTCTATGAACAGCATGCTTTGTCTGCATAGCGTGCAAGAAACAATATTTTTCACTGTATACTAATACATGTGACAATAATAAATCAAATCAAATCAAATCAAACCTTTTCCAGACTCAATAGTTATGTTTAAAAAAAGCCAATTTAACCAGGCTTTCTTAAGTAAAGATAGAGTAAGCTTATTAACTACTAAAAAGGTAAGGAGAAATGATGAAACACACCTATCTACATTCATATGGATTAGAAGTGAGAATTGAGTCCAATAGTAATGAAATATTAATAAAAAGTTAGACGGAAAACTTCTTGAGTTGCGAGGAGTAGTTGATGAGCCTTGTAGCCATTCTGGGCTGATCCCAGTGTAGTTGACTTCTGTTGGCGAATGGTTGATTCTTCAGTTCAGATGTTCTGTGGTTTGATGGAGAGATTTCAGTTCTTTTTCCAGCTGCAATCTTTTTGCTGGCTGGCTCCCTTCCACAGTCAGAGAGAGAGAATTTTTAGACATTCCTGCAAAAGATGGTTATTTTTGCAGGAGTCCTGCTTTGGTTACTGTATCACACACCAAGTTTCCTCATTGCACACACACACAGACCCAGCATGTACATATCACCCCCTGATATGTACAGTCTGAATGACGTGCTGGTTAGGTGCATTGGCAATGCTAAATTCTCCCTGAGTGTACCCGAACAGGCGCCGGAATGTGGCGACTCGGGGATTTTTACAGTAACCTCATTGCAATGATAATAATGTAAGCCTAATTGCGACACTAATAAATAAACTAAACTAAAAGTGGAAATTCCCAGCCCTGAACGTCATGCTATTTAATGGGTGGGGTTTTCCTCCACCTCTGCAGTGTGTTTCATGACAGCAGGAGGCACTGTGTACTCACTGGTGGCGGCTTGTGATGTTCCCGCCATTGTCAACGGCGCTTCCTATTGAGCGCACCCCTTGCTGCCGGGAACCCGCTGCCCGGGTGCACCGTCGGTGGGACTGTAAGATCCCGCCAGTGTGAACGACAGCCAGATTTCAGAAAATGTGTTTGAATGGTAAGTTAGATGGTGTAGTTTTAGGAGGAGCGGTTTTCCACATATGCAATTGCTGGAAGTTGCAGCCTGATTTCCATCTAAATAATGTTAAGCACTGCTAGCCTTACTCTACTATCTTCCACAAATCTCACTGGCACCTATTATTTACTGTTCCCAAAATACTTCCAGGTTAAAGTCCAACAGATTTATAGGGAGCACATGATTCCAAATAAAGCTGGTGTTGTGAGACTTCTTACTCTGCTTACCCCAGTCCAACGCCGGCATCTCCGCATCATGGTTTCTACTGCCATCCTCTGGCCGCTCAGTGTAATAACAGTACTGTATCTCAGTTCACAGCCACTGATTCGAGGATGCATGAGCTCCCGCAGAAACTTGATACAGTTTCATCTTGGTATCATCACGGTCATTGATACCCTGTTTACAGCACTTTTGATGCTATTTTGTTACTGCTTACCTCGAGATAATGCCAAAGTTGATCAGACATTAACATAGTAAGAAATCTCACAACACCAGGTTAAAGTCCAACAGGTTTATTTGGAATCACGAGCTTTCAGAGCACTGCTCCCTCATCAGGCAAGTGGAGAGGTAGGTTCACAAAAATGGTATATTTTGATTTGATTTGATTGGATTTGATTTATTATTGTCATATGTATTAGCATACAGTGAAAAATATTATTTCTTGCGCGCAATACAGGTAAAACATACTGTTCATAGAGAAGGAAACGAGAGATGCAGAATGTAGTGTTACAGTCATAGCTGGGGTATAGAGAAAGATCAACTTAACACAAGGTACGTCTGATGCGCTATTCAGACACGAGGCTTGAAGCTCAGTAAATGAAAGGCTTTTATTTACTGTTAACGAAGCTACCAGAACTTATATACACTATCCCAGACTGAAGGGGTCCCGGCCAGAGCAGGGACTCTTATACCTCTCCCAGGAGGCGGAGCCCGACTGGGATGTGCCACAACACTACAGTACAAAGGTGTAACAACCCCACCCTAACCCAACAGCAACAATAGCACAACCCAACAGTAACATATAGAACATAGAACATTACAGCACAGAACAGGCCCTTCGGCCCACGATGTTGTGCCGAGCTTTATCTGAAACCAAGATCAAGCTATCCCACTCCCTATCATCCTGGTGTGCTCCATGTGCCTATCCAATAACCGCTTAAATGTTTCTAAAGTGTCTGACTCCACTATCACTGCAGGCAGTCCATTCCACACCCCAACCATTCTCTGCGTAAAGAACCTACCTCTGATATCCGTCCTGTATCTCCCACCACGAACCCTATAGTTATGCCCCCTTGTAATAGCTCCATCCACCCGAGGAAATAGTCTTTGAACGTTCACTCTATCTATCCCCTTCATCATTTTATACACCTCTATTAAGTCTCCCCTCAGCCTCCTCCGCTCCAGAGAGAACAGCCCTAGCTCCCTCAACCTTTCCTCATATGACCTACCCTCCAAACCAGGCAGCATCCTGGTAAATCTCCTCTGCACTCCTTCCAGCGCTTCCACATCCTTCCTATAGTGAGGTGACCAGAACTGCACACAATATTCCAAATGTGGTCTCACCAAGGTCCTGTACAGTTGCAGCATAACCCCACGGCTCTTAAACTCCAACCCCCTGTTAATAAAAGCTAACACACTATAGGCCTTCTTCACAGCTCTATCCACTTGACTGGCAACCTTTAGAGATCTGTGGATATGGACCCCAAGATCTCTCTGTTCCTCCACAGTCTTCAGAACCCTACCTTTGACCCTGTAATCCACATTTAAATTTGTCCTACCAAAATGAATCACCTCACATTTATCAGGGTTAAACTCCATTTGCCATTTTTCAGCCCAGCTTTGCATCCTATCTATGTCTCTTTGCAGCCTACAACAGCCCTCCACCTCATCCACTACTCCACCAATCTTGGTGTCATCAGCAAATTTACTGATCCACCCTTCAGCCCCCTCCTCTAAGTCATTAATAAAAATCACAAAGAGCAGAGGACCAAGCACCGATCCCTGCGGCACACCGCTAGCAACCTGCCTCCAATCCGAAAATTTTCCATCGACCACCACCCTCTGTCTTCGGTCAGACAGCCAGTTACCTATCCAATCGGCCAACTTTCCCTCTATCCCACACCTCCTCACTTTCATCATAAGCCGACCATGGGGGACCTTATCAAACGCCTTACTAAAATCCATGTATATGACATCAACTGCCCTATCTTCATCAACACACTTAGTTACCTCCTCAAAAAATTCTATCAAATTTGTGAGGCACGACTTGCCCTTCACGAATCCGTGCTGACTATCTCGGATTAATCCGCATCTTTCTAAATGGTCGTAAATCCCATCCCTAAGGACCCTTTCCATCAATTTACCAACCACCGAAGTAAGACTAACCGGTCTATAATTACCAGGGTCATTTCTATTCCCTTTCTTAAACAGAGGAACAACATTCGCCATTCTCCAGTCCTCTGGCACCATCCCCGTGGACAGCGAGGACCCAAAGATCAACGCCAAAGGCTCTGCAATCTCATCCCTTGCTGGCCAGGACTACATCCTTGTAGTCCTGGCCAGCCCCTGGCTCAGCACTATCCAGTGGGAACCAACGATGGTTCACCACATTCACCCCTCCTTTGAAAACAAAGGCCGGCGGGTACAAAAACACAGAATACAGTGTCAGCAGTCTATAAGTTCAGACGGTCAGGGGGACCGCACCGTCGTTGTGACCTCCTCAATACTGGCGGTGGCACCGGAGTAGGCACTTGCGGTGGCGTTCTCCACAAAACGGCGTCCAGCTGTTCTTCCACAGACTCACAGGCCGTTTGACCCTGAGGTGACGGTAATCCAGGGGATCCTGACACGCCCTGCGGTGGCGACCATCTTCTGGGCTCAGGCAAGCTGTATGTGGGAGTAAAATGGTTAAGCAATGGTCCCGATGCTGCCCGCGCCGTGTCCGGGGAAGAAATAAGAGATAAGGGGTTTGTTACAGGGGGTATGGGAGCGACAGGGGTTGGTCCCATACCTGCTGGCGCCAGGTCTCGGATCGAGATCGTGTCCTCTCGTCCGTCAGTGTATGCCACATAGGCATACTGAGGGTTGGCGTGGAGGAGATGGACCTGTTCGACCAACGGGTCGGACTTGCGGGCCCTTACATGTGGCCGCAGGAGGACGGGTCCTGAATACGTCAACCAAGACGGTAATGAGGTCCCCGAGGAAGACTTCCGAGGGAATGAGAACATCCTCTCATGGGGAGTAGCATTGGTTGCCGTACACAGGAGGGAGCGAATAGAATGGAGCGCATCAGGGAGCACCTCTTGCCAACGGGAGACTGGAAGACCTTTTGACTTCAACGCCAGTAAGACAGCCTTCCAGACTGTAGCATTCTCGCGTTCCACCTGTCCATTACCCCTAGGGTTGTAACTCGTGGTCCTACTAGAGGCAATCCCGTATGAGAGCAGGAATTGCCTCAAGTCATCGCTCATGAACGACGATGTAGCTGGGGTACCCGAACAGGGTAAAAAGATCACGGAATGCATTGATCACCGTGGCAGCGGATGTATCAGAGCAGGGAACAACAAAAGGGAACCGAGAGTACTCATCAATGATATTGAGGAAGTACACATTCCGATCTGTTGAGGGAAGGGGGCCCTTAAAATCAACACTCAGTCTCTCGAAGGGACGAGTGGCCTTGACTAAATGTGCTCGGTCAGGTCGGTAAAAGTACGGTTTGCATTCCGCGCAAACCCGACAGCTCCTTGTTACCGACCTGACGTCCTCCACCGAGTAAGGCAGGTTGCGGGCTTTTAGAAAGTGGTAGAGCCGAGTGACCCCAGGATGGCACAGGTCATTATGGAGGGTGTGCAAACGGTCCTCCTGTATACTAGCGCATGTTCCACGCGAGAGGGCATCCGAGGGCTCATTGAGCTTCCCTGGATGATACATGATATCGTAGTTATAGGTGGAGAGTTCAATTCTCCACCGCAAGATCTTGTCATTCTTGATCTTGCCCCTCTGCGTGTTGTTAAACATGAACGCCACGGACCGCTGGTCCGTGATCAGAGTGAACCATTTTCCCGCCAAGTAATGGCGCCAGTGCCTGACGGCCTCCACAATGGCCTGGGCCTCCTTTTCCACCGCTGAATGCCGAATTTCGGCGCCTTGGAGGGTGCGGGAAAAAAATGCGACGGGCCTGCCCGCCTGGTTAAGTGTGGCGGCCAGGGCGAAATCAGATGCATCGCTTTCCACCTGAAAGGGGATGGACTCGTCTACAGCGTGCATCGTAGCTTTCGCGATGTCGGTTTTCAATTTATCGAAGGCCAATCGGGCCTCTGGCGTTAAGGGAAAAGTCGTGGACTTAATGAGCGGATGGGCTTTGTCCACGTAGTTGGGAACCCACTGCGCATAATAAGAGAAGAAGCCTAAGCATCTTCTCAGTGCTTTTGCACTAGTAGGTAAGGGAAGTTCAGCAAGGGGGCGCATACGGTCTGGGTCAGGGCCAATGACCCCGTTTTCCACCACGTATCCTAGGATGGCTAAACGGCGCGTACGAAACACACACTTCTCCCTGTTGTAGGTCAAGTTCAGGCGAGATGCAGTGCGTAAGAAGTTCAGGAGGTTTGTGTCGTGGTCCTGCTGGTCATGGCCGCAGATGTTGACATTATCCAGGTACGGGAAGGTAGCCCGCAGCCCGTTCTGGTCCACCATTCGGTCCATAGCACGCTGGAAGACCGAGACCCCATTGGTGACACCAAAGGGAACCCTGAGAAAATGATACAAGCGACCATCCGCCTCAAAAGCCTTGTATTGTCAGTCCTCTGGGCGAATGGGGAGTTGGTGGTAGGCAGACTTGAGGTCTATGGTGGAGAACACCCGGTACTGCACAATCTGATTGACTATATCAGATATGCGCGGGAGGGGATACGCATCCAGCTGCGTATATCGGTTAATGGTCTGACTGTAGTCAATGACCATCCGGGGTTTGTTCCCGCTCTTGACCACCACGACCTGTGCTCTCCACGGACTAACACTGGGTTGTATGATCCTTTCTTTGAGGAGCCGCTGAACCTCAGATCTAATGAAGATCCGATCCTCAGTGCTGTAACGCCTACTTTTAGTCGCGATGGGCTTGCAGCCTGGCACAAGATTCTGGAACAAGGAGGGTGTGGTGATCTTCAGCGTCGAGAGGCTGCAGGCGGGGCGCGTTGGGCAATTTGGAGGGTGCTGCTGTTTTCCCACTGCCAGTGAAGGGAGTGGCCCACCGTACTGTAGGATTACACTCCTCAAGTGGACCATGAAGTTTAGTCCAAAAAGTATTGGCGCGCAAAGATACGGCAACACAAGGAGCTTGAAGCGCTCGTAAACTGTGCCTTGTACTTTCAAGGTTACCACGCAACTCCCTAGCACGGCAACAGACCGGGACCTTGATGCCATAGAGATTGTCTGTTTGGCAGGTTGAATCTGGAGTCCACACCGCTTCACAGTGTCTGGGTGGATAAAGCTCTCAGTGCTCCCGCTATCAAACAGACAATAAATCAGGTGGTTATTTACCTGGATATTCATCATAGATCTGTCGAGTCTATGAGGCTTGGCCTGGTCCAGGATGATCGATGCCACCGTTGGTTCATGAGCGCCACTGCAGGCAGCCGAAATCGATGAGGAGGACCCCTGCTGGTCGTTCATGTTCAGTGTCGACCAACATGGCTGCCCGCATGAATCGCACGTGGGTGAGGGCGCCAAACTCAGCGACCCCTGGTGGTCATACTCCTCCGACTCCGTCGACCGTAATGGCGTCGTCCTGGTCTCGCACGTGGACGAACCCCGCGATGACTTCGACGACGAAGACCCGAGCTCTGAAGAATCGCAGGCCGCACTGCCGTTCCTGGGTTTGGATCGGCACACTTTTGAATAATGCCCTTTTTTACCGCATGCGGTGCACAATACAGCTTTAGCGGGACACTTTTGCCGGGTATGCTTCGCTCCTCCACAGAAGTAGCACCGCGGGCCGCCCGGGGCTGCAGCCGTCGTCTGGCCCGAGTGTGAGCATGCCATTACACAGCATTTCGAACCCGAGGGACGAGGAGAGATTTGAGACTGCTCCTGCCATGTTGTCTCCACGTGGTCCTCCGGATATAAAACTAAGCTCTTGGAAGCCGACTCGAGCATCTCTGCTAACTCGATGGCCTGGGTAAGATTAAGGTTACCCTTCTCCAACAGTTTAAGTCGAATGTACGACGATCCGACCCCGGCCACAAACGCATCTCGGGCGAGGTCGTACATGCTCTGCTCAGCCGACACAGCTTTGCAGTCACAGCCCCTGGCTAGCTGTAGGAGCTCATTCGCATATTCCTCCATCGTTTTGCCAGACTGCCGTCGTCGAGTGGCTAGGAGGTAACGAGCGTGTATCTCGTTAGGTGGTTTGGTATAGCGCTTCTTTAGAAGCTCGAGGGCCTTAGGATAATTAGTGGCCGCACGGATCGCGAGGTAGACAGTGTCGCTTACCCTCGCATGGAGGACCCGGAGTCTGTCATCATCTGTGGTGACCGCTGCGGAGGCTGCCAGGTAGTCTTCGAAACACTTCAGCCAGTGGTCGAAGGTGTTAGAAGCGCCCACCGCACGTGGATCTAGCGTAAGGCGTTCCGGCTTCAGAATTTGCTCCATACTCTCTCTCTTTTTTTTCTCGACGAGAGTTTAACGACAGTAAATAAAATTGATGCGCTAGTCAGACACGAGGCTTGAAGCTCAGTAAATGAAAGGCTTTTATTTACTGTTAACGAAGCTACCAGAACTTATATACACTATCCCAGACTGAAGGGGTCCCGGCCAGAGCAGGGACTCTTATACCTCTCCCAGGAGGCGGAGCCCGACTGGGATGTGCCACAACACTACAGTACAAAGGTGTAACAACCCCACCCTAACCCAACAGCAACAATAGCACAACCCAACAGTAACATATGTACATCCTTGTAGTCCTGGCCAGCCCCTGGCTCAGCACTATCCAGTGGGAACCAACGATGGTTCACCACAACGTCCATTCGCAAGTCTGACAGCAGCAGGGAAGTAGCTGTTCTTGAGTTAGTTGGTACATGACCTCAGACTTTTGTATCTCTTTTCTGAAGGAAGAAGGTGGAAGAGAGAATGTCTGGGGTGCGTGGGGTCCTTAATTATGCTGGCTGCTTTGCCGAGGCAGCGGGAAGTGTAGACAGAGCCAATGGATGGGAGGCTGGTTTGTGTGATGGATTGGGCTACATTCATGACCTTTTGTAGTTCCTTGTGGTCTTGGGCAGAGCAGGAGCCATATCAAGCTGTGATACAACTGGAAAGAATGCTTTCTATGGTGATCTGTAAAAGTTGGTGAGAGTCGTAGTTGACATGCCAAATTTCCTTAGTCTTCTGAGAAAGTAGAGGCGTTGGTGCGTTTTCTTAATTATAGTGTCAGCATGGAGGGACCAGGACAGGTTGTTGGTCATCTGGACACTGAAAAACTTGAAGCTCTTGACCCTTTCTACTTCATCCCCATTGATGTAGACAGGGGCATGTTTTCCTTTACGCTTCCTGAAGTCGATGACAATCTCCTTCATTTTGTTGACATTGAGGGAGAGATTATTGTTGCCACACCAGTTCATCAGATTCTCTATCTCATTCCTGTACTCTGTCTCGTCATTTTTTGAGATCTGACCCACTATGGTGGTGTCATCAGCAAACTTGAAAATTGAATTGGAGGGGAATTTGGCCGCACAGTCATAGGTGTACAAGGAGTATATTAGGGGGCTGAGAACACAGCCTAGTGGGGCACCGGTGTTGAGGATGATCGTGGAGGAGGTGTTGTTGCCTATCCTTACTGATTGTGGTCTGTGATTTAGGGAGTTCAGGATCCAGTCGCAGAGAGAGATGCCGAGGCCCAGGCCACGGAATTTAGAGATGAGTTTTGTGGGAATAATAGTGTTGAAGAGTAATGTAGGCAAAGACACAATTGTAAGATAATTACAGATTGGAATGTGAAGAATGGTTGGAATGTGAGTCTTTACAGGTTATCAAGTCTCTACAGGTACAGACAGTATGAGTGGAGAGAGGGATAATCACAGGTTAAAGAGGTGTGAATTGTCTCAAGCCAGGACAGTTAGTAGTATTTTGCAAGCCCAGGCCAAACGGTGGGGGTTACATGTAGACATGAACCCAAGATCCCGATTGAGACCGTCCTCATGCATGTGGAATTTGGCTATCAGTTTCTGCTCAGCGATTCTGCGTTTTCCTGTGTCTTGAAGGCCGCCTTGGAGGACGCTTACCTGAAGATCGGAGGCTGAATGCCCTTGACTGCTGAAGTGTTAATTTTGAAGGGATTGCTGAGAATCATAGAATCCCTACAGTGCAGAAGGAGGCCATTTGGCCCATCAAGTCTGCACCAACCACAATCCCATCCAGGCCCTATCCCCGCAACCCCACATATTTACCCTGCTAATCTCATGACACTAGGGTCAATTTAGCATGGCCAATCAACCTAACCTTCACATCTTGGGACTGTGGGAGAAAACCGGAGAACCCGGAGGAAACCCACGCAGACACAGGGAAAATGTGGAAATTCCACACAGACAGTGATGCAAGCCGGATTCAAACCCGGGTTCCTGGCGCTGTGAGGCGTCAGTGTTAACCACTGTGCCACCCTCAAAGGACAGCATCAACTCCCTTTGTTGAGATTCTGTTCAGCAGCTGTGATTGGAATAAACTTATTTCAACTTTTTCTCTCGTTTTCAAGTATTTGTTTGAGTCTTATACTTGCTTGCTGTGTGGTTGCAGTCCTCATCAGGATGATTGAAGGCTGGGAACAAGGATGCTGCAAGCCAGGGGAAACAAAACCCTAACTGAGCAGAAGAGTGACCATGCCAGCTGTGGTGCAAAAGGTACTCAGAGGTGAGATCAATGTCCTGCAATTTCAGCCCAATGATTTCAATGTAACACAATTGGACACTTTGCCAAATAGATGGACCTCTTTCTTGGAACAACGGACACACAATCCTGCCAGTGGGGGGATAGACAAGAGAACAAGCAACAACCAGCAAAGCCTCAACTCCCGGCTAGGATAATTGTTGATGGGGTCAACACTGCGAGTGCAGAGCAAACACTGCAATTCCCTGCCAGCATATCAGTGTCACTGGCTGGAACCAAGCAGCAGCCGTCCATTGTCAACAGGACATCACACTGCCAAACGCAGAGGTGAGCTTACTAAAAAAAAAAACCACATCCTCAGAACGGGAATGACCATCTTCTGTCGTGGAGGGCATCACGCCAACCACACAACAAAACAAGAAGGAAAACAACATGGAGCACTTGTCCACCCGACAAAAAAACAGGATGGATCAGCAACCAAAATAACTGCCAAGCCAACAAATGCCAAAGAATGGAAAAAGAGAATAAAAAGATACCCAGATGCCAGAACAACCTCCAAAACAACACAGACTCTATCTGCAGCAACAGAGCCCACCACTGCTTCAACAGTTCTGTGAATGAGATTTGGAAGGATTATAATGCCTTCAGACTGCCTGAACCTTTGTACTCAGAGATTTGAACTGGGGAGATGGGGTAGTTACAGTGATGTAAATGCATGAGGTAAACTATAATAACTTGAAATCTAATGGATAAAGAATTGTGGGGAAGTGTGGCATACGGGTGTGATAACATGGGGCTGAGTAAGATCCTGCCCACACAGGGATGTAAGAGAACATATGACCCACGCATAAGGGTTAGTCTAGTGTTGGACAGCTCTGTGTGTACAAGCAAGCATGAACTCTTTACTGTCTATGTGTACACAGTCCTTGTAGTTAATAAGTAAATGCAGCTAACCTACTTAAGACAATCAAGAATACATTCAGACTTACTGAACAGTGTCCAAAACCCTAAAATGCCAGTGAGCTCCAAAATGTTCTCTTTCTCTGGATTTGAGTGATTAAATCTCATTTTGTCCATTTGTAGGCAGGCAATTTTAGTTATCAGAATGGCATGGAGTTGATACCATATCCTGACTCCTGGCACTGTTCCTTGAGGTTTCCTCTGAAAAAGAGAGATTTACTTTCTCATGCTGTCTCAGGTAATAAGCCTGAGGCAGCATGAGAAACAGGGAAATGATTTTTTCTCATGATGGGCGGCATGGTGGCACAGTGGTTAGCACTGCTGCCTCACCGCGCCAGGGACCCAAGTTCGATTCCGGCCTTGGGTGACTGTGTGGAGTTTGCACGTTCTCCCTCCCGTGTCTGCATGAGTTTACTCTGGGTGCTCAGGTTTCCTCCCACAGTCCAATGCTGAGTAGGTTGGATGGATTAACCATAGGGAATGTATGGGATTTACGGGGATAGAGCGAAGGATGGGCCTGGGTAAGATACTCAGTCAGAGAGTTGGTGTAGATTCGATGGGTCATATGGCCGCCTTCTGCACTATAGGAATTCTATGATTCTAAGATTCTATGATTCCATCACAACCTTTGGTGATGCGTGCATGGATAACAATGTCTTCACTTATATTGATGAACTTTGTGAGACCATTAAATTTGTACTACACTATGTGGCAGTTTATGGAGTGGTGGCCTCTGGCACCTCCCTACATCAAATATGGGCCATTCTTCTTAATGCACCTTTTCCTCAGTTTAAAAGACTTTCACATCTGGATTTGTTTTTGCTGGAAGGTGATCCTTAAAAGTGTCTGAAAATCTGAGTGTCCTTGTTACTGACTTCCCAAAAGACTCACTGCTACACTGTTCTCGATTTTAAAAAACCCTTTTATCAGTTGAGCAACTAAATGCTGCAGAATACTGTATTTCCCACCCTCTTTCGGGCAGTTGATCAATTTTGCCACTACAAAGAACAAAGAACAATGCAGCACAGGAACAGGCCCTTCGGCCCTCCAAGCCCGTGCCGCTCCCTGGTCCAAACTAGACCATTCTTTTGTATCCCTCCATTCCCACTCCGTTCATGTGGCTATCTAGATAAGTCTTAAATGTTCCCTGTGTGTCCGCCTCCACCACCTTGCCTGGCAGCGCATTCCAGGCCCCCACCACCCTCTGTGTAAAATATGTCCTTCTGATATCTGTGTTAAACCTCCCCCCCTTCACCTTGAACCTATGACCCCTCGTGAACGTCACCACCGACCTCGGGAAAAGCTTCCCACCGTTCACCCTATCTATGCCTTTCATAATTTTATACACCTCTATTAAGTCTCCCCTCATCCTCCGTCTTTCCAGGGAGAACAACCCCAGTTTATCCAATCTCTCCTCATAACAAAGCCCCTCCATACCAGGCAACATCCTGGTAAACCTCCTCTGCACTCTCTCCAAAGCCTCCACGTCCTTCTGGTAGTGTGGCGACCAGAACTGGACGCAGTATTCCAAATGCGGCCGAACAAACGTTCTATACATCTGCAACATCAGACCCCAACTTTTATACTCTATGCCCCGTCCTATAAAGGCAAGCATGCCATATGCCTTCTTCACCACCTTCTCCACCTGTGATGTCACCTTCAAGGATCTGTGGACTTGCACACCCAGGTCCCTCTGCGTATCTACACCCTTTATGGTTCTGCCATTTATTGTATAGCTCCTCCCTACATTATTTCTACCAAAATGCATCACTTCACATTTATCTGGATTGAACTCCATCTGCCATTTCTTTGCCCAAATTTCCAGCCTATCTATATCCTTCTGTAGCCTCTGACAATGCTCCTCACTATCTGCAAGTCCTGCCAATTTTGTGTCGTCCGCAAACTTACTGATCACCCCAGTTACACCTTCTTCCAGATCGTTGATATAAATCACAAACAGCAGAGGTCCCAATACAGAGCCCTGCGGAACACCACTAGTCACAGGCCTCCCGCTGGAAAAAGACCCTTCCACTACCACCCTCTGTCTTCTGTGACCAAGCCAGTTCTCCACCCATCTGGCCACCTCCCCCTTTATCCCATGAGATCCAACCTTTTGCACCAGCCTACCATGAGGGACTTTGTCAAACGCTTTACTAAAGTCCATATAGACGACATCCACGGCCCTTCCCTCGTCAACCATTCTAGTCACTTCTTCAAAAAACTCCACCAGGTTAGTGAGGCATGACCTCCCTCTCACAAAACCATGCTGACTATCGTTAATGAGTTTATTCCTTTCTAAATGCGCATACATTCTATCTCTAAGAATCTTCTCCAACAACTTCCCCACCACGGACGTCAAGCTCACCGGCCTATAATTACCCAGGTTATCCTTCCTACCCTTCTTAAATAACGGGACCACATTAGCTATCCTCCAATCCTCTGGGACCTCACCTGTGTCCAGTGACGAGACAAAGATTTGCGTCAGAGGCCCAGCGATTTCATCTCTCATCTCCCTGAGCAGCCTTGGATAGATTCCATCAGGCCCTGGGGATTTGTCAGTCTTTATATTCTCTAACAAACCTAACACTTCCTCCCTTGTAATGGAGATTTTCTCCAACGGTTCAGCACTCCCCTCCGAGACACTCCCAGTCAACACATCCCTCTCTTTTGTGAATACCGACGCAAAGTATTCATTTAGGATCTCCCCTACTTCTTTGGGCTCTAAGCATAATTCCCCACTTTTGTCCCTGAGAGGTCCGATTTTTTCCCTGACAACCCTTTTGTTCCTAACGTATGAATAAAATGGCTTGGGATTCTCCTTAATCCTGTCTGCCAAGGACATTTCGTGACCCTTTTTGCCCTTCTAATTCCCCGTTTGAGTTCTTTCCTACTTTCTTTGTACTCCTCCAGAGCTCCCTCCGTTTTTAGCTGCCTGGACCTAACATATGCCTCTCTTTTCTTTTTGACCAGTCCCTCAATTTCCCTGGTTATCCACGGTTCTCGAATCCTACCCTTCCTATCCTTTTTTACAGGCACATGCCTGTCCTGTAGCCCTAACAACGGTTCCTTAAAAGACTCCCACATGCCAGATGTGGATTTACCCTCAAACAGCCTCTCCCAATCAAGAGCTGCCAATTTCTGCCTAATCCCACTAAAGTTAGCCTTCCCCCAATCCAACACCTTACCCTTGGGACACCACTCATCCTTTTCCATCACTATCCTAATGCTAACAGAATTGTGGTCACTATTTGCCACATGTTCCCCTACCAAAACTTTGAAGACCTGACCGGGCTCATTCCCCAGTACTAGGTCTAGTATAGCCCCCTCTCTAGTCGGGCTATCTACATATTGTTCCAAAGAACCCTCCTGTACGCATTTTACAAATTCCTCCCCATTCAGAGTCCCAGCTCTCAGCGATTTCCAGTCTATACCAGGGAAGTTGAAGTCTCCCACTACAACAACCCTACAGTCTCATTCTTAAACTAGCGAGGAGCCCATCCAAGAAATTTAAGTGGGTTACCAGTCAGGTGGCATGTGCAGACAGAATTCTAATAATGTTGTTAATTCATGATACAGTGGAAAATCTAAACCCAGGAATCTAATATTGTGTACTAAAATTTCAAATAATTATATCAGAAGCAACATGATGCCTTCACAGTTGCTGAACTGACCTTCTCCTTTAATTTTTTGCTTGCCTTATGGGGCAGTGGTAAAACAAGTCAGTGTCTGCACTGTACCGTGTAAACAGTGGGCACAGAAACTGTTGTCCTCATCAAATCTATTTACTGTCTTCATGGCGCCTAAAAATAAATGTTTTGACCAAACATATGAACAGGTGGACTTAAGAATTGGGAACAGGAGTAGGCCACTCGAACCCTTGAGCATATTCTGCCATTCACTGAGATCTTGACTGATTTTTTGATTCAAAGACTCTGGTTCAAAATCTTTTGAGGAAGTGAGTTTCAAATACTTATGACTCTCTGGGAGAAAATAATTCTCCCCCTCTTCATCATAGAACCATATAATCACTGCAGTGCGAAAGGAGGCCATTCAGCCCATTGCATCTGCACTGACTCTCCGACAGAGCATCTTACTCAGGCCCATCCCCCCCCCCGCCCTATCCCATAACCCCATACATTTACCCAGCTACCAATCTCCTAACCTACCAATCTTGAGACACTAAGGGGCAATTTAGCATGGCCACTCCATCTAACCTGCGCACCTTTGGATGTAGGAGGAAACCAGAGCACCTGGAAGAAACCCACACAGACACAGGGAGAACGTACAAACTCAGAGAGTCACCCAAGGCTGGAATCGAACCCATGTCCCTGGCACTGTGAGGCAGCAGTGTTAACCACTGTGCCATCATGCTGCCGCCTGTCTTTTTTAAGTGACCCCTTATTTTTAAACAGTGATGCCTAGTTCTAAAATCACTCACAAGAGGAAAGATTCTTTCCACATCCACTCGACCAAGACCCCTCAGGATTTGATATGTTTTAATCAAGTCACCTCTTACTCTTCTAATCTCCAGTGGATACAAACCTAGCTAGTCTAACCTTTCCTCATTAGACAACCTACCCAATTCTTGGTATTTGTAATGCTAAATCTTCTTTGAACTGTTTCCAATGCATTCACATATTTCCTTAAATAAGGTAACTGATGCGCTACACATTACTTCAGATGTGATCTCACCCAATGCCTTGTAGAACTGAAGCATTACCACCCAGCTTTTGTAAACAATCCCCGTCACAATAAATGAGAATATTCTATTAACTTTCCTAATTACTTACTGTTCCTGCATAGTAGCCTTTTGTAATACATGGACTAGGACGCCCACAACCCTCTACATCTTAGAGCTCTGCAATCGCTCACCATCTAGATAAAATGTCTTTTCTTCTTCCTGCCGAAATGGACAATTTCACATTTGACCACATTATTCTCCATTTACCAAATCTTTGCCCACTCACTTCATCTAACGATATTCCTTTATAGCCTCCCGCGTCATCTTCATAACTTACTTTCCTACCTACCTTTGTGTCAAAAGCAAATCCAACAATCATACTGTTGGTCCCATCACCCAAGTCATTTTATAAATTGTAAAAAGTTGAGACATTGACCATTGTGGCACACCACCCGTTACATATCGCCAACCAGAAAATGTTCCATTTATGGCTACCCTGTTTCCAGTTACCTAGCAAATCTTCTATCCATCTAAATATTTTACTGGTACAACCAAAGCAGATGTTAATTGCCAAACAAACCAACTCAGAGGGAAACTTGACTTACGGGCCATAACCTTTTTTGCATTCTGAAAATGAGACGTAAATGTACTGACCTCAGCAGCACAAAATCCAGTAATTCTTTTTGGAATTTTAAAAGTAAAATATTTATTAACAAGGAGAAATGAAAATTTGAGCACACAAGGTTATAGTTACATATTTAAAAGTAGTCTTATAAAATATTTCCCCTAAACGACTCCCAACTTGGTCAAATCCACAGGTAACCACCTTCCAGGCAATACTCCCTTATGGATGTTTACCTATAAAAATCTGGTAATATTACCAAGGCAAACTGCTGCAGCTTTAATAAAGACATTATACAAACAACCTCTCAAACCAACTTCCAAAACTTCAGAACAAGACTGCTTCTTGCAGCCCAAGGCATTCTGGATGGCTGTTTCAGACAGCATCTTCTCCCAGCCAAGTGTTGTTTTCAGGAGATCTTCCTCACACAGCCTACCCAAAATCAACTCAACATCTCTCCTTAAATATCCTTTTTCCCTTGTATCTACAATTCCCTTGTGTTTAGCACTTCTTTGAACTTAACTTTTCCAAAACATAAAAACCTTCCAGGTTTTCCTATGCTTCCCAATTTTGAGTCAAATAAAATGTAATAACTTTCCTTTGCTTATTTACAAAACCTTTAATACTTTTAAAAGTTCCTTACTATCCTTTGAAATTTAATAGCTGAGGAAAAGGTCCCTATGTATCTCCTAATGTAAATGTTTAAACCTAGCCTTTACTTACAAAACACTCCACTAGACAAGTTTTATTACAAATGCATGCAGCTAGCATACATACTCTTTCATGCCTCTGTTCCCACAGACAAGCTGTCTCTCTTAACCTTCCCCCCTCTCCCTGCCTTATTACTTACACATAAACACATGCACAGACACACAGCCTTCTTTACAGAATAACATATTCCCCCCAAAAATTTAAAATGTACCTTCTCGCAGTTACCCACTCCACCATGAGTTTTTATTTTCCACAATAATGTGTTATAATTCCAGTTGATGTTTTAACTGGAGGGAGGTCCCAGAATGAAACCCTGGCTCAAAAGACTGCAACGTTTACGTTTTTTTAGAAACCAAGGAGGAACAGAGTCACAGGAACACTAATTAGATTTAACAGCAAAAAAAATTATTAAACATGAAAAGCTTGATCATGATACTATATTCATTTACTCCCCCCTTATGTTCACAAATATACACAGATTTTAAGATTAGCATGGGTTACAAAGTATGGGGGCGATTCTCCCATCCTGCTGCACTAATTTTTTAGTGCAGTAGGCCGGGAGATTTATGCAGCACCTGATATGTAGAATCGGCGCTGGGCGTCTGGCCCCGAGTGCATCTCCCAGCACCATCAGCTCCGCACCAGAAATAGGCACGGAGCTGCATAATTTATGTAACTCCTAATTTAAATGTGATTGAAAAACTATTAGCGGGCCCGGGACTGAAATCTCCGGGCCCATTAGCATCTCCCTCCTGCCAGGTGTATTTCACTCCAGTGGGGTTTACAGTAGTTGCCCGACTCCACTGGAGTGAAGGGGGGGGCAATCGGGGCCCCCCAGAAGGTCAGACGGGGGGTTGCCCCCTGGGGATAGGCACTTTGGCAGTGCCAACCTGGGCCCCCTGACACTGTCCAAGGGGTAAAATGCCAATGCCCATCGGGTATGGGGCAATGCTAAGGGGGCAGGGCCTAATGGGATGGGGCCTGATTGGAGGCGGGGTCTGATGGGATGGGGCCCGGTGTGGTGATTGATGGGGTTGGGGGGTCCCACTGCCACTCAGCAGTCAGGATTGGTGGGGGAGGGAGAGAGGCCTGCGATCGGTGCTGGCCATCCGGCTGGGAGGAGAGTGGGGGGGTGGGGGTGGGGGTGGGGGGTGGTGGGCAGCCTGCTGGGGGTGTCAGGGCTGCCGGGGTGGGGGGTGGGGGGTGAGGGGTGGCTTTGACTGTCAGAGGGGTGTGGGGAGAACAGGGGGGGTGGAGTGCTGGAGATCGGAGCGGACCAGGAGGGGGGGAGTCAGGGCTGGCCCAGGAATGTTTGGGGGACCAGCGATCGGGCCATGGGGGGGGGGTGAGAGAGCCGGCGTTGCGGGGATCATGGGGCTGGCCAGTGATCGAGCTGGCCAGCAATTGGGAGGCTGACAGACAGGGCCCACTGGGCATGCGCCGATCTCAGTGCTGACGGATCGGCACATGCGTAGTGGCCCGCTCAGCGCTATGCTGCTGGCCTCTTGGGTGGGGATAGGCCCTGTCCCCTGAATTCTGGAGTGACTCACACTAGTGCACTCTACGAAGAGTGTGGAAGATTCTTCTCCAAGGTCCCACCGAAAAAACTGGCATGATTTACTCCAGTTTTCAGGCAAATTTGACACTTAGAATTCTTTTGGGAGAATCCTGCCCTTTATCTTAGGCTATAATGGTTTCAGTAACACACAGTCCCTTTTACCACACAGGCTGGCTGTGGTCAGATGTGCACTCCACTCTGAATCTGAGTGAATTTCTGTGAATTTCTCCTCAAATTCCACCCAAATGATTCTTATATCATGAGCCACCTTGTCTCACTGAGTTCCGGCCTTCACATGTGGTGATTTCAAATTCCGCTTTCAAAAGACACACTTTGAAATCTTCTTTTAAACAATGCTTTCCATCAGCAGTCTGCATTATGCATCCGTTCCAGATTTTCCAATTTTATTGTCAAACAATGCTTCTGCTCCACATTTAAGGAGGAACCCAGCACCAGGTTTTACATCTCTTCCGTCATGATCCTTTTATCTTGTGTCTTAGACAAACTCTTTATAATTGTTTTAACATTCATTTCACAGAATGTAGTAAGAGGCAGCAAAGTTTTGATTTATCTCTGATGTCTGCTTTGCCATTTAAAATCTGGTTACTGCAGCTTCTCTTTAACTCAGAACTCCTTATCTGATTTTCTCTGGAATTCTCCTGAACAGTACATTGCTCAACTTCTTGGTCTCTGTCCTCTTAACTTCAGTCTTCCTAAGATATTCTTTCTAAACCAGTTCCCAGGTTGTCTGTATTGTATCTGGTTTTTTGATAAGACATTCTCTCTTCTACCTTCTTCCTTCGGGAAAAAGATACAAAAGTCTGAGGTCATGTACCAACCAACTCAAGAACGGCTTCTTCCCTGCTGCTGTCAGACTTTTGAATGGACTTACCTTGCATTAAATTGATCTTTCTCTACACCCGAGCTATGACTGTAGCACTACATTTTGCACTCTCTCGTTCCCTTCTCTATGAACGGTATGTTTTCTCTGTATAGCGCGCAAGAAACAATACTTTTCACTGTATGTTAATACATGTGACAATAATAAATCAAATCAAATCAATTGATGGGTATGCACACCGGGATGCTTCGTGCAGTGGTTGGCCTATTGCATTGTCTCCTATCACTGTCCAAGAGAACTTACAACTTTGGCACACTGCTCACGTTGCACTGGAAATAGTTGGAAAATGTGAGCCTACACTTTTGGAGTTCTGGGGTTCTAAAGCATCGGGACCAGCATCATTATAGAGCTAAATTTTGCAGCCTATGATTCTGGCAATATGGTAAAAGTCGTTCCAGAAGTAATAAGTCCATCCAACATTGCTGCACTGAAGTGAAGTTATCAGACACTCCTACATGCACAGGATGATAAATGTTGGCAACTCTCTTAGAACATAGAACATAGAACATCACAGCGCAGTACAGGCCCTTCGGCCCTCGATGTTGCGCCGACCAGTGGAACCAATCTAAAGCCCATCTAACCTACACTATTCCAATATCATCCATATGTTTATCCAATGACCATTTAAATGTCCTTAATGTTGGCGAGTCCACTACTGTTGCAGGCAGGGCATTCCATGACCTTACTACTCTCTGAGTAAAGAACCTACCTCTGACATCTGTCCTATATCTATCAACCCTCAATTTAAAGCTACGTCCCCTCGTGCTAGCCATCACCATCCGAGGAAAAAGGCTCTCACTGTCCACCCTATCTAATCCTCTGATCATCTTGTATGCCTCTGTTAACCTCTTAACCTTCTCTCTGACGCAAACATCCTCAAGTCCCTCAGCCTTTCCTCATAAGACCTTCCCACCAGACCAGGCAACATCCTGGTAAATCTCCTCTGCACCCTTTCCAATGCTTCCACATCCTTCGTATAATGCGGCGACCAGAACTGTACGCAATACTCCAAGTGCAGCCGCACCAGAGTTTTGTACAGCTGCAACATGACCTCATGGCTCCGAAACTCAATCCCTTTACCAATAAAAGCTAACACATCGTACGCCTTCTTAATAACCCTATCAACCTGGGTGCCAACTTTCAGGGATCTATGCACATGAACACGGGTAAAGATGGCTGAAGCTGGGCCAATTCTTAAATTTAAAATTGGGACTGATAGATATTTGTTAACCAAATATATTAGGGAATATCGTGCACAGGTTGGTATATAAAGTTATATCACAAATTAGCCATAAACGGTAGAACAAGCTGGCAGGACTAAATGGCTTATGTTCCTAACTGGAAGCAAAATTATTTTACAGATGTTCTGTTGCAATATTTTGGATGTTTCTAAAACATGTCCTCACTCGGACTGTATTTTATATTTCTACTGGATTTATAAGTCATATTAAGAACTGAAAAGCTCCTCTGGGGCGGCACGGTGGCACAGTGGTTAGCACTGCTGCCTCACAACGCCAGAGAACCGGGTTCAATTCTGGCCTCTGGTCACTGTCTGTGTGGAGTTTGCACATTCTCCTCGTGTCTGTGTGGGTTTCCTCTGGGTGCTCTGGTTTCCTCCCACAGTCCAAAGATGTGTGGGTTTGGTGGATTGGCCATGCTAAGTTGATGCTAGTGTCAGGGGATTAGCAGGGTAAATATGTGGGGTTACGGGAATAGGGCCTGGGTGGGATTGTGGTCGGTGCAGACTCGATGGGCTGAATGGCCTCCTTCTGGACTGTAAGGATTCTATCATTCTAAAGATTCTATGATTCAATTGCAGGTTCTTAAACATGTGCCTGATGTACATGAAGGGTGGTTACATGAATTGAACTTTTAGTTTTCATTCTTAAAGAAGGGAAATATGTGGCATTGGTCATAAAAGACAGAGGGTAGCAGTGGAAGGGTGCGTTTCTGAATGGAGGGCTGTGACAAGTGGCGTTCCTCAGGGATCAGTGCTGGGACCTTTGGTGTTTGCAATATATATATAAATGATTTGGAGGAAAATGTAACTGGTTTGGTTAGTGAGTTTGCGGACGACACAAAGGTTGGTGGATTTGCGGATAGCGATGAGGACCATCAGAGGATACAGCAAGACATAGATCGGTTGGAGACTTGGGCGGAGAGATGGCAGGTGGAGTTTAATCCAGACAAATGTGAGGTAATGCATTTTGGAATGTCTAATACAGATAGGAAATTACAGTAAATGGCAGAACCCTTAAGAGTATTGATAGGCAGAGGGATCTGGGTGTACAGGTACACAGGTCACTGAAAGTGGCAACGCAGGTGGAGAAGGTAGTCAAGAAGGCATACGGCATGCTTGCCTTCATCGGCCGGGGCATTGAGTTTAAAAATTGGCAAGTCATGTTGCAGCTTTATAGAACTTTAGTTAGGCCGCACTTGGAATATAGTGTTCAATTCTGGTCACCACACTACCAGAAGGATGTGGAGGCTTTGGGGAGGGTACAGAAAAGATTTACCAGGATGTTGCCTGGCATGGAGGGCATTAGCTATGAGGACAGGTGGAGAAACTTGGTTTGTTCTCACTGGAACAGCGGAGGCTGAGGGGCGACCTGATAGAAGTCTACAAGATAATGAGGGGTATGGACAGAGTGTATAGTCAGAAGCTTTTTCCCAGGGTGGAAGAGTCAATTACTAGGGAACATAGATTTAAGATGCGAGGGGTAAGATTTAAAGGAGATGTACGAGGCAAGTTTTTTGCACAGAGGGTGGTGGGTGCCTGTAACTCGCTGCCAGGGGGTAGTGGAAGCAGATACGATAGTGACCTTTAAGGGGCGTCTTGACAAATACATGAATGGGATGGGAATGGAGGGATATGGTCCCAGAAGGGTAGGTAGTTTTAGTTCAGTTGGGCAGCATGGTCGTTGCAGGCTTGGAGGGCCGAAGGGCCTGTTCCTGTGCTGTAATTTTCTTTGTTCTCTGTTATGTGGTACAAATTTGACTGTTTCCTTGGATCATGTTTGTTTATGCTGTTTTCAGCCCATTTTATGTTGGAATACATTTTAAAGGGATGGATAAATATCTCAATACATCTTGTAGTTGGCAGAATGTATGTAGGAATGGCCACATGTTCCAGTTGAACGAACTGGGTTGCCTCCAGCAAGGCAGTGAGGTAAATAATTAAAACTTCTCACCGTCAAAATATTTCCATTATGGGTCATGACGCGCGACGTCAGAGACTAATTGAACAGCAGAGTGTTTTGAAAAACAAATACCTGGTCCTGATGTTTAATTGCATGGAGATGATTGTCAGAAGATTCTGTTGGATTCGCACATAATTAATGAACTGTTAGCCTCAGCATTGTTTCAATCACAAAAATGACCAGTGAGAAATATTCATGACAATTCCCAATTGTGAACAGGAGAGGGCGTCTTGAGATAACAGTTGAAATGAAGATCATTTAGCAGATGCCAAGAATTTTCAGACTGATTGGGAAAAATCAGACTATGTCTATTTCACAAAATCAAATTCTAATCGAAAAGAGATTTGAACAAAAACAAATCTTGTATCAAGTTAAAACAAAAGGGCACTATTTTATTTTTATGTTTTGAAGTCAGGAAAGTGAATTGGCACCATACCCCTTTCGATACCTAGAATCATAGAAACCCTATAGTGCAGGAGGAGGCCATTCAGCCCATCGAGTCTGCACTGACAATAATCCCACCCAGGCCCTATCCCTGAAACCCCGCATATTTACCCTCGTAATCCCTCTAACATACATATCCCAGGACACCAAGGGGCAATTTAATATGGCCAATCAACCTAACCGGCACATCTTTGGACTATGGGAGCAAACTGGAGCACCCGGAGGAAACCCACGCAGACACAGAGAGAATGTGCAAACTCCACAGAGACAGTGACCCAAGCTGGGAATCGAACCTGGGTCCCTGGAGCTGTGAGGCAGCAGCGCTAACCACTGTGCCACCATGCCACCCTTTATGAACCTATTTAATTGGAGGTACATCAGAATGGCCTAGAAACCGTGCTTCTGATTGCTCCTATTCGGTCTGCATTTGCTATTACTCCATGATTGGATGGCTCAGATCCAGCAATTTCATGTAAATAACAGATGTAAAATGATCACTCAGGAAATTGTGGCTTTCTACAGCAGCCATTCAGGTCTCCATGTCAGAGCACATTGAGGCTAATTGTTGTGGATGAGGCTTTGTGCCACTATCTATTTGGACTTTGTGTCACAGTACTTTGCGGCTCTGTGGCATTGTCTGCTTAATAATATTTTTGAGTGTGTTGTGGATTTTTGGACAATAAAATCAATTATAATGAAGTGCACCTCACTCTATATTGCAAAGCACTGAAGCTACACTGAAGCTTACTCTGTCAGCTCAGGGTTGCATTATATTGAGGCATTACTTGCACTCATAGGGAGTTTTGTATTTGTTGATGCTTCATACTGGGGTGCATGAAGTCTCACTTTGGCTTATCAGCTGTCAGAGTCTGGTTTAGAATTTCTTGGGGTATTGTGTAATGAAATATCTGGGATATAGCTGTCTGCTGTTGTGTTGGGGTCTGTTTCAGAATGTTGTGGCTCTGTGTTACAACGTGTCAGTGGGTTTGTGTTACAGATTTTACTAGCCCACTGGAGATGGGTTGGCAGGTGGGAGGAGTTGCAAAATTGAGGCAGAAGGCATCGGGATAGGATTACATTGGATATATGCACAAAAACAACCATTTGGCCCAACCAGTCCCTGCTGTGTCTATGCTCCACTGGAGTCTCCTCCTATCCACCTATTGTATTCCCTTCTCCTTCATATACTTGTCTTACCTCCCATTAAATGGATCCATACATCACGCCCTGTGGTAGTGAGTTCCACATTCTCACCATTGGATTCTCTACTGGATTCCTTGTAACTATCCAACATTGAGGCCTCTTTCCCACAAGGGAAACTTTTTCCCTGCATTCACTCTATCAAGACCTTTCATCATTTTAAATATCTCTATTTGGTCATGTCTCAGTCTTTCCTAAGAGGAATAAAAACATAGCCTACCAATAATTCCTGATAAATGTACCCACACAATTCTAGTATCATCCTTGTAAGTCTTCTCTGCATCCTCTCCTGTACCTTCATGTCCTTTTTTATAATATGGTGATTAGAAGTGCGCACAGTTCTCTCAGTGTAGTCTAATCAAGGCTGAATAAAGGTCTGGTATAAATTCCATATTTTCCATTTCTCTCCTTTTAATAAAGTCTAGAATTTGCTTTGCCTTTTTTAACTATAGGCTCTGAGGAGCCATTGTCCACACCAGGAATGCCCGGATACGAGCTTCCAGATGATGCAGACAACTGCTCCTCTAACCTTTCAGTATGCGCTGGCTCCCCCTGCTGTAGCTGAGGAGTTGGAGGACCTGGTATTGACTCCAGGCTCATCCCCTTCTCCCCCAGCCATTGCTCCAGCAGGTCAATGTCCAGCACCAGCATCTACTGGGGTTGTTTTGTCCATGCCAGTCACTAACCTCTCATTGGAGGAAGCCATGCATGCATACACCAGAGTCATGGCTACAGTCATGGTCTGGATGGACTGCGCATTGCACCTCGAAGCTTCATTCTTGTTTATGACTTGCAAGCAATATAAGACTGATGAGAGTGTTTGGTGATTAACAAACCTCTTTCTAACTATCCATTATTTGGAGGTCTCTGAAACCAGTGGTGTACCCATGGGCACAGTGCTTTGTGCTCGCCAGAGGGAGTCTTGCACCCATCCACATAGGCCACTCATTCTGCCGGGGTTCCATGCCCATCTCACTTTCTGCAATTGCCTTGCCTTCCTCCGTTCCAACTAGATCCAACACCTCTTCCTCAATAGGAGTGAGGATACCCATGTCAGGCACACTGCCTCTGGTTCTGGACATCTCCTAAACTTTATCAACTCTCTTCTCCTGAAAGTACATATATTATCATTGTGGCAGCATGGCCTCTTTAAGGGGTAATTGTTTGTGGGTTGGGTGACCTTCCCAGGAGCTATCGAAACAGAACGCACAAACCTTGACCTATCAAGTGTTAGGAGGCAGGCCCAGCTGGGTGGAACCTGCTGTGTGAACCCTAGATTCAGAGGGAAAAGACCTGTATCTATGTTGAGTTTGTGCGTGTATTATTATTGCTGTTGTTTAATAAATCAGCATCAAATTACCTCGTGTTACAATAATCATTGTTACTCGTCCATCAAAGAGAGGGATGACTCATGTATGCTGGCAGCCTGACTGATCATCGACACAGATGCCATCATCTCACGTGAGAACACCATCCACCAGGTACACGGTACATACTCTTGCAACTCGGCCAACGTTGTCTACCTGATACGCTGCAAGAAAGGATGTCCCGAGGCATGGTACATTGGGGAAACTATGCAGACGCTGCGACAACGGATGAATGAACACCGCTCGACAATCACCAGGCAAGACTGTTCTCTTCCTGTTGGGGAGCACTTCAGCGGTCACGGGCATTCGGCCTCTGATATTCGGGTAAGCGTTCTCCAAGGCGGCCTTCGCGACACACGACAGCGCAGAGTCGCGGAGCAGAAACTGATAGCCAGGTTCCGCACACACAAGGACGGCCTCAACCGGGATATTGGGTTTATGTCACACTATTTCACATAAATATTTCTGCTTTTTTCCTCCTGAGTCTTTATCATGCGATCCTAGAATCAGAATTTATGTCACACTATTTGTAACTCCCACAGTTGCGTGGACCTGCAGAGTTTCACTGGCTGTCTTGTCTGGAGACAATACACATCTTTTTAGCCTGTCTTGATGCTCTCCCCACTCCCATTGTTTTGTTTCTTAAAGACTGGATTAGTTGTAAGTATTCGCATTCCAACCATTATTCATGTAAATTGAGTCTGTGTCTTATAAGTTCTGTTTGTGAACAGAATTCCCACTCACCTGAAGAAGGGGCTCAGAGCCTCGAAAGCTTGTGTGGCTTTTGCTACCAAATAAACCTGTTGGACTTTAACCTGGTGTTGTTAAACTTCTTACTGGATCAGCAGGGCTCAGAGGCAAGACTTTTGGACGCAGCTAATCAACAGTAGCTGAGCAGAAGTCACTTATTCCTTACCAGGGTCTTGCTCAAAGAGACTTAAATGCATCTGGCAGCCAATGCTGATAACACAGCATCTCCACTAACTGGGTGGGAAATGCTTTCTCCTGTCTCTTTTTCACTCTCAGTCACACTTAAGACTGCAAGCTGAATGTTAAACGTCACATTCACCGTGCCAGAACACAGCAGACCATTGACCTCCTTTCATCATTGCGGTCAGGGACAAGGGACAACTCCATTGCTGCTGACATCTTCCTGCAACTCCCATCCAGGCCCCCTTGGCTTGCCCTGCCAGTCTCCCCCTGTCATCATCAGGGAAACAGGACTTCCCTCTGTTCACTGCCAGCCTACAGGAATACATTTAAAGAGGCATCAGTGAACCTTGGAGCAACCCTTGATCAAGCTGTGACTATCTGTTCAATTTGTCTTGGTGCCAGGGCATTCTCGCCATTTCCTCAGAGACTGTTGCATTCTCATGGAGGCCCATGTTTTATTCACTGTATTCATTTCTACTAAAAATTTTGACATTGTTTAATGTGATGCTTAGCTTTGTTACTTTTCAAAAAAAATAGGATCTTTACAAATGATTAACACTTATTTTTACACACTTTTGAGTGCAATGAAGCTTCATCAGAGGTGGAAATGGCTACAGTGAATAAGGGCTGGAATTCTCCAGGGTGGCATGGTGGTTAGCATTGCTGCCTCACAGCGCCAGGGACCTGGGTTCAATTCCAGCTTTGGATGACTGTGTGGAGTTCGCACGTTCTCCCCGTGTCTACATGGGCTTCCTCTGGGTGCTCAGTTTCCTCCCACACTCCAAAGATGTACAGGTTAGGTGGAATCACCACGGTAAATTGCCCATCAGTGCCCCAAGTTGTGTAGGTTAGGGGGATTCGTGGGATAAATATGAGGAGTTATGGGAAAAGGACCTAGGTAAGGTACTCTTTTGTAGAGTTGATGCAGACTCGATGGGCTGAATGGCGGGAGTGTATGAAATCAGAGAATTCCGGCAAAGGATCATTTTGAAGAGCAATTCATGGTTTGCTTCTTCAAGCTAACATATATAACGTTCTGTGGGCGTTCGTTACATTGCATTCTTACAAGGTGAGAAGGCAGACAAGTACCCATCTCGAGGAATATAACATTAGAAATAGAATCAGGAGTAGACAATTTGGCTCCTCGAGTTTGCTCTGCCAGTCAGTAAGATCATGGCTGATTTGATTGTGGCATAACTCCAGTTTCCTGCCTGGCCCCCTTTTGATTTGATTTGATTTATTATTGTCTCATGTATTGGGATACAGTGAAAAGTATTGTTTCTTGCGAACTATACAGACAAAGCATAATGTTCATAGAGTACATAGCACGAGGGGACATAGAGTTCATAGAGTACATAGCACGAGGGGACATAGCTTTAAATTGAGGGGTGAGAGATATAGGACAGATGTTAGAGATAGGTTCTTTACTCAGTGAGTAGTAAGGGCGTGGAATGCCCTGCCTGCAGTAGTGGTGGACTCGTCAACGTTGAGAGCGTTCAAGTGGTTATTGGATAAACATATGGATGATATTGGAATAGTGTAGATTAGAGGGGCTTTAGATTGGTACCACTGGTCGGCGCAACATCGAGGGCCGAAGGGCCTGTACTGCGCTGTAATGTTCTATGTTCTATGTTCTATGTACATGGGGAGAAGGAAACAAGAGAGTGCAGAATATAATGTAAGGCTTATAGCTAGGGTGTAGAGAAAGATCAACTTAATATATGGTAGGTCCATTCAAAAGTCTGATGGCAGCAGGGAAGAAGCTGTTCTCCAGTCGGCTGGTATGTGATCTCAGACTTAAGTATATTTTTCTCCTGATGGAAGAAGGTGGAAGAGAGAATGTCCGGGGTGTGTGGGGTCCTTGATTTTGCTGGCTGCTTTACCAAGGTAGCGAGAAGTGTGAACAGAGTTAATGGATGAGAGGCTGTTTTGCGTGGTGGACTGGGCTACATCCACAACCCTATGTAGTTTCTTGTCAGAGCTGCAGCCATACCAAACTGTGGTGCAGCTATAACCCATGTCTACCTTGTAGATGTAAAATCTGTCTAACCCAGTCTTGAATGTATTCATTGACCCACGTATCTCTCGATGAGATTTCCAAATATTAAAATTCCTCTGAGAAAATAAAATTACTTTGAAATTGCACCCCCTACTGCCCCCATAAGGGAAAACATCCTTTCAGCATCTACCCTGTCAAACCCACTCAGAATTTTATATGTTTCAATAAGATCACATTTCATTGTACTAAACTCCAAATAGTATAGGCTCAACCTTTCCTTATAAGACTCAGGAATAGCTAGTAGATATTTGTTTCAAAAAGCAGGTCACATTATACTCGTTTAAAGTAAAGTTTATTTATTAGTCACAAATAGGCTTAGATTCACACTGCAATGAAGTTACTGTGAAAATCCGCTAGTCACCACACTCTGGCACCTGTTCGGGTACTGAGGGAGAATTTAGCATCGTCAATGCACCTAACCTGCACAGCTTTGGACTGTGGGAGGAAACCGGAGCACCCGGAGGAAACCCACACAGACATGGGGAGAACGTGCAAACTCCACACAGACAGTGACCCAAGCCAGGAATTGAACCCGGGTCCCTGGCGCTGTGAGGCAGCAGTGCTAACCACTGTGCCATTGGAATTGTAATTAAATCATAAAATACTGGGAATGCAGAAGTGTTATTTATAGATTGAAGGAGCTATTTTGATGAAGAGATGTGTTTATTTAAATTCATTTCACAGGATGTAGGCATTGCTGGCTTGGCCAGCTTTTACTGCCCATCCCTAATTGCCCCTGAGAAGGTGATGATGAGCTGCCTTCTTGAATCACTGCAGTCCCTGAGGTGTAGGTACACCCATAGTGCTGTTAAGGAAGGAGTTCCAGGATTTTGACCCAGTGACAGTGAAGGAACAGTGATATATTTCCAAGTCAGGATGGTGAGTGACTTGGAGGGAAATTTCCAGGCGGTGGTGTTCCCAGGTATCTTCTAGATATTCGTGGTTGTGGGTTTGGAAGGTGCTACCTAGGGAATCTTGGTGAGTTTTTGCAGTGCATCTTGTTGATGGTACACACTGCTGCAAATGTTCATCCATGGTGGAGGGATTGAATGTTTGTGGAAGGGGTACCAATTGGGCTGCTTTAGCCTGGAAGTGTTGAGCTTCTTCAGTGTCGTTGAAGCTGCACTCATCCAGGCAAGTGTCACAACAATTGAAGCACAACTTACTGGTGAGTATGTAGCAATCTGACAAGAGCCTACCCATTGGATAAAAAGTAAATTATGATTGCTGAGCCCTTTGCCATCTACATCCTGGGAACCCCGTTAGCTAGAAGTTTGATACCATCTCAATCAAAAGATTCTGCTTGGTAGGCAACTCGTTCACCAGGTTAAGTTTCTAGTCCCTGAACCACTCACAGACCAGTATAAGTTATCAATAGAACAAACGGAGTAATTCCTTTTACAGTAACTCACCACCACCCATCACAGAGGAAGACAGTCATATGGGAAGACAGTCACCTTCAGGTTCTCTCCCAAGTTGCAGCCATCCTGTTTTGGACAGATATCACTATTCTTTCAACATCAACAACTCAGAACCCTGGATCTACCTACCAGCACTAGTGAAGTAACTCCATCACATGGACTACAGCGATTTTAGAAGAAGACCCACCAACCCCTTCACCGGGATAACTAGAGATGGGCAATAAATGCTGGTCTTTGCTGTACAAGTCCCGATTGTTGCATTGAGCAATTTCTTTAAAATTGCCTTATGGCTGCATATCCGTGCAAATTAAAGGGGTCACTTCTTGAGCATGGCGTGTTTGTCCCTGTGCTGTAAACTCTGGACAACTGCAGCACCATGCAGCCGCGCTTAGAGAGAACACTGCTAGCAATGACCATCTTCCCACAATGAATAACAAAATATATTCGACCACCCTGGTCGCCTGTGAAGTCATTCTGTGGGTGAGTTGTGATCATAATGGTGAGCGTCCAGGAATGGCAGCAGGCTGATAGTTTTTCTGGGTGAAACACTCCATTGCCTATGGGCTCCACAAAATACTTTCACACTTAAAGCTGGATTCTTCGACTTTGCTCATAGCCAGGACTCTCCCATCCTGCTGGAGTGAACAGAGATTTGGCTGAGCGCCAAAATCTATGTTCTCACTGGCAGTAGCAACAGGGCGTGAACAACCAGGGAATTCCGGCCTCAGTTGTCTGACCGTATCACCTGTAGAACTAATCAGATTGTGCAGAGCGTGCACTTTTAAAAATTCTTTCACGCTACTTTTATTCTACTGTGAGCGTAGCTGCTCAGTATTTGTTGCCCATCCATAAATGTCTTTAAGGTGATGCTGAACTGTTATCTTGAATCGCTGAAGTCCACGTGGTGTAGGTACTCCCACATTGCTGTTAAGGAAGTGAATACAGGGTTTTAATCCAGCGACAGTGAAGGAATAGCAATATAGTTCCAAGTCAGGATGATGTGTGGTTTGGAGCAAAACTACAGATGGTGATGTCAAAATGATTGGGATTTTCTGTCCCCCAACCTTGCCCTCCTCCCCCCACCGCCATGTGTATTGTGGCTGCAGTGATGGCCCACCACTGGCTTGTGGTGGAATATTCCATTACCACCACTGTCAATGGGGACTTCCTGCTGAGCGCACCCTCCACTGCTGGGAACACATGGCAGAGGGGAGGTGACCGTCAGCGGGAGTGAAAGATCCCGCTAGCAGGAACAGCTGGAAAATCCTGCCACGTGTCTGCTGCCATTGTCCTTTTCGATGATGTTTCTTATGTGCTGTCAAAGGAGCCTTGGCGAGTTGCTATGGTGCATTTTGTGGTTGGCACACACTGCTGCCACTGCGTGGCAGTGGTGGAGAGAGTGAATGTTTTAAATGGTGGTTGGGGTGTTGATTGAGCAGGTTGCTTTGTCTGGAATAAGGACAAGCTTGAGTGTTGTTGGAGCTTGCACTTATCCAGGCAAATGGACAGCATTTTATCACATTCTTGACTTGTGCCTCATAGATTGAGGATAGGCTTTGAGGAGTCAGGTGATGACTTACTTGCTGCAGAATTTTCAACTGCTGAGATGCAAGCTGATGTTGTTACTGGGCAAGTCAGATGCCAGATTGGAAATTGGTTTACTAAATTATTATTTTAAAATATTTTTTAAAACCGTATTTGCTGAACAGATTTTGATTTTATTAATTTGATTTATTATTAGTACATGTATTAGCATAAAGTGAAAAGTATTGTTTCTTGTGCACTACACAGACAAAGCATACCGTTCATAGAGAAGGAAAGGAGGGAGTGCAGGATGTAATGTTACAGTCACCGTTAGGGTGTAGAGAAACATCAACTTAGTGTGAGGTAGGTCCATTCAAAAGTCTGATGACAGCAGGGAAGAAGCTGTTCTTGAGTCAGTTGGTACGTGTCCTCAGACTTTTGTATCTTTTTCCCGATGGAAAAAGGTGGAAGAGAGTATGCCCGGGGTGCGAGGGGTCCTTAATTATGCTGCCTGCTTTTCCAAGGCAGCGGGAGGCATAGACGGAATCAATGGGTGGAGGCTGGTTTGAGTGATGAACTGGGCTTGGTCCATGACTCTGTAGTTTCTTGTTGTCTTGTACAGAGCAGGAACTATACCAAGCTGTGATACAACCAGAAAGAATGCTTTCTATGGTGCATCTGTAAAAATTGGTGAGAGTCGTAGCAGACATGCCAAATTTCCTTAGTCTTCTGAGAAAGTAGAGGCTTTGGTGGGCTTTCTTAACTGTAATGTCGGCATGAAGGGACCAGGACAGATTGCTGGTGACCTGGACACCTAAAAACCTGAAGCTCTCAACCATTTCTATTTTGTCCCCATTGATGTAGACGTTGACTTTGTAACAAAAGGATAAAACATTTAAACAGGTAACATTAACTATATTACACCAGACAACAAAAAAGTTGAAAAGATTTCAGCACAGACACCAAGGAAAAGATTACTTAAACTCATACTATCCCTTTCATTCCAGCAATGCCCTTACAGACCCAACACTCCAGTGAAGAGGTGCCACTGCTTCCACACCAAGGATAGATCTGGTTCAATTGGAAATAAGTTTGTTTTCTAGTAGACTTCAGAACATTCGCTAAAAGTCCTTCCACAGCTGGTACCTCCCTTGTTTTCCCCCACAATTCAAAGATGTGCAGATTGGGTTGATTGGCCATGATAAATTGCATCATAGTGTCCAAAGATGTGTAGCTGGGAGAGAGGGGAGGGTCTGCCTGTGAGGGGGCTGGGGGGGAAGGGCTGGAGATTAGGGCGGGCTGGGATCAGTGGGGTAGGGTTGGGGCTGAGCCCGGGAATGGTTGGGGGGGGGGAGCCCTGATCAGTCCGTGGGGTGCTTGGGGGTCAACACTACAGGGTCCTCGGGCTGGCCAGCAATCGGGAGGATGTCAATTCAGGGCCACTGCACATGCGCAAAGGCTTGCTGATTTCAGCCTTTCCAGTGTGAGTAGGCCCGGCTCCCTAAAATTTACTGATACTCACGCTGTTGACCTCTGCAGTGCACAGAGTGTGGGAGATTCTAGTGTGAAATCTCACTGGAAAAACAGCATGAATTACTCCAGTTTCCCTGCGAATTTGACACTTAAAATTTTTTTGGGAGAATCGCCCCCAATTATTTACATTAATCATGCAATAATCTTTCCACAAGAATCATATTCTGCTCAAGTCTATTTTGATCATCACGTTCTCCGTCCTCCATATTAACTCTTGCTAAAGCATCTGTTATTGTATTGTCTCTTCCCACTGCATGAATGGTTTTTAAATTGTACGGTTATAGCATTAAACTCCACCAAAATAGTCTTAGATTCTTATCACGATTCTTATCATGAAACCTTGCTCAAAAGTTTAAAGAATTATGGCCGGTATAAATAACAGTGTCTGCTGAGTTGTTGGACTTCAAATTGTGGTAAAGCCAACACCATACTCAGGGTGCTAGCTGGCACTGCCAGATGGGCAATACCCAGCCATGTCCGTGACCACAGTGGGCTTCAATGGCCTCCGCACCCCACCCACCCCCCTCAACTCCATCCGCCCACAACGTGGCCATTGCAACTGGCCTCTGTTTGTGGAGACCAGCAGTGATTTTCTCCAGATTCTTACTGTGCACAAGGGTTGGAAAATCCCAGGAGCAGGGTAGATCCGGCCTCGAACCGACTCTGCATAATTAAATGCTCATTTAAATATGCTGATCTGGGTCCCCCCCTTTCTGGAACCACTACGGTGCTAAAATTTGGAATGAACTTCTGATAAAATCCGTTCATGTCCGCAAACCGCAAAATCTCTCGTTTTTTCTAAGATGCTGGAAAATCCAAGATAACACTTATTTTTGCTTCCTTAGGTGCTGCTTGACCTTATTCCATAGTTTAGCCCAAATTCACTCTTTGTCACTTTTATAACCAAGCTGGTTCTTTATAATCGACCAAACAATTAATTCAAGTGTTCTTCCCAAGTTTGGCTGAACATAACCCAGTCATCAATATATATAATACAGTTGCATAATCCTTCAATGACCTTCATAGAATCCATCGAATCCCTGCAGTGCAGAGGCAGGCCATTTGGCCTATCAAATCTGCACCAACTCTCCCACAGAGCATCCCAACCAGACCCTAACCCCGTACCCCCATGCATTTAGCCTGTAATCTCCCTAACCTACACATTTTTAAATACTAAGGGGCAATTTAGCATGGCCAATCAACCCAACCTGCACATCTTTGAACTGTGGGAGGAAACCGGATCACCCGGAGGAAACCCACGCAGACATGGGGAGAATGTGCAAACTCCACACAGACAGTGACCCAAACCGGGAATCGAACCTGGTTCCCTGGCGCTGTGAGACAGCAGTGCTAATCCTGTTGATTAATCTTTGAAATGTTGCTGATGCTTTCCTTATTCCAAAAGGCATAACTTTCCATTGATAATGTTCATCCAGGGTTACAAAAGCTTACATTTATTTGGCTGTTATCGATCAATAGATCTTGCCAATATTCCCTTCAATAAATCAATTTCTGTAATGCACCTTGCTGGTTGAATCTTCTCAATGCTGTCTTCTAATCATGAATCGGATATGAATCTACCTTTGTGACCTTATTAACTTTGCAGTAGTCTATATACAATTGTTGTGCCCCATTTGGATTTGGTACCATTACAATTGGTGAGCTGCAGTTACTGTGACTCGGTTCAATAATGTCATTTTCTGTAATGAACTTCTCATAGAAATCATAGAAACCCTACAGTACAGAAAGAGGCCATTCGGCCCATCGAGTCTGCACCGACCACAATCCCACCCAGGCCCTACCCCCATATCTACCCACTAATCCCTCCAACCTACGCATCTCAGGACACTAAGGGCAATTTTTAGCATGGCCAATCAACTTAACCCGCACATCTTTGGACTGTGGGAGGAAACCGGAGCACCCGGAGGAAACCCACGCAGACACGAGGAGAATGTGCAAACTCCACACAGACAGTGACCCAAGCCGGGAATCGAACCCAGGTCCCTGGAGCTGTGAAGCAGCAGTGCTAACCACTGTGCTACCGTGCCGCCTCTTCCTCATTTGGGCTAGCTTCTCTGGATTGAGTCTGGAAGGATGTTGCTTTATGAGTAACACATTGCCCACATTAACATCACGTATGGCCAAATACATTTTCTCTGGCCTATTTACTCAAATTGATTTATGAGTTTTTAATAGCTTTCATAAGTTACTTTGACAGTTTTTTGGAATATAGCATAATATTACATCTAATTTTTTATGCACCTCCGTATTATCCAATTTAATTACTGGAGGGTCAATTTCTGACTCATTCTCGAATGGCTCTGGTATCTTAAGTGCACCTCCTTTCTTTTACTTCTGTAAACAGACTCCTCTCCTGACTACCTTAGTTGTCAGAGTATTGCTTTACCATATTAATGCGACGCACTCACTGACTTTTTCCCTTCTGTCTGTAGTACTCGCTAGATAATTTACATCATTCAATTTCTTTTGCATTTAATAAGGTCCAGTGAACCTTATATAATACAGTTGCATAATCCTTCAATTGGTAACAACAACACGAACACCTTGGGCAGAATTATCCTGTCCCACCGGCCACGGGAATTGTAGTGGACGGGACACAGACCTTGAAAAGTTGACCTCGGGCAGGATTTTCTGGTTTTGGGGGGAGCACAGCTGGAAAATCCTGCCCCTCGTCTCCAGCAACAAATTTTCGAGTCTTGGCATTTTTATCTCTTCCAGCTTCCTTTGTTTGTTGAACGATTTTCAAATGCCCCTTGACATGCTTTGGTTAATCTTTCCCGGGACTAGGGGCAAAAGTGTAGTCTCTGAATTTAAATGGTCATCTCGCCTCATGCCCATATATCAGTTCAAAAAGAAATCTTGTAGACTCATTAGGGCACATCACGAATAGAAAACAGTAAAAATGGAATTCCTTTATCCCAATTGTTATGACATTCTGACAATAGGTTTTAATCATGGTCCTGAATCTTCGATGTTATTTTTCTACTGGCTCCTTATTATCGCGGATGATAAGCTGAAAATTTAAATTGGTTTGTTCCCAAATCATTCACTATTTCTTTGAGTATATGTGACATCAAATTTAAGCACTGATCTGATTGTATTTCCTTTGGTAAGCCAAATCTTGTGAAGGATTGAACCAACTTTTTCCATAAACCATTTTCTCTGCAATCTTCCTGAAAACATGTGGTCTGTATCTTGCTGTATGTGAGCATGGACTGCTTTAAAGTGAGATAAATGTTACTCAACACTGTGCAATCATCAGCAAACATTCGCAATTCTGACCCATAATGGAGAAAAGGGGCATTGGTGAAGCAGCTGAAAGTGCCAGGGCCTAGGACATAACCCTGAGGAATTCCCTCATCAATGTCCTGGGACCGAGATAATTGGTCTCCAACAACCAGAACTATCTTCCTTTATGCTAGGCATGAGCCAGTTCCAACCTAAGGTGGTATAGGAGTGTTAGGATCTGATTTGAATATTAATAGAAGTTGACTATCTGAAACAGTCAATGAATACATAGAACATAGAACATTACAGCGCAGAATAGGCCCTTCGGTCCTCGATGTTGCGCTGACCAGTGAAACCAATCTAAAGCCCATCTAACCTACACTATTTCAATATCACCCATATGTTTATCCAATGACCATTTAAATGCCCTTAATGTTGGCGAGTCCACTACTGCTGCAGGCAGGGCATTCCACGCCCTTACCACTCTCTGAGTGAAGAACCTACCTCTGACGTCTGTCCTATATCTATCACCCCTCAATTTAAAGCTATGTCCCCTCGTGCTAGCTATCACCATCCGAGGATGGTGATAGCTATCTGTCCTATCTATCCTATCTAGCCATCTGTCCTATATCTATCACCCCTCAAGTTAAAGCTATGTCCCCTCATGCTAGCTATCACTATCCGAGGATACTACTGAGGTAGTATGGGCTGAGGTTAGAAACAGGAAACTCAATCCCTCTACCAATAAAAGCTAACACACTATATGCCTTCTTAACAACCCTATCAACCTGGGTGCCAACTTTCAGGGATCTATGCACATGGACACCCAGATCTCTCTGTTCATCCCCACTACCAAGTATCTTACCATTAGCCCAGTATTCTGTAATCCTGTTACTCCTTCCAAAGTGAATCACCTCACACTTTTCCGCATTGAACTCCATTTGCCACCTTTCAGCTCAGCACTGCAGCTTATCTATGTCCCTCTGTAACCTGCAACAACCTTCCACACTGTCCACAACTCCACCGACTTTAGTGTCATCCGCAAATTTACTAACCCATCCTTCTGCGCCCTCATCCAGGTCATTTATAAAAATGACAAACAGTGGCCCCAAAACAGATGCTTGCGGTACACCACTAGTGACTGAACTCCAGGATGAACATTTCCCATCAACCACCACCCTCTGTCTTCTTACAGCTAGCCAATTCCTGATCCAAACCGCTAAATCACCCTCAATCCCATGCCTCCGTATCTTCTGCAATAGCTTACCGTGGGGAACCTTATCAAACGCTTTACTGAAATACATATACACCACAACAAATGCTTTACCCTCATCCACCTCTTTGGTCACCTTCCCAAAGAACTCAATAAGGTTTGTGAGGCATGACCTATCCTTCACAAAACCGTGTTGACTATCCCTAATCAAATTATTCCTTTCTAGATGATTATAAATCCTATCTCTTATAATCCTTTCCAAAACTTTGCCCACAACAGAAGTAAGGCTCACTGGTCTATAATTACCAGGGTTGTCTCTACTTCCCTTCTTGAACAAGGGGGCAACATTTGCTATCCTTCAGTCTTCTGGCACTATTCCTGTAGACAATGACAACCTAAAGATCAAAGCCAAAGGCTCTGCAATCTCCTCCCGAGCCTCCCAGAGAATCCTGGGATAAATCCCATCCGGCCCAGGGACCTTTTATTTTCACACTTTCCAGAATTGTGAACACCTCCTCCTTATGAACATCAAGCCCGTCTAGTCCAATAGCCTGTATCTCAGTATTCTGCTCAACAACATTGTCTTTTTCCTATGTGAATACTGACGAAAAATATTCATTTAGCGCCTCTCCTATCTCTTCAGGCTCCATGCACAACTTCCCACTACTGTCCTTGACTGGCCCTAATCTTACCCTCGTCATTCTTTTATTCCTGACATACCTATAGAAAGCTTTAGGGTTTTCCTTGATCCTACCTGCCAAAGACTTCTCATGTCCCCTCCTGGCTCTTCTTAGCTCTCTCTTTAGATCCTTCCTGGCTAACTCTCAAGCACCTTATCTGAACCTTCACATCTCATCTTTACATAAGTCTCCTTCTTCCTCTTCACAAGAGATTCAACTTCTTTCGTAAACCACGTTCCCTCACTCGACCATTTCGTCCCTGCCTGACAGGTACATACTTATCAAGGACACCCAGTAGCTGTTCCTTGAACAAGCTCCACATTTCAATTGTGTCCATCCCTGCAGTTTCCTTCCCCAACCGATGCATCCTAAATCTCTCCTAATCGCATCATAATTTCCTTTCCCCCAGCTATAACTCTTGCCCTTCGGCATATACCTATTCCTTTCCATCGCTAAAGTAAACGTAACCGAATTGTGGTCACTACCACCAAAGTGCTCCCCTACCTCCAAATCTAACACCTGGTCTGGTTCATTACCCAGTACCAAATCCAATGTGGCCTCGCCTCTTGTTGGCCTATCTACGTACTGTGTTAGGAAATCCTCCTCCACACATTGGACAATATCTGACCCATCTAAAGTACTCGAACTATAGCTTTTCCAGTCAATATTTGCAAAGTTAAAGTCCCCCATAACAACTACCCTGTTACTTTTGCTCCTATCCAGAATCATCTTTGCAATCCTTTCCTCTACATCTCTGGAACTTTTTGGAGGCCTATAGAAAACTCCCAACAGGGTGACCTCTCCTTTCCTGCTTCTAACCTCAGTCCATACTATCTCAGTAGACGAGTCCTCATCAAACGTCCTTTCTGCCACCGTAATACTGTCCTTGACTAACAATGCCACACCTCCACCTCTTTTACCACCTTCCCTGCTCTTACTGAAACATCTAAACAGTGATGAAACTTACAGGGCATTCCATCTTTCAACCCTATTAGTAATAAATTGTGGATATTAGGTTGGATAAGAAACATCTTTGTTAAAAGAAGCGTATTTAAGGGGTCTTTTAAAAGAGGAAAGGAAGGTAGAGAGGCAAAGGGGTGTAGAGAGAGAATTCCAGAGCTTGGGGTCACCAATAGTGGCGCAATTAAAATTGGTAAGTTCAATAAGCTGGAATTCGTGGAGCACAGGTATCTTGGAGGTGTGTGGGGCTGGGGCAGATTACAGAGATTGGGAGGGGCAAGGCCACGGAGGGATTTGAAAACAAGGGTAAGAATATATAGAAATTTACATAGGAAAATATATTTCTGTCTGTAAAGATCCAAATACAAATAACAGGTTTTGTTCAATCAATCATTGAAGCAAAACATGTTTCTTTGATACAAAGTTCCCGTTTGCTCCTCAGTTCAAAATATGAAGAACAATAAAACATTCGGAACCAGGATTATGCACATTGCAGCTCACATTTCAATTATTTCTTAATGCAAGTAGTTGAATTGACTTCAGACCACTGTGCAACTTTGATGGTGATATCAAATGTGTTTTATAAACTGTGTTTCAATCAAGAGACATTGTTGGCCATACAATGGAGATCACTTCATCTTTGTTTCTCTATGAAGAGTATCTGGAGAGTGGAGGCTCACTGATGTAACTCTATCTGTTTGTCTCAACCCTATCCATTCAAAATGTGCTGAGGTTAATGGAACATATGTTGCTTATTGGTGTATTGTTTTCAGGCTATTCTCATGAATCATATTGGTCTTTACACTGTATTGTAGTTTTTGATGTCTATATTCCAACACCATAAATATTAATTGCTTACTTTTAACAGCACAAAGTACTGCTAGTCACAAAGAGAATTAATCAGATCCGTTTCATATGAGAAACTTCTGTCTTGTTATGGAGAAAATAGCGACCTTCTGCCGACTATGTGAAATACTGACTCTATTAATATTAATATAACAAGTTTTCTCAGATTGCACTAGTTACATTTCATTTAGTCATTTTAATAAGCCAGATATTTCACATTTAATTAACAAAATGAGAATGTTGTGCATCATAAAGGTGTTTGCACAACAGCTTATTTAACTGGTGTTGTGGTGTTAAAGATGAATACTCGAAATACAGGAAACACAATTTCTTGATGCCTACATAATTTGTTAAAATGAAGTAAAGCTCTCCCACCATTTTAAGGCCTCTCTTGATATCTTGTTGTTGAGATGATACTGCTGGCAGCAATCCCTACACTTGGACCCCTCCTTAAACGTACACACAAACTTAATGAGTGACATATGATGAATTTGTTTTAGGATCTTTTTGTTTTAAGATTCTTTTTACTTAAATCTATATAAATATAGGAACCTGTTCTGAATGCCAATTGAACGCAAAGAATACCAAAAAGTGCATTTTGTTTGGTTAGCCAGTCATGGAACGTGTACACAAACCCATCCCTATTTTACGTGAATCCAAACAAGCCACTGATGCATTGAACGAGTGGAGTTTCTGTTTGTATGCAATGCACATTTTTCCCCCTCACAAAGACACACCCTATGTAAAAAAAAATTAAGCTTTTGGGTGTGACTTTTCATTAGAATTGGTGCGGTAAGGCTGAAGAAATATTTTCCATTGTACTGACAAGGACTAGTTAGAACATGCCTCATAGCCAAGGGGAGATAAAAAACAACAGCACAAGTTCAAATCTACTCGTGTTCAGAAAGATTGACCAAATAATCTGCATTGTTAAAATAGTTTACAGGATAGTTTTTTAAAAATTAATCTTTGTCCAATTTTCCTTTTTTTTTGAAAGGCACTTGGGGTGGTTATGTTTTATATACTGCTCTATTCACACTGAAAGATGGGGGAGTGGAAAGGTCACATTTTAAAAAATTTCCACCCATCTCAATGGTCTGAATTTTAATGTGGAAATATGCACTGGGGGTTTGTGACTGGATGGAACGTTAAAACCATTAGAGTTGCAAGTGTCACGAAGTCGGCTCCATCCTACGACTTCTGCATTTAACTGCTGTTTAGTTTTAGCTTCATGGGTTTCTTGGGCTTCACCAGTGAAAGTAAGGTGAGCAGAAAGTGGCAATTGAGGGAAAGATACTAATTAACACTGAACACACAATGCTACTTTCGTAACTGCTTGTGTAAAACTGTTTGTTCATATGCACTTGCGGGGTTAGTCTATGCACTTTGAAGAAGTCATCTACACTTTGGAGGTTTCAAGGTTTGGTCTATCAGATCAACATGAGTTTTGTGGTACACTGTGTAAATTGGGACCTCAGGTGAGAACTAAAATGCCAACTAGGCAAATCAGGAACAGAACCAGTCATGGCTAACTTCTCATAACCTTTTGTTTGCTTGTTTTCACAATCATGCAGTCTTTGGGCGCGATCTTACCGGCCGTTCACACCATGTTCCCGCTGCAGCAAAGTTGGAGAATTTGACATCCAGCCAAATCTCCATTCACTGCAGCGGGATGGGAAAATCCCACCGGTGTGAATGGTGGTAACATTCTGGCCATAGAGTTTTACAGCACAGCAAGAGGCCCTTTGGTCCATTGTGTCTGTGCTGGCCATCAAGTACCTATCTATTCTAATCCCATTTTCCAGCACTTGGTCCATAACCTTGTATCTTCATGCATACATTTTCCCCTTTGGGGTTAGTGGGCAAGTGATGGAAGGATTCATAGGTTATTTTGTTAACCTGTTGAACAATGTCATGAACACTCCTTCCATATGGGCCAACAGGTTCTTGGAGTGGGACTGAACCCAAAGATTCTGGCTCAGAGCCAGGGATGCTACTTACTGAGCTACAAGAAACAAGAACATAGGATCATAAGAAATTGTATCAGGAGTATGCAATTCAGCCCCTCAAATCTGCTCCACTGCCATTTAATAAGATCATGGCTGATCTCATCTTGGCCTCATCTCCAACTTCCTGCCTCATCCCCATAACCCTTCATCCTGCTACTAATTAAAAACCTGTCTGTCTCTTACTTAAATTTGTTTAGTGTTCCAGCATCCACTGCACTCTGGAGTAGTGGATGGACAGATGGGAATGTGAGGAAGTGCATTGCAGAGAGGGATGAGTGTGTATATCCTATTATTGAACAGAACTACACAGGGTAGATGCAGGAAGGATGTTCCCGATGGTGGGGAGCCCAGAACCAGGGGTCACACTCTGAGGATACGGGGTAGACTATTTAGGACTGAGATGAGGAGAAGTTTCATCACCCAGAGAGTGGTACGCCTGTGGAATTTGTTACCACAGAAAGTAGCTTAGGACAAAACATTGCATGTTTTCAAGTTAAGTAAAGCGCTTCGGGCGAAAGGGATCTAAGGATATGGGGGGAGGCGGGAATAAGTTATTGAGTTGAGTGATCAGCCATGATCATAACGAATGGTGGAATGAAGGGCTGAATGGCCTACTCCTGCTCCCATTTTCTATGCTTCTATGTTTTTTTTATTCATTCGTGAGACATGGGCATCGCTTGTCGACCAGTATTTATTGCCCATCCCTAGTTGCCCAAGGGCAATTGAGGGTCAACCACATTGCTGTGGCTCTGTAGTCACATGTAGGCCAGACCAGATAAGGATGACAGATTTCCTTCTCTAGAGGACATTACTGTACCAGATGGGTTTTTCCGACAATCAACAATGGCTTCATGGTCATCAGTGGATATCGAATTCCTGATATTTTTTATTGAATTCAAATTCCACCATCTGCCGTGGCAGGATTGGAATCTGGGTCCCCAGAACATTAACTGAATTTCTGGATTAATAATTGAGCAATAATACCACCAGGCCATCGCCTTCCCTTCCAGGATATCTCTTGATGTGATAATAGTCAACTCCCATTATGTCCCATTGTCTGTACCAGAGATGGCCACTAGTTTCTGCATGCTTTAGAATTATCTTTGTCTGGAAACAGGGTGGTTCCATTGCCTGTCAGAGTATCACCCCCAGCAATTCAGCCAGTGACTGAATTTGCATCCTCAACTATCTTTGGCTTGTATGTTCATTTTTTAAAATCTTACAGGTCTTATTCAAAGTCCAATATTTTCAGGCATAATTTGATCTTTTTCCTTCATTATTAAGACAAGGGGGTTAAAAAAATGATGACTTATAGAGCATGATGGATCAGATATTTTAATTGGACAATGGAAATTCGGAGCTGGGGTTTTGCAATTTGCTAAACAGCTCTGCTGGTGAGGGAACAGTTAAACTTTGAGCCCCATCAAGAGATAGTGGTGGTGGCATTCTGTCACAACACATATCAAGATGGTGAACTGAATTATTGTGACCTTTTGTTTACTTGTTTGCCTGTCCAATGGCAATCATCGGAGATCCCAACCATTTTTGTGGTTGGACTTCATTTGAATTTAAGTACTGGAAAGATTTAGCCTGCCTGGCAGCTTTTGTGCAGAGAGGAATAGAGAGGAATAGAGTTAACCGTCTGAGTCAAAGATGAGTCTTGTTTGGAATGGAGTTTGAATTGGTTGGATGATTAATGAGTGCTGACAGGCAGCTTGCTGATCTGGGGGCTTGGTGCAGCTGTAGGATATTACGAGATTGGGGAGAAATCCAGCAGTTTATCTTTGGAGTAAAGCCTGAAGTTAAGCTTGAAAGAGGAGCAGTGACAGGTAGAGGGAAGCAATCTTTGGGTGGGACCACAGAGCAGCTGAGGTCAGCAAGAGTATTTGGGTAAAGGCCTGCAACTGGTGTTAGACCCAAATTTAAATATCTATGTGAGACTTTAGCACAATGTGTATTGGCCACCACTTTCAAAGCCCTCTCAAATAATAATGTGAATATTAATGTTCAGATGTGTTGAACCTTTAGGAATAATGTAAGGAGCATTTCAATAATATCAGCAGAGTACATTGAAAATAGGAGCAGGAGGAGGCCATTCGGCCCTTTGAGCCTGCTCAACCATTCATTATGATTATGGCTGATCCTCCAACTCAGTAGCCTGAGCCTGCCTTCCCCCTGCTTCACCTCAAGGGCTATACCTTATGCCTTCTTCAATACATGCAGGGCAGAATTTTACCCATTGATGGGCAGAGCAAGCCAGTAAAATCGCATGAGAACTGAGAAATCAGGATTGGGCCCAGTTTCCTGGCTCTCTCAGTCTCACCGAAACTGATTTCTAGCGCAGTCAGCCTCTCGTCCATTTCTGGTGAAAGGCTGAATAAATAATTTAAATTTATTTTAATCTTCATTGACATGGCATTAGTGAGCCTGGCGCTCAATCGTCTGGGCTCTCTTGCCTTTACGGCCTCGTTGGGAGAGGTTCTCTCCGGTGAGGTAAACACTTACTTCCCATGAATGGGGAACAGTGGCGTTGCCCTCATCGGTAGAACCAGAGGCCACTGAGGCCCCCCGCGGAGGCCAATGGAGGTGCCCCTTGGCAGTGCCAGCCTGGTACTTTGGCACTGTCTGCCTTGGCACCTTGGCAATGCCCATTGGCAGGGGGGCATATGGGGGTGGGGCCTGTGGGGGCGGGGCCTGTGGGGGCAGGGCCTGAAGGGGATGGGGCTTAAGGGGGCGGCCTGATCGAGAAGGGAGGGGAGCCTGCTGCCATTCTACATCCGATCAGTGGAGGGTGGGTGCTGTGATCGGTTTGGGCGGCAGGGGGGTCAGTGCGGGCTATATTTCTGGGGGCTTGCGATCAGCCACAGGCACCCCTGATTGCAGGGAAGGCCAGCTGCAACAGCAGAGGCCTGACAGCTCGCTTTCTCCCTCTGTCAAGCCTCTGCTGTTGCTATTGCATATGTGCAGCCACAGAGATCTGCATATGTGCAATAGCTCCCTTTGCTGCTGGCTGGCGAATTAAGCCATGCCTACTGCCTGTCATAACTAGAAACTGTCTAGCCCATTTTCTCATATACTATGTGCACAGGATTGGGTGCAAAAACTCACCCAAAAACGGATCTGCAATTCTCCCTTTTTCACGCTAGCTGGACAATTAGAATCATTCTCGTAACATTCCACCCATAATGTTTTGGCATCAACCACTTTCTGTGGTAGCGAATTCCACAGGCTCACCACTCTCTGAGTGAAGAAATTTCTTCTCATCTCTGTCCTAAACAGTCTAAAGTTTAACAACACCAGGTTAAAGTCCAACAGGTTTATTTGGTAGCAAAAGCCACACAAGCTTTCGGAGCTGCAAGCCCCTTCTTCAGGTGAGTGGGAATTCTGTTCACAAACCAAGCATATAAAGACACAAACTCAATTTACATGAATAATGGTTGGAATGCGAATACTTACAACTAATCAAGTCTTTAAGAAACAAAACAGCATGAGTGGAGAGAGCATCAAGACAGGCTAAAAAGATGTGTATTGTCTCCAGACAAGACAGCCAGTGAAACTCTGTGGGGGTTACAAATAGTGGGACATGACCAAAGAACACACCCGTCAACTCAACACTCTGATCAAGACCTTTGATCCGGACCTTCAGAACACCCTCCGTGCTCTCATCCCATGTACGCCCTGCGTTGGAGATCTCTACTGCCGCCCGAAGATACACAAGGCAAACACACCCGGCCGTCCCATCGTACCGGGCAATGGGACCCTGTGCGAGAACCTCTCTGGCTATGTCGAGGGCATCCTGAAACCCATTGTACAAAGAACCCCCAGCTTTTGTCGTGACACGACGGACTTCCTACAGAAACTCGGCACACATGGAGCAGTTCAACCAGGAGCGCTCCTCGTCACAATGGATGTCTCGGCACTCTACACCAGCATCCCCCATGACGATGGCATTGCTGCAACGGCCTCAGTGCTCAGCGCCAACAACTGCCAGTTTCCAGATGCAATTTTACATCTCATCCGCTTCATCCTGGACCACAATATCCTCACCTTCAACAACCAGTTCTTCATCCAGACACACGGAACAGCCATGGGGGACCAGATTCGCACCTCAATATGCCAACATCTTCATGCACAGGTTCGAACAAGACTTCTTCACAGCATGGGACCTTCAACCGATGCTATACACTAGATACATCGATGACATTTTCTTCCTTTGGACTCATGGTGAACAATCACTGAATCAACTCTATGATGACATCAACAAGTTCCATCCCACCATCAGACTCACCATTGACTACTCTCTGGAATCGGTTGCATTCTTGGACACACGCATCTCCATTATGGACGGTCACCTCAGCACCTCACTGTACCGCAAGCCCACGGATAACTTCACGATGCTCCACTTCTCCAGCTTCCACCCTAAACACATTAAAGAAGCCATCCCCTACGGACAAGCCCTCCGTATACACAGGATCTGCTCGGATGAGGAGGATCGCAACAGACACCTCCAGACGCTGAAAGATGCCCTCATAAGAACAGGATATGGCGCTAGACTCATTGATCAACAGTTCCAACGCGCCACAGCGAAAAACCGCACCGACCTCCTCAGAAGACAAACACGGGACACAGTGGACAAAGTACCCTTCGTTGTCCAGTACTTCCCCGGAGCGGAGAAGCTACGGCATCTCCTCCGGAGCCTTCAACATGTCATTGATGAAGACGAACATCTCGCCAAGGCCATCCCCACACCCCCACTTCTTGTCTTCAAACAACCGCACAACCTCAAACAGACCATTGTCCGCAGCAAACTACCCAGCCTTCAGGAGAACAGTGACCATGACACCACACAACCCTGCCACAGCAACCTCTGCAAGACGTGCCGGATCATCGATACAGATGCCATCATCTCACGTGAGAACACCATCCACCAGGTACACGGTACATACTCTTGCAACTCGGCCAACGTTGTCCACCTGATACGCTGCAAGAAGGATGTCCCGAGGCATGGTACATTGGGGAAACTATGCAGACGCTGCGACAACGGATGAATGAACAACGCTCGACAATCACCAGGCAAGACTGTTCTCTTCCTGTTGGGGAGCACTTCAGCGGTCACAGGCATTCGGCCTCGGATATTCGGGTAAGCGTTCTCCAAGGCGGCCTTCGCGACACACGACAGCGCAGAGTCGCTGAGCAGAAACTGATAGCCAAGTTCCGCACACACGAGGACGGCCTCAACCGGGATATTGGGTTCACGTCCCACTATTTGTAACCCCCACAGAGTTTCACTGGCTGTCTTGTCTGGAGACAATACACATCTTTTTAGCCTGTCTTGATGCTCTCTCCACTCATGCTGTTTTGTTTCTTAAAGACTTGATTAGTTGTAAGTATTCGCATTCCAACCATTATTCATGTAAATTGAGTTTGTGTCTTTATATGCTCTGTTTGTGAACAGAATTCCCACTCACCTGAAGAAGGGGCTTGCAGCTCCGAAAGCTTGTGTGGCTTTTGCTACCAAATAAACCTGTTGGACTTTAACCTGGTGTTGTTAAACTTCTTACTGTGTTTACCCCAGTCCAACGCCGGCATCTCCACATCATGACTAAACAGTCTACTCAGTATCCTCATACTGTGACCACTGCTTCAGGACAATCTCACCATTGGGAACATCCTTCTTCTATCTACCCTGAGAGAACAATATTACTACCCTGATGTGTGCATCATCTTGATCCTTCACCCTATTCCAGTACATCATTCCTTACACTAGCTCACCTTGCATATACACTCATCCCTCTCTGCAATGCATTTCCTCAGATACCCATCTGTCCACCCACCACTGACACTAACACTCGTGTTAATGCAATGTTATTCCTCCTCCTCTTTTGTAACCCTCAACAAATGCTCTTCATCAACTTGTTCTGCACGTGCCATTATTTTCACTTGTAGGCGTGTTCCTTTACGTCTCGAGGCCTCTAAACATATGGGAGAGACAGAGAACCAATGGTGGCCCTCTATCAATCTCATAGCTGACAGGTTAGGTTGATTGGCCATGATAAATTGCTCCTTAGTGTCAGGGGAACTAGCAGGGTAAATACGTGTGGGAATAGGGCCTGGGTGGGATTGTTGTTGGTGCAGACTCGATAGCTCAAATTGACTCCTAATGCACTGTAGTAATTCTATGATTCTATTTTATGATTCTAAGTGCAAAAGAGGAGATGCTGGAAATCAGTGGAGTCTCGACATGTCTGGATATTGGAAATGGGGCTGCCTCCCAGCCACCTGGTAACAAAACAAAGTATCAAATAGCCACATGACTACATCACTCAGGTTGACTTGATGCCAACAGTGATTGAAATGGTGTCATGTGCGTGATGATAACATCAATCTGTCTCACCTTAACAGTACTTAGATTCTTGGTAAACAAAGCAGTGATAAGTAATCAGGTGTAGGTGGGATGCAGGTTTGAGGTTACTATCAGATAAGCCATGATCTTTATAAATGGCGGAGCAGGCTTGGAGGGTTGAATACCTACTTCTATTTGTATGCATGTTCGTATGTACATAGTCATGTTTGTTATCTCCCACAGGGCCCTCATGCATCCCACCAAAAGTGGTCCAGCTGATTGCCAATGATGATGATTCCTCAGAGGAGGTCAATTATTCTGATGGTGCAAACATTCAGGAGGATCATGCACTAGCTCAGATACTCCCATTTCGGATGCCAACTTATCATTTGCCTTCTGCACCTACATGCTTACCTTCAGTGACTGCTGCATGAAGACACCCAAGTCTCATTGCATATTCCCCTCTCTCAACTTATCGCCATTCAGATGATAATCTGCCTTCCTGTTTTTTCCACCATGTGAGGAAAACCTCACATTTCCCAACTTTCTCAGCTTGTCCAAACTGAAGCATCTCTGCATCCTCCTCACAGCTCATCCGTGCATCCACCACCGCCTCCCCGCACCCCCCACCCCCCCTCCCCCCTCCCACCACCGCCAGCTTTGTGTCATTTGCAAATTTGGAGCTATTACATTTAGCTCTCTCATCTAAATTATTAATATATATTGTAAATAGCTGGGGTCCTAGCACTGATCCTCGTGGTACCCCACTAGTCACAGCCTACCATTTGGAAAAAGATCCATTTATTCTTTCTCTTTATATCTTGTCTGCAAACCAGTTTTTTTTTTACCTATCTTAATACACGATCCCCAATCCCATGCGCTTTAATTTACACTCTAATCTCTTATGAGTGTTATCGTCGACAGCTTTCCGAAAGGCCAAATGAAATACATCCACTGGCTTCCCCTCATCAGCTCCACTCGTTACATCCTTGAACAACACCAGTAGATTTGTCAAGCATGATTTTCCTTCTGTAAATCCATGCAGACTCTGTCTGATCCTGCCACTGTTTTCCAAGTGCTGTGCTTTTAAATCCTTTATAATGAACTCGAGCATTTTCCCCACTACGACAGTCAGGCTGACTGATCAATAATTCCCCATTTTCTCTCTACCTCCCTTTTTAATTAGTGGGGTTACATTAGCTACCCTTCAATCAGTATGAACTTTGCCAGAGTCTATAGAACCTTGGAAAATTACCACAAATACATCCACTATTTTTAGGGCCACTTCCTGAAGTACTCTGGAGTCTTGGTTATTAGGCCTTGGAGATTTATCGGCCTTCAATTCCTCTAACACCGTTTTCCTAGTATTACTGATTTCCTTCAGTTTCTCCCTTTCACTAAACTTTGTGATCCCCAGTGTTTCTGATACGTTATTTGTTTCCTCCTTTGTGAAGACAGAACCAAAATATGTATTTAGTTGATCAGCCATTTCCTTGTTCCCATTATAAATTCGCCTGTTTCTGACTGTAAGGGACCTATATTTGTCATCATCAAACTTTTTGGGTGGAATTTTCCCATCCCGCCCTCTATGGGAATCACAGCGGGCGGGACATGGACCATGCAAAGGTCCGTTGACGTCAGGCGGGATTTTCCAATATTGGGGTGCGCGGCCGAAAATCCCGCCCTTTCTCTTCACATACCTTTGGAAACTTTCACAGTCAATTTTTATGTCACCTGCAAGCTTAACTCTCATGCTCTATTTTCTTCTTTTTAATCAATCCTCTTTTCCACTTTGCTGAATTCTAAACTGCTCCCAATCTGCAAGCCTCTTGTTTTTTTTTCTGGCTGATTTGTACGCCTCTTCCTTGGGTCCAATACTATCGCTAATTTCCCTTGTAAGCCATGGTTTACCACCCTTCCCATTTAACTTTTGCACCAGACAGGAATAAACAATTGCTGCAATTCACCTGTGCGTTCTTTGATTATTTGCCATTGCCTGTCCACCGTCATCCCGCCAAGTGATGTTCCCCAATCCATCACAGGCTTTTTGAATTGCTGAAGTCTGTGTGGTGAAAGTACTCCCACAATGCTGTTCAGGAGAAGTTCAAGGATTTGGAGCCAGTCACAATGAAGGACCCAGATTCCACTAAAAAATGCTAACCTCAAAATGGAACCTGCCACATTATTACCCCATTTTACCAATGTTCCAAGAATTTGCCAGTGATTAAATCTCATGTTCTACCTCTGAAACACCAATTTCCTTCTCTTTCATGCTTCCAGATTCAGGTACCACAGAAAGCATTGCTGTCAAACTCCAGCTCCTCAGTTGTGCCAAACCAGTACAAGTAAAACGGGGCATTTTTAAAATTCATTCGTGCGACATGGGCATTGCTAGCTGGCCAGCATTTATTGCCCATCCCTAGTTGCCCTTGAAAAGGTAGCAGTGAGCTACCTACTTGAATCGCTGCAGTCCATGTTCTGTGGGTTGACCCACAATGTCGTTAGGGAGGGAATTCCAGGATTTAGACCCAGCGACTGCGAAGGAACGGCGACATATTTCCAAGTCAGGATGGTGAGTGGCTTGGAGGGGAATTTGCAGGTGGTGGTGTTCCCATTTATCTGCTGCCCTTGCCTTTCTAGATGGAAGTGGTCGTGGATTTGGAAGCTGCTGTCTAAGGATCTTTGGTGAATTGCTGCAGTGCATCGTGTGGATGGTACACACTGCTGCTACTGAGTGTCGGCGGTGGAGGGAACTGACCACAGAACAAATAAACTGCAGCTAAATCCTCTGCGTTTCTAAATTACAACGATGTATCTTGAACTGGTACATCTGGTGTATCATCTTGATGTGCAACATCAAGTTGAAAAATGGTAACAGATAAAAAAATTAAATAAGATGCTTCAAATATTATGATTTTATCTGTTTTAATTTCATTTAAATGTTAGTCATAAAAATGTTGGCTTATCATTTTTAAATTCTAAATTATGGTAATTGGGTATAATTAAAAAGTAATTAGAGATGGGTAAATTCACCTTGAATCTCAATTTCAATGACACAGCTCTTCTGCTTATCATTCTTCCATATTAGTGAGCTGGAAAAACGTACAGGATTGTATCTGCTCCAGTAAGATCGTAAGTTTGCTTACGAGAGTTGTAATTAAGAAATCCCATTTGCCTGCTGATGATGCTATAAAGTGGTCAAGCTAATGAAACGACTGGCCAGAAACAGTATGATAAAAGATGATTCTTAGTTTAAAAACAAGTCAGATTAAATTAGTTTGTATAAATGAATGAACAATGAAAGAAATTTAAAATGTCATACATTTTGGACTAAGACAAGGATAGATCTGATACATTTTACATAATGAAGAGCTGGAACAGTGGAATCCAAAGATACTTAGGAGTACATGGAAACATGCAAACTGCCCTCCAAGTCACAGACCATCTGGACTTGGAAATATATCACCATTCCTTCATCGTTACTGGGTCAAAATCTTGGAACTCCTTTCTGAACAGCACTGTGGGAGTTCATTCATCATACAGATTGCAACATTTAAGAAAAAAAAACAGCTCGCCATCAATTTCTCAACGATAATTAGAAACGGGCAATAAAAGCTGAGCTTGCTGGCAATGCCCTTATCCCATGAATAATGTTATAATCCCTATCAAGATGACTTTTAAAAAGAAATATGACTTTCCCAGGGGCCAACTCAAGAGACCATTCATCAAGATTTCATATTTTAAGACTTTTACTCTAACAAACAAATGAAAATCAACTTCGACCAAACATTACTTATTAGGCAACTAATACCCTAAACTACAGCACAACAGAAAACTCCCACGCCATGTTTATACATTTTCCACACTCTCCACAGACACTTTGGACCATAGAACCATAGTGCTGATATAGCACAGAAGGAAACCATTCAGCCCATCTTGTCCATGCCGAACCAAAGACATCCAGGTGCCCTCTCTAATCCCACCTTTCTGCATATGGCCCATAGCCCTTGCAACTTACAGCACTTAAGGTGCAGATCCAGGTACTTTTGAAATAAGTTTAGCATCTTTTCCTCGACCACCAACTCAGGCAGTGAATTCCAGACACCCACCACCCTCTGCTTAAAGAGGTTTTTCCTCATGTCCCCTCTAATCCTTCTACCACTTAGCTTGAATCTATGACCCCTGGTTTTTGAACTCTCTGCCACGGCAAACAGGTTTCTCCTGTCTACTCCATCTCTATCCCCCACTATTTTGTATACCTCAATCATGTCACCAGTCAGCCTTCTCTGTTCCAAGGAAAACAACTCCAACTTTGTCAATCTCTCCTCATAGCTACAATTCTACTGTCCTGGTAACATACTAGTAAATCTCCTCAGCAATCTCTCTCAAGCAATTACACCCTTCCTGTGATGTAGTGACCGGGACTGCACGCACTATCCATTTGTGGGCTCAGCAGTGTCTTACACAATATAATCATTATATCCCTACTTTTGTATTCTGCCAATGAAGGAGAACGTTCCATATGCCTTCTTTACAACCTTATCTACCTGTGCTACTACTTTTAGGGACCTGTGTACTTGTATGCCATAATCTCTCACTTCATCTACCCCTCTCAGTGTATTCCCACTAATTAAGTATTCCCTTTTACTGTTTGACCTTCCTAAATGCATTAACCCACACTTGTCAGATTTGAACTCCACCTGCCACTTTTCTGTCCACTCCACCAACACATCTATATAATTTTGGAGCTTACTGCTACCCTCTATCCTATCCACTACACGGCCAATTTTTGTGTCATCTGTAAATTCCCAATTGTGCCTCCCAAGTTCAAGTCCAAATCATTAATATATAAAACAAACGGCAGGGATCCCAACACTGAGTCCTGCAGAACACCACTTGAAACAGTTTTCCATTCGCAAGGGCAGCCATCGATCATTACACTTCATTTCCTGTTACGAAGCCAAGTTTGGATCCAATCCACCACATTCCCCTGTATCCCATGGGCTTTTACTTTTTTGACCATTCTGCCATGTGGGACCTTGTCAAATGAGTTACTAAAATCCATGCAGACAACATCTACTGCACTACTCACCTTGAAAATCCTTGCTATTTCTTCAAATAATTCAATCAAATTTGTAAGACATGACCTTCCCTTAACAACGCAAAGCTGACTATCCCTGACTAGTCCTTGCCTTCCTAAGTGACAGTTTATCCGATCTCTCAGGATTGATTCTAACAATTTGTCCACCACTGAGGTAAGATTAACTGGCCTATAATTGTTTGGCATTTCCTCCGTACCCTTTTTAAATGACAGAACCACATTTGCATTCCTCCTGTGTTCAGTGAAGATTGGAAAATAATCCTCAGAGCATCTGTTACTTCCTCTCTGACCTCCTTCAACATCCTAGGGAGCAATCCATCCAGCCCTGGCGACTTATCCACTTTCAAGAATTCCAACTCCTAATACTTCCTCTCTCGCATGATTAACTTATCCAATATTTCGCACCTCACCTATATCCACATCATCCCTTTCCATTGTGAATATGGAGACAGAAAAGATTGCTTAAAACTCTTCCCATATCCTCTGCATCTTCATTCAAGTTCCCTTCTTCATCTCGGATAGGTCCCACTTTTTCCTTAAGGAAATGCTGGTCTTCCTTAATCTTGCTTGCTGATATTTTTTCATGCCCCTACTTTGATTTCCTTATTCCTTTATTTTACTTGACACCTATACTTTCTAAACTCCTCTGGGCCATCTGCAACGTTGACTATTTTGTGACTGTCATGAGCTTCCTTTTTCAGTTTAATCTTTCCCTTTATTTTTCTAGACAACCATGGGGGTCTCAATTTGGCATATCATTCTTATATTTGAAGGGGACATGTCTGCTTTGTACCCTAAGGACTTCACTTATTAGTGCTTCTCATTGGTTTACCACTGATTTATCCTTTAGCAGTCCTGTCCAGTCCACCTCAGCCAAATCAATTCTCAGTTTTGTAAAACTTGCCTTCCCCCAGTTTAAAAATTTTACTCCTGATTTATTTCTGCCCTTTTCTGTAAGATCATAAGACTATAAGACATAGGAGCGGAATTAAGTCACTCGGCCCATCGAATCTGCTCCACCATTCAATCATGGCTGATATTTTTCTTATCCCCATTATCCTGCCTTTTCCCCATAACCCCTGATCCCCTTATTAATCAAGAACTTATCTATCGCTGTCTTAAAGACACTCAATGATTTGGCCTCCACAGTCTTCTGCGGCAAAGAGTTCCGCAGATTCACCACTCTCTGGCTGAAGAAATTCCTCCTCATCTCTGTTTTAAAGGATCGTCCCTTTAGCCTGAGGTTGTGCCCTCTGGTTCTAGGTTTTCCTACTAGTGGAAACATCCTCTCCATGTCCACTCTATCCAAGCCTCGCAGTATCCTGTAAGTTTCAATAAGATCCCCCCTCATCCTTCTAAACTCTAACGAGTACAGACCCAGAGTCCTCAACCGTTACTCATGCGACAAGCTTTTCATTCCAGGGATCATTCTTGTGAATCTCCTCTGGACCCTTTCCAAGGCCAGCACATCCTTCCTTAGATATGGGGCCCAAAACTGCTCACAATACTCCAAATATAATAACACTGAATCACTATTGTGGTCACTATCCTTGGTATGGTTGCCCACTGTCACTTCACCCACTTGCCCAACTTCATGGCCCAAGGCTAAATCCAGAATTGAGTCTCCACTCATTGTGCTTGTCATGTATTGTTTCAAAAAATAATTCCTGGACACAGTACATGAATTATCAAAACGTCAATTTTAAACATTTTAACCATTAACATTCTCTGCCCTTCTGACACATCTCACTATTTTACATTTTGGGCGGAATTTTCCCACCCCACCCACCACAGGAATTGGTGGCAGGTGGGACAGGACCACGCAAAGGTCCATTGACCTTGGACAGGATTTTCCGGTCTTGGGGTGAGCACAGCCGGAAAATCTCACTCTTTGTCTTGGGAGATCATAACCTGTAACCACCAACTGCATGTGACGGTTAGGATTTAAAGTTCAGTATGTAGGAGTCCTTAGAATTCCAACTTTCTTAAAAATGATGTTTCACTTTAATACTTACGGTTTCACTTTCCATTACCCATCACAGCAAATCTCTTTTCACATCTTGCATACCAGGTCCTGGGTTAGAAAACTGTATACTTGATTTGGTCTGGTTGGCTTTGAAAAGAACAACACTGCTGATATCTGACAATCCCTCTGGCTTTCAGGTTTTGGCAGCTGGAATTGTGAACCAAGAAGAAAATCTTCTGTCATAACGCTTCTTACCCTCTGGATTTGGTTATTCCTTTTGTTCTTCTTTAAAACCAGACACTACACTGTCATCAGTGTGTTGATCTTTCAACACAGTATTTGAACCACCCAGTGCATGTTTGAACTCCTAACCTCTCTTCTCTTCCATCTTTGTGTGTTTGTTGATTTCCAACTCTGTAAAGAATGTTTCATGATGTGGAGATGCCGGCGTTGGACTGGGGTAAACACAGTAAGAAGTCTCACAACACCAGGTTAAAGTCCAACAGATTTATTTGGTAGCCAATACCATAAGCTTTCGGAGCACTGCTCCTTCGTCAGATGGAGTGGAAATGTCAGATGTGAATTAAAATTCACATTTCCACTCCATCTGACGAAGGAGCAGTGCTCCGAAAGCTTATGGTATTTGCTACCAAATAAATCTGTTGGACTTTAACCTGGTGTTGTGAGACTTCTTACTAAGAATATTTCAACCAGCCATACATCCGAATTGCCTTCATCCTGTTTAAATTCAGGATTACTTTTATATTTAAGGTCATTTCCACGATTTAAACATTCAGTCTTCTTTTCCAGGAAACACAGATTTGTGCAATTTGTTCATCTAGCGAGTAAAATCCTCTTCAGCTACTTTAAGAACTTTGTTAAGATTACATTGGTGATCAGACACAAAATTTTAATATTCTTTTCTGATTATTTCACAAATTCTTTTAAATTATTTTGCTTTTCATTTTCCCATTCAGCTCAAGCTTTGTCGAATTATTTTCTAGCAAAAGTGATAGCTTCATTATTCTGCAGTTTTAATTTATAGTCAAGAACACATATCTTTCCGTACAGCTCCATGGCATCAGTACTGGTTGTAATGATGCCCAATGGTTTTAAAGCAGTGCTTTCCTTTCTTTCATCTTTAGCTTTGAGTAATTTTGCTGTATGCATTGTCACCTCTTACTTAGGTTGTGCCTACATGTTTATTTCATAGAATCATAGAATCCTACAATGCCGAAGGAGGCCATTCGGCCCATTGAGTCTGCACCGACCACAATCCCACCCAGGCCCTATCCCCATAACCCCATGCATTTACCCTAGCTAGTCCCCCTGACACTAAATGGCAGTTTAGCATGGCCAATCCACGTAACCCACACGTCTTTGGACTGTGGGAGGAAACTGTTGCGCCCGGAGGAAACCCACGCAGACACAGGGAGAATGTGCAAACTTCACACAGACAGTGGACCCAAGCCAGGAATTGAACCCGGATCCTTGGCGCTGTAAGGGCAGTGCTAACCACTGTGCCACCATGCAGGCAACCTTATTTATCTGCAACTGTTTTTACATTTTTGTTGCCTGTTTAATGTTCCAATGTCCTTTTAGCATTAGCAATCTGACCTTCTGACTCTTGGGACGCATCTTAAGTTGAAACAGTAATTTACACAGCAGGGTTACAGAAAGTCATTTGATTTCTTTTGTACATTTTCTCTGTTAACTGCTTCACTGGGCTTTTCTGGAATAATGGGAGTTGGCATCACTTTACCCCTTATTTCATTCCAAATAGGATATTAACATGTTTAAAAAGTCACTAAGGCACAATTTCCATAATTATAACTCTGGAAGTTAAACTACATTTTAAATTAACTCTTTCCAACAGATCAATAAAACAATCTCCATTCGTACCCAGTATCAATAATTTTTATTCAGGAAACTTTCAGGAGAGAAATTCCTGTCACCTGCCATCATCAGTGATTGAGCTGACTTTGTATTTCTAAGAATATTAATTTGTTTGACTGCTTTGCCAAACAAAAACGGGGTCACTTCACCCTTGAACACAAAACATCTAGAATTTTCTGTGCTCTGATCTATTCCAATAATAAGTACATTCAAAGCTATTGTTCCATGCTCCAGCCGAGGTACAGCATTTTCTGAAGACATGCTATGCAATCCCAAAAATGCACTCCCAAAGGATCAGGGAGCCGAAGGAGGAGAGTGAGGGAGTTGGGCATGTGGGTTCTAGTGGTCAGTAGGAGTGAAACAAAGGGATATCATCTTGGGGTGGGGGGGGGAGAATGGCCTAATGCACACGTTTCACCCCAAAGGAAATATACCTCCTTCCTTCCCACCTTTTAAACTGTTTGCTCAAGAAAGTAGCCTGCCCATTTCTGCCTGCCTGCCCACACAAGCCGCATTTTGGGCAGTGCATTATTTCAGGCCAGTTGGCTTGCTAATAAACTCAATTGACCATTAAGTATTTATTTAAAAATGACAGACAGGCTGCTGATTTCAGTGCCTGTCCACCTACCGCTTGGTGGGGGACAGCTCGGCAGTGGGCTGGAAGGTGGTGGGATTTCCGTCTCTCCACGTATTTCCCATGCCCATCCCCCACTTAAAATGTGCCTGGTGGGAGGCTGTAAAGTCCAGTCCTCGATGTCTCTGCCACTGCCTTCAGATTAATCTTTATTAACTGTTGCGAGTCAGACACAAGTCCCCCCTTTTCAGAAATATTTTGAGCCATGAACATAGACATGTTGACTTTTTGCTGAATACAGTAAAAGTAACTATGAAATCTTGTTTGTTTAGATTCTGGCAATTTCCAGTGTGCCCGTTGCAGGGTGAGTGTAAGGGCAGGGGGTAGTGAGTGAAGGGCATAGGTTGGCATTAAATTTGCATGGGGGCTAAAAAGGGCCATGGGGTTGAGTAGAGGATTGGGTTGGGGGTTGGGTTGGGTAGAGGATTGAGGTAGAGGTTGGGTTGAGAACACCATCTACCATTGAGAACGGTACCTACTCTTGCAACTCGGCCAACGTTGTCTACCTGATACGCTGCAGGAAAGGATGTCCCGAGGCATGGTACATTGGGGAAACCATGCAGACGCTACGACAACGGATGAATGAACACCGCTCGACAATCACCAGGCAAGACTGTTCTCTTCCTGTGGGGGAACACTTCAGAGGTCACGGGCATTCAGCCTCTGATCTTCGGGTAAGCATTCTCCAAGGCGGCCTTCACGACACACGACAGCGCAGAGTCGCTGAGCAGAAACTGATAGCCAAGTTCTGCACACATGAGGACGGACTAAACCGGGATCTTGGGTTTATGTCACACTATCAGTAACCCCCACAGCTTGCCTTCTGGACTTGCGGAATCTCACTGGCTGTCCTGTCTGGAGACAATACACATCTCTTTAACCTGTGCTTAATGCTCCCTCCACTCACATTGTCTGTATCTTTAAGACCTGGTTGGTTGTAGAGATTCGCATTCTAATCAGTATTCTGTAACTTGATTTTGTGTCTCTGTATGCCCTGTTTGAGAGCAGATATCCACTCCATCTGATGAAGGAGCAGCGCTCCGAAAGCTAATGGCATTTGCTACCAAATAAATCTGTTGGACTTTAACCTGGTGTTGTTAAAACTCTTACATTGTTGGGTAGAGGGGCAGGTTGGCATCCAGGATACAAGGAGCCTTTGGGTGAGCTGAGGGGCATAGAGGATATGAGGGGCCATGGGGCTAGGTAGAGGGGCATATGTTGGTATGGAGGGTAAGAGATGTGGATAAGGGGCATAAGGTAGCATGGAGCACAGTGGGACACAGTCCGCCTCAGCATCCAGTGGCTCCTCTGGCTGCCTCTGCACTGTTTCTGGAGGCGGCAAGCCTGACTCCCATTAACATTGAAGCCCATCCCCCCCCCCCCAACCCCAGAATGAAAATGAGAACATCTGTGCCACTTTCGTCCGAGTCGGGCTTGCTGAGTGGGGAACTGTCTCGACTCTTCACCCCAGACACAGGAGTAAAAATCCCAGTCATAGGTTCGTTCTGGCTTTTTTTAAACAGCCTTCTTAACCTTTCCTGCCACACAGTATCTTCATTGCTGTGTTAATGTAAGCTGACTTGTGACGCTAATAAATAAACTTTAAACATTCAAAGATTTGGAAACACAGTCCTCTCTGTTCCGATACTGCCTTTGAAATCTGGTTCATATCATCTCTCCTCATTCTTACTACTAAAATGCAAAACATCAAACTTACCTGCGTTAAGTTTTATCTTGTCCTGTGCCTGCGCAGTTCACTAGTTTGTCGAGTTTCTCCTGAAGTCTGTTACGTTCCTAAAGTTTATTGCATTTGTGAGTTTTAGATCATTTCCAAACCTTGAAATGATGTCCTGTATGCTTTTGAAAATCCATGTACACAATATCAATCCTCTTCTTTATCATCATCTATAGCCAAGGCAGATGGGAAGATTGTGGCCAGAGCCTTGGCATTTTCCAGTCTTACTTCCCTTACGGTCACAGTTTGCATTTCATCTGGGCTGGAACATGTTCTACTTTGAGGACAATCAGCCTTTAATGTGCCTCCTCTTTATCTATTTTTATCCTACTCAGCAGCACTCATTTTCTTTGTCTTTAGCTCTGACAAAGGGTCATCCAGACTCTAAACGTTGGCTCTATTCTCTCTCCACAGATGCTGCCAGACCTATTGAGATTTTCTGTTTGTGTTTCAGCCACAGTATTTTGCCTTTAGCACTACTTCCTTCTCATTTACTGACATTGGCAGATCCTCTTCTCTAGTGAAGATATGCAATGTTTTCATTTATTATCTGAGTCATTCCCTGTCTCCATAAGAGCTCTAATCGGCCTCACCATTTCATTGGTGACCATTTTAGTACATGTGTTTATAAAAGAGCAGTGTCTAACAATAGACACTGGTTTATTCTCATAGAATCCCTACAGTGCAGAAAGAAGCCATTCGGCCCATGCAGCTACACTGAAACAATCCCACCCAGGCCCTAACCCTAAACTGCACGTATTTACCCTGCTAGTCCCCTTGACACTAAGGGTAATTTAGCATGGCCAATCACCTAACTGCACATCTTTGGACTGTGGGAGGAAACTGGAGCACCCGGAGTAAACCGAGCACCCGGAGTAAACCCGCACAGACACAGAGAGAACATTCAAACCCCACACACAGACAGTTACCCAAACCGGGAATCGAATCCAGGTTCTTGGCGCCGTGAGGCAGCAGTGTTAACCACTGTGCCATTCTTTTTTCCTTTACTTATTCACTTCATTTTCTATACTCAGACTGGCTCCCTGCTCTCATTTCTCTTTTGTTTCCAGGATTCTTACTCCCGATTTACAACATTCATCAATCACATTTAAAAAAAATCTCTACTGGATAAATGTCCATCATGTGTTTCAGTGCAAAATATTTGTCGGTATGGCATTCTATAACCATAACAACTGCACACTCCTTCATGCACATTGAAATGAGTTGCTTTCAAATTTCAAAAAGGTTAACTAAGAATAGAGTATTAATTCATGCACAGAAAGGGTTCAAAATAATTCAATGTCACCAAACAAGCACAGGGTAAGCACAGGGTATTGTGTGCCTGACTAGCCAGCCCAGCAGGGAAATATTTCCTATGCGCACTGGTCAATTATATGTCGCTAGCATTAAGAGATACATTAGTAAATAAATTATGATAAAATTATGCACGGAAACAACTGGAAATGAATTTGTTCAAAGAAATGCTAAGCATTGGCAGTAGTCTATATACTCACAAAGGTCCATTACATGCTATTGCTCAAAATAGATGATAGAAATGATCAAAAATGCTGATCCAATGGCTGGCACGGTGACACACTGGTTAGCATTGCTGCCTCACAGCGCCAGGGACCCGGGTTCGATTCCCGGCTTGGGTCACTGTCTGTGTGGAGTTTGCACATTCTCCCCGTGCCTGCATGGGTTTCCGCCGGGTGCTCCGGTTTCCTCCCACAGTCTGATAGACATGCTAGTTAGGAGCATTTACCCGAACAAGCACCGGAGGATGGCGACTAGGGGAATTTCACGATAATTTCATTGTAGTGTAATGGAAACCTTACTTGTGACTAATAAATAAACTTTACTTTAACCAAGTCTTTATATACCTTCAAAGTTGTAAACAATGAAAGAATTTTTGCTGCTCAGTGCTAAAAAAACAGTTTATATTAATGACGTAATTGTACTTTGTATAATCTAGCTGAAAGAGAGAAGAATGCAGTAGGGGAAGATATTGAGCCAATTTTCTGGATGAAAGGTAACCCATTCTGCCGATTGATACTCTGCATCGAACGATGCCTGAAAAATATTCAAACCTATATTGGCCTTGGATGGTTCACAGGCATCTGGGGCTACTTCCTGGAGCAGGTGTTCCCGCCCCCGCCAAGTAATTAGGAGCCAAGCGCCTATTGTAGGAAACCTCCCAGAGGTTGGGCTGGTTGTAATGGAGCCTGCTGTGCTCAGATTTTCCAGGTGCAGATTGAGCAAAGCAGGCTCTGTGGTTGAGATACGCAAATGAAAATTGTCTAAATTTCACTTGGAGCCAGCAGGAGGGCTCCAATTGGGTCTACAGCACTCAGCTACCATCAACCCTCCACCCCCACTCCAACACTCCCCCTGCCCACAAAACTGGTTGTCAGAAATGGATGATCGGATTTGATTTATTATTGTCACGTTCATTAGTATATAGTGAAAAGTATTGTTTATTGCGCGCTATACAGACAAAGCATACTGCAGAGAAGGAAAGGAGAGGTGCAGAATGTAACGTTACAGTCATAGCTAGGGTGTGGAAAAAGATCAGCTTACTATGAGGTAGGCCCATTCAAAAGTCTGATGGCAGCTGGGAAGAAGCTGTTCCTGAATCGGTTGGTACGTGACCTCAGACTTTAGTACCTTTTTCCCGATGGAAGAAGGTGGAAGAGAGTATGCCCAGGGTGTGTGGGGTCCTTGATTATGCTGGCTGCTTTTCCGAGGCAGTGGGAAGTAGAGACAGCGTCAATGGATGGGAGGCTGGTTTGCGTGATGGACTGGGCTTCGTTCATGACCTTTGTAGTTTCTTACAGACTTGGACTGAGCAGGAGCCATACCAAGCTGTGATACAACCAGAAGGGATGCTTTCTATGGTGCATCTGGAAAAGTTGGTGAGAGTTGCAGCAGACATATTGAATTTCTTTAGTCTTCTGAGAAAGTAGAGGCGTTGGTGGGCTTTCTTAACTATAGCATCTGCATGGAGGGACCAGGACCTGGTGTGGAGAAACATCAACTTAATGCAATGTAAGTCCATTCAAAAGTCTGATGGCAGGAGAAAGGAGGCTGTTCTTGAGTCGGTTGGTACATGTCCTCAGACTTTTGTATCTTTTTCCTGATGGGAGAAGGTGGAAGAGAGTATGTCTGGGGTGCGTGGGGTCCTTAATTATGCTGGCTGCTTTTCCGAGGCAGTGGAAAGTGTAGACAGAGTCAATGGGTAGGAGGTTGGTTTGATTCTTGGTCTAGGCTTCGTTCATGACCCTTTGTCGTTTCTTGAGGTCTTTGACAGAGCAGGAGCCATATCAAGCTGTGATACAACCAGAAAGAAGGTTTTCTATGGTGTATCTGTAAAAGTTGGTGAGAGTCGTAGTAGACGTGCCAAATTTCCTTAGTCTTCTGAGAAAGTAGAGACATTGGTGGGCTTTCTTAACTATAGTGTTGGCATGGAGGTGCCAGGACAGGTTGTTGGTAATCTGGACACCTAAAAACTTGAAGCTCTTAACCATTTCTACTTCATCTCCACTGATGTAGATAGGGACATGGCCTCCACTATACTTCCTAAAGTTGATGACTATCTCCTTCATTTTACTGGCATTGAGGGAGAGATTATTGTTGTCACACCAATTCACCAAATTCTCTATCTCTCTCCTGTATGCCGTCTCATCATTCTTTAAGATCTGACCCACTACAGTGGTGTCATCAGCAAACTTGAAAATTGAATTGGAGGGGAATTTGACCACACAGTCGTAGGTGTATAAGGAGTATAGTAGGGGGCTGAGGACACAGACTTATGGGGCATAGGCATTCAGGATAATCGTGGAGGAGGTATTGTTGCCTATCCTTACTGATTGCGGTCTGTGGGGTAGGAAGTCCAGGCTCCAGTCACAGAGGGAAGAGCCGAACCTTAAGCCACAGAGTTTGGAGATGAATTTTGTGTTGAAGGCTGAGCTGTGGTCAATAAATAGGCGTCAGTCCATTGAAGATAAATATACTTAAAATTCTTGGTTATTCTTTGAAAAGTATTTTTTCAGCCTGTTTAAGAGAAAAAAATCCTTGCATTAATTTAGCACCTTTTATAGTCTCAGGATGACCCAACGCGCTAATTAATTTTTGAAGTATCATCATTGGTGTTATTTCGGAAATGCAGCTGCTAATTTGCACACATCATTCCACATGCAGCTGTGAGATAATGACCGGATAATCTGTTTTGATGGGGTTGGTTGAGGAACGGATGTTAGCTAGGACACTGGGAGAACTTCCCTGCTCTTCTCAAATGATGGGATCTCCCATATCCACTAGAATTGACAGATACTGTCGATCGACAACAACAAGCAAAGCTTAGTTTGGTAAAACATTCCAAGATGTTTCACAGGAGAGCTTTCAAATAAACTTTGACATCAAGCCATATAAGGCACTATTAAGACGCATGACCAAAACCGCAAAATAAAAACTAAAGCTAAATAAAAAATAAAAGTAGATTTTAAGTAGCTTTGCTAAAGAAAGAGAGAGGGGGAGGTGGAGAGATTCAGGGAGAGAGTTCCAAAACTATGGACCCAGGCAGCTGAAACAAAGTTCCCGGAGGTGCAGTGATTTAAAAAATGGGAATGCACAGGAAACTAAATCAAAGGGCACAGAGATCTCAAAGGCTTGTAGTGCTGGGGGAGGTTCCAGAGATAGGGATGAATGAGGCATGGAGGGATTTAAGTATAAGGATCAGAATTTTAAAATTGAGGTTTGGATGGACTGGGAGTGAGCACAAGGGTGATGGGTGAATTGCACTTAATGCAAGTTGGGATATGATTGGAATTAGCTGATAGATTTAACTTGTCATCGGAAAGGCAGCACTCCAACATCACAGCATTCCCCCAGTACCATACTCACCAGCCAATCTAGATATTGCACTGAAGCCATGGATCAAAAAGAACTAAGCCAAAGAGAGGTACCATGGGCAGTATTCAACAAAATTCTCTGTAAAAGATAATATTCAGAAATCTTTTGTCTGATGTGGTTCACATTGCAGGTCAACATATGGACTGCTTGTTGTTTTCTATCTTTCAAAGAAGGACAGTCAAGCCTGTAGTTCCTTCAAATCCAATGAACTATTTCTTGTGCTCTCTTTATTCTTTAATGAACCTATTTGGCAGTTTTTAGCCTCAGCCACAGAGAATCATAGAATCCTACAGCGCAGAAGGAGGCCATTTGGTCATTTGAATCTGCACCGACCACAATACCAGCCAGACCCTTTCCCTATAATCCCATGCATTTATCCGAGCTAGTCCCCCTGGCAATTTAGCTTGGCCAATCCACCTAACCTGCACATCTTTGGAATGTGGGAGGAAACTGGAGCACCCGGAGGAAACCCACACAGTCACGGGGAGAATGTGCAAACTCCAGTGACCCAAGCCGGGAATCGAACCCAGGTCCCTGGCGCTGTGAGGCAACAGTGCTAACCACTGTGCCACCGTACCACCTAGTGATTTCTTCTACTGATCCTTAAAAGAAAGACTTTCATTTATTCAGCACTCTATCCAGTATCAGGTCTTCCCAAAGTAAAGTGACTTCCATGAGGGTGTCAATCACTTGTCAAGCACTGAAAGCAATCCCTGAACAGTAGCCTCTCACCTGGCCATAGTTGACACTCTTCAGTTTCACTCAAAGACTTCCCAACTTGTCAGTTTCACTGAAGTCATACTCCCCGCTATTCACTCACTTGATTAATACTGGGGAGCTACTGGCAGCTTGGGAAATAGGTGTACTGTCTGTTAAAGCCAGTGTGCTTGATTAAAACAGGACTTAATTACCTATTTGAATATTTAAATGATTTACCTTTGATAATGAATGTGGCTAAAACCCCCAAATCCTGCAGATGACACAAAACTGATATTATTCCTCCAGTTGAATGTTTTCAATGGTTCATTGTACTCTTGTACTTGAATAATAGTGGGTTGAACCTATATCCTGTCGGGGGACAAGAACAGAGGCAGGTAGGCACAGAATTTCACACCTCCAGTCATATCAGATTGCTGCCGCCTTTCTGACGTGGAGATGCCGGCGTTGGACTGGGGTAAACACAGTAAGAAGTCTAACAACACCACAGCAACCTCTGCAAGATGTGCCGGAACATCGACACGGAGGCCATCATCTCACGCGAGAACACCATCCACCAGGTACACGGTACATACTCTTGCAACTCGGCCAACGTTGTCTACCCGTTACGCTGCAGGAAAGGATGTCCCGAGGTATGGTACATTGGGGAAACCATGCAGACGCTACGACAACGGATGAATGAACACCGCTCGATAATCACCAGGCAAGACTGTTCTCTTCGTGTTGGGGAGCACTTCAGCGGTCACGGGCATTCAGCCTCTGATCTCTGGGTAAGCGTTCTCCAAAGCAGCCTTCACGACACACGACAGCGCAGAGTCGCTGAGCAGAGACTGATAGCCAGGTTCCGCACACATAAGGACGGCCTCAACCGGGATATTGGGTTCATGTCACACTATCTGTAACCCCCACAACTTGCCTGGATATGCAAAATCTTACTCGCTGTCCTGTCTGGAGACAATACACATCTCTTTAACCTGTGCTTAATGCTCCCTCCACTCACATTGTCTGTACCTTTAAGACTTGATTAGCTGTAAAGACTCACATTCCAATCATTATTCATGTAAGTTGAGTTTGTGTCTTTGTGCCCTGTTTGTGATCAGAACTCCCACCCACCTGGCGAAGGAACAGCTTGTTCCGAAAGCTAGTGGCTTTTGCTACCAAATAAACCTGTTGGACTTTAACCTGGTGTTGTTAGACTTCTTACTGCCTTTCTGACCAGCAGTGATTTCGCACAGGATGATAGAAAGCAGAATCTGGCAACCTAACCAATTTAGATATTTGTCCATTGAGCTTTGTGACAACAACTGGACATGGGATTAAGGTACTCAGAGAGATAGGGAAGAGGGGCAATAAGGAGTAACACTCTCAGGAGCAGTTGCAAAGTCTCGGGCATGCAGATAGAAGAGGAGAGAAGAACAAGGAGTAGGAAAGCAACCAAGGCCACATCCTCATCATTCAGTGGATTGGCAAAGAAGAAGCAACCTGGACATATCAGAGTATCAGTGCTACTGGAGATTGCGCTGACCTCGACAGATGGTCACTGGGATTTGTGCACTAGTTGAGGAAGACAGCAGGTCTTGCAGCCGTGTGCTGGAGCAGCATGTGCCCTCAGCTAGCTCCGTTGATGTTTCTGCTGGTGGTTGCCAATCTGGAGGCCTGTCATCCAGGTGTCCATGCAGGACAAAGAATGCCATTAAACCTCTTGTGGCACGGCATCCTCGTTCTCCGGATCTTCTGCCAACTCCAGCCAGGCCTGCTTAGTTTGACTGGGTGGCCTTCCTCTGAGACCCTCCTGGAAGAAGAAGACCCCTCACCTCTCACATACTGCCTTCAACAAGGGCTGCATCAGTGAATTGTGGGACAGCCCCTACCCCAGGCGTCAGGTACCTGCCCCTCCACCTGGTGAGTCTGAGTTTCAATGATGAACTAAAATGGTTACCACAGTAATGGCTGTTGTCATGCCTGTAATTTGGGCCCACACTTTAATAGTCCAGCCTCCCTCCCACACCTGCTGTCATGAATTGACCACCTAACCCAGCCTCTGGCCAATTATTTGCTGACCTTGGACAAAATCACCAGCTGTGACTGCGGAAAACCCCAACCCCGGCCAAGTCCCCCTCACTCCGGCCAAGTCCCCCTCACTCCCAGAATGCTGGCGGGACCTGGAAGTGACGTCAAGGTGCACAACCCCAAATGCAAAACCCTGCCCAGTGTGACATTAATTCAGTAAATGGCAGGTAAATTCAATTTTAACATTTTTTTTTTAAGTGCTGCAGTTAAATGTACTGCATTTTGCAAAAAACAAAATTTTCAAATTTCTGCAATATCTCTTGCAATAAATATTAGTGCAGTCAGTTTAACAAACCCTAGGTGAGAAACATCTGCCGGATGCTAATAGAATGACTCTGTTTACTCACTGGAGCAGTGAAAACAGCACATTAATCAGCATTAGCATAAAGCACCAGGTGACAGAAACAGCTGCGAAGGAAACTGTCTTACATTTCATTGACCTAAAACAATAGGAATGAAGGTCAATATAATATCAAATTCCAAGCAGGAAACAACATTGAAATGCTGTGGCTGTGTTAAAAAGAATTTTCTCTCTACCATCTCAGCATTAATATTAACTTTTTGTTCCAGAATTCCTGCTTAATTCCATATGCACTATATTTTTATGGTACCTTTCTTAAGTATTTCTTTTCTATTTTTTCCTAACATGCTTCTCTGTAATCAGCCTCTTCAAGGTGCATAATGCCAGCCCATGTTGGAAATGGGTGAACCTCTGCTCTCTGTATATTTCTCTTATCCCATCCATTGCAGTGATTGGGAATTCATTGCATGGCACACTTCAAACTTAGATATATTGTGATATGACATGTAGGAAGATAGTACATTGCAATGATCAGTTCTAGAACAAGCTAAATGCTAAACAGTGTTCAGTGGGTCAAAATTTGTCAGTTGGTTCATGTAGGCAGCTGGGATCAAGTGAATCTCTTGAAGAGCATAGGGAGTGTAGGAGTAGAGTTTTAAGAGAGAAATCAGGGGGGCAAAAAGGGGACACAAAATTGTTTGGGCAGATAAGGCAAAGGAGAATACAAAGAGCTTCTACAAATACATAAAGGGCAAAAGAGTAACAAGGGAGAGAGTAGGGCCTCTTAAGGATCAACAAGGTCATCTATGTGCGGATCCACAAGAGATGGGTGAGATCCTAAATGAATATTTCTCATCAGTATTTACTGTTAAGAAAAGCATGGATGTTAGGGAACTTGGGGAAATAAATAGTGATGTCTTGAGGAGTGTACGTATTACAGAGAAGGAGGTGCTGGAAGGCTTAAAGCGCATCAAGGTAGATAAATCCCCGGGACCTGATGAAGCATATCCCAGGACGTTGTGTAAGGCTAGGGAGGAGATTGCGGGTCCCCACGCCGAGATATTTGAATCATCGATGGTCACGGGTGAGGTGCCTGAAGATTGGAGAGTGGCAAATGTTGTGCCTTTGTTTAAAAAGGGCTGCAAGGAAAAGCCTGGGAACTACAGGCCAGTGAGCCTCACATCTGTGGTGGGTAAATTATTGGAAGGTATTTTGAGAGAGAGGATCTACAGGCATTTAGAGATGCAAGGACTGATTAGGGACAGTCAACATGGCTTTGTGAGTGGAAAATCATGTCTCACAAATTTGTTTGAGTTTTTTGAAGGGGTAACCAAGAAGGTAGATGAGGGCAATGCAGTTGATGTTGTCTACATGGACTTTATCAAGGCCTTTGACAAGGTACCGCATGGTAGGTTGTTGCATAAAGTTAAATCTCACGGGATCCAGGGTGAGGTATCTAAATGGATACAAAATTGGCTTCTTGACAGAAGCCAGAGGGTGGTTGTAGAGAGTTGTTTTTCAAACTGGAGGCCTGTGACCAGCAGTGTGCCTCAGGGATTAGTGCTGGGTCCACTGTTATGTGTCATTTATAATTATGATTTGGATGAGAATATAGGGGGCATGGTTAGTAAGTTTGCAGATGGCACCAAGATTGGTGGCATAGTAGACAGTGAAGAAAGTTGTCTCTAATTGCAACGGGATCTATAATGGGCTAGTGGGCTGACGAATGGCAGATGGAGTTTAATTTAGACAAATGCGAGGTGATGCATTTTGGTAGATTGAACCAGGGCAGGACTTACTCAGTTAATGGTAGGGCATTGGGGAGAGTTACAGAACAAAGAGATCGAGGGGTACATGTTCATAGCTCCTTGAAAGTGGAGTCACAGATGGACAGAGTGGTGAAGAAGGCATTCAGCATGCTTGGTTTCATCGGTCAGAACATTGAATACAGGATTTGGGACTTCTTGTTGAAGTTGTACAAGACATTGGTAAGACCACACTTGGAATACTGTGTGCAATTCTGGTCACCCTATTATAGAAAGGATATTATTAAACTAGAAAGGGTACAGAAAAGATTTACTGGGATGCTACCGGAACTTGATGGATTGAGTTATAAGGAGAGGCTGAATAGACTGGGACTTTTTTCTCTGGAGCGTAGGAGGCTGAGGGGTGACCTTATAGAGGTCTATAAAATAATGAGGGGCATAGACAAGGTAGATGGTCAATGTCTTTTCCCAAAGGAGTTGGAGTCTAAAACTAGAGGGCATAGGTTTAAGGTGAGAGGGGAGAGATACAAAAGTGTCCAGAGGGGCAATTGTTTCACACAGAGGATGGTGAGTGTCTGGAACAAGCTGCCAGAGGTAGTAGTAGAAGCGGGTACAATTTTATCTTTTAAAAAGCATTTAGATAGTTACATGGGTAAAATGGGTATAGAGGGATTAGCTTAGGGGTTTAAAAAAAAAGGCGGCATGGACAAGTTGGGCCGAAGGACCTGTTTCCATGCTGTAAACCTCTATGACTCTATGACATACTTGAATGCACATACATTGGACCCTCAATGTTACACTCCCAGATGAAGAGATACTTTTGATGTCCAGATGGATTGATAGGACTGGCAGGTACACAAGTTTATGTACCTGTCACTAGTGAGATGTAGATTAAATCCAACATAGACCAGCAGAATGAGAAAGGACACATAATCTGCTTGAGCAGCGCAGCAGGTTGGGAGAATCCCGGCCAGAGTGTTAGAGATTCATTCAGATAAGTACGCCCAAAAAATGGGCCGAAAATTCTCCCATTTTCCCGCCTGTTGGGCACTTAGGTATTTTTTGGGAGAAAGTTGGCCCATATGTGTTAAGTAAGCCTAAAATCTGCACATTATCATCCATCAATCAATGGATTAGATGAAAGATTTGTACAGTCCTTGAAAGAGTTTTTAAAGGCTTAAGAGAGCAAGGTTTGTTATCACATCATGTGAATAGCTTTTTGTCATATTATAGAAACACTACTCATGTGACTACCTAAAGTTCAGCCTACATTACTACTCTTAAAGAGAAAGTTGAGAACAACTTAATCTGTTATTACCTCAAGAAACTTCTGAGATAGTAGAACATCAACAATAATCTCAAGATGCTAGATGAGAAGTAAGGGAAAAATAATGTTAACTTCAACAAGAAGATCGAATTTTAGTACTTAATTATGCCACGAGTGAGAAATGGATACCAGCCATAGTTTTAGCAAAAACAGGTCCAATTTCTTGCACGGTTCAAACCGAAGATGAACTAGTTTGGCGGTGGATGCCATGCTGACTAATTGTGGTCATCTCAAAATGATTTCTTAGAATCATGATGCGTGATTAAATCACTCGGGAGGCTGGATCGTACCCGGGAAATAAAGGCTTTTATTAGTAACAAGAATGGAGCATACTGCTTAACAATACAATCCCAGACTAAAAGGTCACTCGGCAGTGCAGTGACCTTTATACTCCTACAGGTAGGCGGAGCCAACCGGAGTGTACCACAGAACAATACCAACAGGTAGAACACCCCAACCCTAACCCCAACAGTAACAACAGTAACATATGTACAAGTACCCATAGTGCTAACCATCTATGGTTCAGTACCCATAGTGGTAACCATCTATGGTTCACCACAAATCATCTCCAGAATTACCAACTTCTTTGGTCTCTAATGTTGTGAATACTACTACAGAAGAGTTAGTTGAATCTCAGTTGCCTGATAATTGTGTCTGTGCTGCTATAATACATGGGAATGATGCAGAATTAGTTACAAATGAAGAAGTGTCTACTGAAGTTCCAAATCATACTTCTAGGGTCAAGGACAGTCAAATTCCAGAACCTTATATACAACCAAAGACGAATAGACATCCTGTTTGACTTTCTTATTGACTGTGTATACTGATTAATGATACATAGTACTGTGTCTAGAGTATTAGGAGGATCTCAAGGTCCAACAAAGACTGATGAGAGTTCCAATGATGCTTTCAAGGGTGTGAAGGGCAGAATTCCTGGAATAACCTTGGAGCTTTCTTCATTGGGATAGGGCAGGGGAGGAATATCTGCCCCTGCCCACCCATAGTAAATGGCAGAATCGAAAGGTTCTGGTTGCCCCCAGAGTGAATCTTCTCCAGTTCCAACCACACTCCAAATCGAATTGCAGACCCAATTTATTTATTGCCCAAGAACCAACAAACAAAAAAAATACACAAGCAAAACACTGCAGATGCTGAAATCCGAATCAAAAACTGAAAATGCTGGAAATACTTAGCAGGTAAGGTAGCATCTGTGGAGAGAGAAATGGATTTAAGAAAGTTTTAGGTCAGTGATCTTTCATCAGAAATACCTCTTCTGAAGAAAGGACGGTATGACAGCCATCTGAGGCCTAGGATTGTGCATGGACAAGAGGCAATCAGTGAGTGATGGCAGCAGGAGGTTCGTAGAGCAGGGGTCACAGGGAAAAGGGAGCTTATGGGGGATGGCAGCAAGCGAGGGATGGTTTTCATTGGTCCTCTCCCCTCTAATGCTTGGTCCCTTGATCAGGAACTGAGTACCTTTCAATGAGGAAACAACACCCAACCTCTCCACCCTCGGGAGCCAGCAAGTAGCCATGCATGCTTTTGCTTACAATGGGAAGCCCTACCCCCAGCCTCTACCAGGTTAATGCAAGCGGCACAAGATGAAGTCGTTAACTGGACTTAAGTCCAGTTTAGGACCTCAGTTGGCAGTAGGATGGGAAGACAATCCGCAAGCCTTCCCACCACAGATTTAATTGAGGTGGAAGTGGAAAAAGTGGCAAGGTCCCTGTCCACCGCCCTTTCACCTGATTAAATACCCTCCTGTCACCAAATTCACCACAGGATAGGGCATTAATTTCTCCCCTCCGTGTGAGTTACTTCCAATCCAAAACATAAGATACTTTCCAAATCCTTTCAGTACATTACAAGACACCAGCATCCAGCCACTTGAAAAATATAATTTCTGAATCGTCATGAAGAACTCCAAGAGCATTAAATTGGGTGGGAAGCTGAGAACACTTGGATTTGCTTACCATTGGTGAACAGGTGCCAAAACCAGAGCAACCTACGCAATTACTTTTGTCAGATACAGTAAACCACAACTACATGCAAGTCAGCTATGTCGCTTGGGGGAGGCAGAGGGATAATTATTGATTACACAAATTGCATGGTACATGAATGAATGAAATGGACCTGAGCCAGACATTCAGGAATATCATCCTGTGAATAATATCCCACTACTGCACCTGGAGAAATTAGGAAAACAAAAACGAAAGATAAAAGGACGCAAGGCAATTAAGTCAAAGAAAAGTCGATGACCCAGAAATTTGATTTGCCGCACTATTTTTTCAGAGACAAATCAAAGCTTCCAATATGGCGAACAGAGTGCATGCATTCATTACCAATACTGCAGATCCCGCCACATTGGTATTAACATAAAATAGGAATCGTGGACATGTGTTTGGAACTTGTGTGTATGATATAGGTGGGATAACAGCTGTTTGAAATCCCCCCTCTTTGCAAAATATGTCCAGCTGTGTTCATGAAAACAAAATCTTCTTCCTGTCTAATCCATGATCCTTAAAGTGATTTGACAGGCCTCCAAAGAAAAGGGAAAATGATATAAACACAGGTATTTTAGAAAGTAGGAATACTTAATTCAGTTTGAAGGCAGAAGTGCAGAAATATTCCTCCTAGCTCCACGGCAGTCCTGAAAATGTTGCTGGCTCCCACCTTCCTGATTTTGTCCCTCCTCTTCCAATCAATGCCAGACTCCTCCTCCCAATCACTGTCACTCTCCCATCTTGTTTGGCCTCCTCTCTCTCTCTTTCCAAATCACCTCCGCTTCCTTACCTGATCAGTGCCCCTCCCTCTCCCAACACCAAGCTCTATCCCTTCTCTGATTGTTGCTCTTCTCCCGAAGTTCCTCTCTTCAGTTGCTGCTATCATCCCCTCGACTCCCGCAGGAGGGTTATTGGCAGTGACTATTACTAGCTAGCTGGCAGGACATCCTGTAATGTTCTAACTGTGTCAGGAGTTGCGGGTTTTAAGCAAAAAAAAGTGTGGTTTGTATACGTAGGGCCTGATTGTACCATCAAGTTGCGCCTGTTTTCGGGTATGAAAACTTGGTAAAGTCGGGCGTGAGGCGAGTAGCGCGATCCGCGCCGGTTCCTCCTTTACCAAGGCCCAAAATTGGCCGCGATCGGGACCACACCCGAAATGGGTGCGACAGCCATTTAAATGCACTCGCATGCATTTAAATTGACTTAATGGGCTGCTCGCCCAACCTTACCAGCACTTGCCCCTGCGTTCGCCCATCCAGAATCGGCACAAAAAAGACATGCTCCATGTAAGTCTGATTCGGGCGCTCCAGTTAGTGAGGAGGTAAGTGCTGAGCGTCCAAAGGTTCCCTGCTTGAGATTGGTGGGGAGGGGAGTCCACTGCCACTCTGTCTGAGATTAGTGCGGGGGGAAGGGGGGTTCTGCTGTCAGTCTGCCTGAGATCAGTCATGGGGAAGGAGGGACTGCTGCCATTCTGCCTGAGATCGGTGGGGAGTTGGGGGGGGAGGTCCCATGATCGGTCTGGGTGGCGGTGGGGTGGGGGGATAAGGGGGTCAGTTGTGGGTGGGGGCAATGTCTGTGGGGCCAAGAGGAGGCATATGGCAGGGGAGCAGCATTCTACCATTTTGTTTCCGCGCATGCGCAGTTGGAGGCACTAATGGGAGCTGCAGGGTTTTGGGCGCGTTAAGCCCCGCCCACAGGTTTGTGCAGCGCGATTCGGAATTATTGATATTTTTGCAGGCAAAGTGTGTATGGGGGCACCTGAGAATGAGTCTAAAATTCAGATCTGATACACTCCCAGTTTCAAATCCACCCAGCACTTAGAATAAAACGGTAAAGTAGATTCAAAGTAACGCACAACAGGTTTATTGAAGGAGATGTTCTCTGCACAGAATGGAAAATGAAACAAAGATAAAAACCTGTAAAACACCCCAATGATCTCATGATCAAGCCATGTGACCTGCTCTTAAAGCAATCATGCAACCACTTAAATATATAACATGGCCAAATACCAATGAGCCTCAGGCCTACTCAATCCACTGCTGGGCACGATGTCCAATGTGCATTGGATTCTAGGCCACATGATGGGGAAAGGGTTAAAATGAACTACACTTGGCTTACACGTGTTAATTTACTGCTACGAAGGCAATTTGGGCCAATTGCCAGGAGTATTATAAAAGTGCAGTGGAATGACGTTATGTGAACCAAGCCAAACAAAGCAACTGGCCTTATTTATAATGTTACTGATTAATACATGCAGACAAAGGACATTTCAGACAAATCGATTACGGTTAAAACAAAAGTAAAACAAATGATTGTTAAGCCGCAGTTTAAAGTTTGATGACGTAGCTTGTGAGAGCGCTTTGATTTAGTGCAGGACCAAAGGTTGAGAAAACACTTTCGGTGTTTCCTCCATTTGAAACTCTCTAAATTACATTTGCCAGAATGGTTTTTAATCTGTAAAAGCAGAGACGGTAGTTTAACATTACCAAGTCCATCAGCTAAGAGATTCCCAAACCAATTGAGAAAAATGTTGCAAAATATAAAATTTTAATTGAAGCAACAGTGGATTATCGACCAACGGTGACAGGTTCATGGCAATATGCTGAATGTTAAATGATGCCCCATATCCCGTGTGTATCCGGTTTGGGTCACTGTCTGCACGTTCTCCCCGTGTCTGTGTGAGTTTCCTCCGGATGCTCCGGTTTCCTCCCACAGTCCAAAAGACGTGCTGGTTAGGTACATTGCCCATGCTAAATTCTCCCTCAGTGTATCTGAACAAGCGGTGTGGCGACTCGGGGATTTTCACAGTAACTTCATTGCAATGTTAATGTAAGCCTACTCAGGTTGATTGGCCATGCTGAATTAACCCTAGCGTCAGGGGCATTAGCAGGGTAAAATATGAGGGGTTATGGGAATAGGGCCTGGGTTGGATTGTGGTCGGTGCAGACCGGATGGGCCGAATGGCCTCCTTCTGCACTGTAGGGATTCTATAATTCTATTTATGACACTAATAAATAAATTTTAAAACTTTATTGTTTAAGAAGTGCACAGACCACATGATATGGTAAGGCTTGGCAGGTCCCAGTAACCAATTAGCACTTCAACCTATTGGGACTGCTGCAGTTTTGTGCATGCATATAATCTGTTATGATGACGCTGGGTTATAAACGCCCAGGGTTACCTAAATACAGGAGTCAGGGAGGCTCAAAATTGGCAGCCTACCCCCGCTTTTGAAAAAAATAACTTATTAACTGTTTATCAACTGAGCTTATCAACCGACCCAAATATTTCATTGTCCATGTCATAATGTGGTTAGCAGGGGGAAGGTTGGTGAGAGTGGTGAAAAAAAACTCTGGTTAAAAAATTGGGAAGGAGAAAGGAAAATCACCTTTGGGTGTACCCTTTGCATCCAGCCTGTAAGATGCAATCGCTGACATTGAACACTTGCAAACTTCTTGCTGAACTGCATCTAGGTCATTGAGACTAAACTCCTTGCACTGACTCTGGCAATCTGCTTCCACTGCCTTCTTATCATGTGTTTGGGGGACCTCCTGGCCCTCTGTGGATAACTGGCCAAGATCTCTAGTGCATTATAGAAAATCAGCCTGTCAGCATTGTCCCATGTTCAGCCTTTTCCAGATTAAATTCAGCTCATAAAGGACTGCCAGTGCCTCCTCCAGCAGCCATAAGGCAGCTCCCCTTTAAGCAGTGAGGCTAGCTTTAATTTGTGTGAACAAGTATTGATTTTGGGCCATCTTCTTGTATTTACAACCAATTAGCAATGCAGTTAGCACTGGTTATTTTCAGAAACATACTAATGACTAGGTGCCATGTTACTTCCATGTTACCAAATTGGTGCAGTGTTATTGTATGTTGTTGTACCTGTTAATTCTCAGATACTTTCAACCAGTTTACTTACTCCAAGGTTTTATCCCAGTGTCCTTATTTGCAAGATGGACAAAGGACAAACACAAGTAAAGGTTCAACAAGTTTATTAATAATAACACTATTAACCCTTAAATTACCCACTTAAAACAAGAGGATACCCCAGCAGATTCAAGTATACTACCCATAAAGATGGTTTGGTTGAACTGCAGGTCCGATTCTCTGAGTCCCTCTGGTCCGTCATCACGAAGGTGAGTCTCGATGGCCGCTTCTTCCTTCCTTCCTTCTCTGGTCAGTCTTCCGAATGGTCACGGCCACCTCTCCTGTCGAGTCTTCGCTGTTGTGTGTCTGAAAATGCGTCCCTTTATCCCCCAGCCTGCTTGCCTTTCCAGAAACTTCTCTGGCTTCCGGCCAATGAAGTCCCAGGAGGGGGTTCCAATACCCAGTGGGTTTCTTGATGTTTGCCTGACAGGACACCAGGGTCCACCCCCCCAGGTGTCCATCTCCATGTTGTTGAACTTGTAATCAGATCAGGTATCTACAGGAACGCTTGGTGACAGAAAGTCTGGTTCGATCTGCGCTTCTAACAATAGACCGATGCATTTCAATGAGGTGCCATGATCTCCTGCTAAGTCTCAAGTAGAGTGTAACGACCTTTGATGGGTGGTTGATGGGTCAGGCGCAGACACGTTTGTGTATTTGTATAATTGGCCTGCCTGAGGTTTGACTGTGTTTGATTTCAATATGCCCAATTCTTTAATTTAGGATATCCAATTTTATCAGCCTTAAAACTAGGCCCTGTTTATATCACCACAATGTTAATGTGTGAAAGCTGGGTATGTCCAATGATGTCAAGTGTGCCACCCTCCAAAGGGGCAGGTCTGGGCCCCACCAGTGGGAATCCAGGCCAACAAAGAGTGAGCTCATTTACAAAAATAAAGTCAACATTGGCATTAGGTTTCTAATATTCCAAACTGTTTAACTGAAGGACTGCATTTTGCGGCAAAATATTTGTAAAGAGTTAAACATATTTTTTGAGAACATTGACTAAAAAGTGTCATAATGACAGGGAATTAACTGAATGAGATCTATATAAACACCACCAGCTAACCACAGACATAATGAAGTGTTTAAAGAACACCTGTTTTTAAAAAAAAGGAAAGACACTGATCAAGATGACTGCCACGAATCATCTGATGCCTGATAACTGTAAATTGAACACTTCTTTGAAAATGTTCTATGTGAATTGCATTGCTGACCTGTCTCATGGAATTTCATACCTGGGATGCTGGAATCTAAAACTTAAAAGAGAAAATTTCAGCAGGTCTGGCAGCATCTGTAAGGAGAGTAAAAAGCTGACGTTTCAAGTCCAGATGACTTTCATACCTGGGAGCGTCAAGGTCCATTTCAAACATTGTTTCCCTTGAAAGGAAGGCATTAAAAATGCAAAGTGCTGGACTTCAATCAACAGTCAATCTATCAAGATAATTTGAACTGCCAACCAACCAAATGCTAATCAGACGTTCAACACCCCCGTGAGGGATGAAAGTACCCAAGTTCTTGTTCATTTCTATCTTGAAATATGTCAAGATTTCAGAGATGAAAAAAAAATTTAAAATGGGATTACTTGGTCTGCAACAATGACTGAAAAACAGGCAAATCAAATTCCTTTCTGGTAATATACATACAATATACATTGGTTCTGTCAAGCAGAAAAGAAAGAAAACAGTCAAATAAAACACCGCTGGAAGAGAGCAGTAAAGATCTATCTCTCTCTTTCTTTCTCTCTCTCTTTTTCTCGCACCAAAACCAGAAGAATGTCCTCAGCGAAATGCACACCCGAACAAAATCAACTTCAGAATTCCACATGAAGCCAACTAACTTCAAACAGCTGCAACACTCAGCCATCTCTGTCTCAGAGGCAAGCAAAGAACTTAATTGTATATTATTTTAACATTTTATTGGATTTCCTTAGATCTGATATCTATGTACGTGAGTGTGTGTTATCGCATCTTTATTATTTTTACTTGGGTTTAATGACTAATAAACTTACTCTTTTTCAACTCAAGTAAACCTAGATTGAGCTTTCACAAAGGGTCATCTGGACTTGAAACACGGCTTTTTTCTCTCCTTACCGACGCTGCCAGACCTGCTGAAGTTTTCCAGCATTTTCTCTTTTGGTTTCAGATTCCAGCATCTGCAGTAATTTGCTTTTATCTAGTTTGATTGGCTTCTTGTTAAAAATGAGTACTTATGGATTGGAAAAACCATTTGTGGGGAAAATAATTTAAAAACCTTTTTTGTGACTAACTGAGGGGGATGAATAGACACGGAACCACCTTAGTGTTCCTCACCCAGTTTTAACAAAAGGTTACCTAATGAAACATTCCAATTGAAAATCTTGGTAGTTATCTGCAATCACTGGGTTTTTCTGTACTGATTAGCAGATGTCTTGGTCAAACCCACTTAATAAGATTATAACTCAAGCAGCAGATTGCAGACATATCCTTCAAATTGAAATAATGTCACTCATATTCTTATAAATTTCCAATTATACATACTTAATTAAGCACCGAGCTATCAAATTGGCCCGACTCCCCATATCTTAAGGAAACAAGATTTCGCTTTAATACTTTAAATTCTCTTATTTTTAACATCACTCGGGACTGTCCTCTGTTTCCTTCCAAAGGCCAGTTTTCTCCAGCCGTTCACATCCCGCTGCCGCTGGCAGCAAGAATGGAGAATTTGGCGCTCAGGCAAATCTCTGTTCACAGCAGCGGGACTGGAGAATCTCAGTTGTGAGTGTGGTTGGAGAATCCGACCCAAAATACATTTGTTATGAGGAAACTTCCCGATGGAGTTTTTGGTTGGTTTTGTTTTAATTTTATATAGCTAGCAATTTGTTTCTGAGTTATTTTCTGCCATAAAATAGAAATATACTGACATATTAGATGGTGTTCTTCCAAGGGGTCGGTTAAGGACAATGATTCGGCCAATATAAACAAAATTTGAACTCATGGTGTATGTAAGTCCTGATCTTGAATGTGTTTGATGAGATACTTGCTGATTCTGGAAGTTAAATTTTGAAAAGAATAATAGAATCATAAAGACTACAGCACAGATGGAAACCATTCAATCTGTCATGCCCGTACCAGCACTACATAAATGCTATGCAGCTATTTTCAGTCCCCTGCTTTTTAATCATAGCCCTGCAGTTTCTTTTCTCTTTATGTAATTAACCAATTTCCTTTTGAAAGCCTTTTACCTGGCATTATGGGTAATGTATTAGCATGGACAGAGGATTGGTTAACTACCAGAAAGCAAAGAGTGGGGGTAAATGGGTGTTTTTCTGGTTGACAATCAGTAACTAGTGGTGTGCCTCAGGGATCAGCGTTGGGACTGCAATGGTTTATAATTTACAGAGATGATTGGGAGTTGGGGACCAAATGTAGTGTGTCAATGTTCAGAGATGACACTAAGATGAGTGGTAGAGCAAAGTGTGCAGAGGACATTGAACATCTGCAAAGGGATACAGATAGTTTATGTGAGTGGGCAAGGGTCTGGCAGATGGAGTACAATGTTGGTAAATGTGAGGTAATCCATTTTGGTAGGAATAACAGCAAAATGGGCTATTATTTAAATGGTAAAAAATTGCAGCATGCTGCTGTGCAGAGGGACCTGGATGTCCTTGTGCATGAATCACAAAAAGTTGGTTTGCAGGTCCAGCAGGTAATTAAGAAGGCAAATGGAATTTTGCCCTTCATTGCTAGAGGGGTGGAGTTTAAAAACAGGGAGGTTATGTTGCAGCTGTATATGGTGCTGGTGAGGCCACACCTGGAGTACTGTGTGCAGTTTTGTTCTCCCTACTTGAGAAAGGATATACTGGCACAGGAGGGGGTGCAGAGGAGATTCATTAGGTTGATTCTGGAGTTGATAGGGTTGGCTTATGAGGAAAGACTAAGTAGATTGGGACTCTACTCATTGGAATTTAGAAAAATGAGGGGGAATCTTATAGAAACATAAAATTATGAAGGGAATAGATAAGATAGAAGCAGGGGGATTGTTTCCAATGGTGGGTAAAACCAGAACTAGGGGGCATAGCCTCAAAATAAGGGGGAGCAGATTTAGGATTGAAGTGAGGAGGAACTTCTTCAGCCAAAGGGTTGTGAATCTGTGGAATTCCCTGCCCAGTGAAGCAGTTGAGGCTAACTCACTGAATGTTATTAAGGCTAAGATAGATAGATTTTTGAACAGTAAAGGAATTAAGAGCTATAATGAGCGGGTGGGTAAGTGGAGCTGAGTCCACGAAAAAATCAGCCATGACCTTATTGAATGGTGGAGCAGGCTTGAGGGGCCAAATGGCCTACTCCTGCTCCTAGTTCTTATGTTCTTATGATTGAAGCTGCCTCCATCACAGTCTCAAATAGTCCATTCCTGATGCTAACCACTCACTGGGTAATATAATATTTTCTCATGTCAACTCTGATTCTTTTTCCAATCATCTTACATCACAGAATCATTAAATTGTTACAGTACAGAAGGAGACCATTCAGCCCATCAAGTCTGCGCTGGTTCTCCAAATAAGCATTATGACTTAGTGCCATTCCCCTGCCTTTCCAAAACTCTTGCACATTGTTTCTATTTAAATAACCACCAAATACCCTCTTGAATGCTTAGATTGAACCTGCCTTCACCACTCTTCCAGGCAGTGCATTCCAGACCCGAATCACTCACTGTGTGAAAAAGTTTTTTCTCACGTCACATTTGCTTCTTTTACAAATCACTTTAAATCTGTGCCCTCTCATTCTCAATCCGTTTACAAGGAGGAATAGTTCCTCCCTGTCTACTCTGTCCAGCTTCCTCATGATTTTGAACATCTCTATCAAATCTCCTTTTAACTTCTTCACTCCAAGGAAAACAGCCCCAACTTCTCCAATCTATCCCTATAACTAAAGTTCCTCATCCCTGGAATCATTCGTGTAAACCTCATCTGCACACACCCCAATGTGTTCACATCCTTCTTATAATGTGGCATCCTGAATTGTACACAATGCTCCAGCTGAGATCCAACTAGTGCCTGATACAAATTCAGCATAACCTCCATGCTCTTGTACTCCATATCCCTATGAATAAAGCCCATGATACTATATGCTTTATTAATTGCTCTCCACTTGTCCTGCCACCTTCAATGACTAATGCACACATACTACCAGTTCCCTCTGCTCCTGCACCCCTTTAAGAATTTTACACCTTATTTTATATTGTCTGTCCATGTTCTTCCTACCAAAATCCATCACCTCATACTTCACCACATTGAACTTCATCTGCCACCTATCTACCCACTCCACCAACTTGTCTATGTCCTTTTGAAGTTCTACACTGTCCTCACAATTTACAATGTTTCCAAGTTTTGCATCACCCGCAAACTTTGAAAATGTTCCCTGTACATCAAGTTCTCGATAATTATTATGTAATCAGGAAAAGCAAGGATCCGAATAGTGACCCCAGGGGAACTCCACTACAAACCTTCCTCCAGCCCGAAAAATGTTCATTGACCATTACTCTCTGCTTCCCATTAGTAGCCAATTTTGTATCCCTATTGCTCCTGTCCCTTTATTCCATGGACTATTTCCCTCAAGTCTGTTGTATGGCACTGTATCGAATGCCTTTTTAAAGTCCATGTACACCACATCAACAGCATTACCCACTTTAATCCTTTCCGTCCCCTTTTCAAAACTCCAGCAAGTTAGTTAAACATGATTTCCCTTTTGGAAACCCACGCTGGCTTTTCCTAATCATCATACATTTTTTCAAGCGACCAAATGCTTTCTCGAACAATTTGTTTCTAGAAGCTTGCCCACCACTGAAGTTAAATTGACATCTCATTCTTGACCCTTCTGACAATGTTAATAGCTTTGCTCTGCCTAGGTCTTTCATGATTATAAATATCAAATGTCCTCTCAATCCTCTCTAAAGCAAACTGCCCCAGTTTCTCCAATCTGACACCATAACTGAAGACTCTCATCCTGGTAACCATTCTGGTAAATCTTTTCTGCACCCTCTCCAGTGCCTTCACATCCTTTCTAAGTGTGGTGTCCAAAGTTGGGCACTGTACTCCAATTGAGACTGAACCAATGTTCTATAAATGTTCTCCATAGCTTCCTTGCATTTTGTCCCATTTACAAAGCCCAGGATTAACTACTTTCGCAACCTAATTTTGATTTGATTTATTATTGTCATATGTATTGAGATACAGTGAAAAGTATTGTTTCTTGCGTGCTTTACAGGCAAAACATACCATTCATAGAGTACATAGGGGAGAAGGAAAGGTGATGGTGCAGAATGTAGTGTTACAGTCATAGCTAGGGTGTAGAGAAAGATCAAATTATTCTAAGGTAGATCTATTCAAAAGTCTGATGGCAGCAGGGAAGAAGCTGTTCTTGAGTTGGCTGGTATGTGACCTCAGACTTTTGTACCTTTTTCCTAATGGAAGAAGCTGGAGAGTATGCCCGGGGTGTGTGGGTGCTTGATTATGTTGGCTGCTTTTCCAAGGTAGTGGGAAGTGTAGACAGAGTCAATGGATGGGAGGCTGCCACCCTCACTGATTTGTGTAAATACCACCCCCCCCTCCCCTCCCCCTCCCACCCCTCCCCAACCACCCCCGGTTCCTCTGTCCATGCACCCTCTTCGGAATTGTATTCTTTATTTTGCCTCCACATTCTTCCTCCCAAAATTTATCACTTCACTCTTCTCTGCATTAAATTTCATCTGCCACATACCTGTCCATTCCATCAGTTTGGCCAGGTGATCTTGAGGATTATCACTATCCTCCTCACAGTTCACAATATTTCCAAGTTTTATTTCACCTGCAAATTTTGAAATAATGTCCTACACAGTCAGCTCGAGATCATTGATATAGATCAAGAAAAGTAGTGACTCTAACACACTATATACCTTCATCCAGTTCAAAAATGAACCATTTACTGTTACTCTGTTTCCTTTCACTTGGAATCTAATCATGGATATTGCAGTGACACCCACCACCCTACATTTCATTCACTCAGATACTAAACTGCTGAGGTTTAAATTAAATGTCATGGTCTGAGCTGATTTCAATGAGAATCAGAGAATCAGAGAATCCTACAGTGCAGAAGGAGGCCATTCGGCCCAACGATTCTGCACTGATAACAATCCCACTCAGGCCCTATCCCCATAGCCCCATGCATTTACCCTAACTAGTCCCCCTGACATGAAGGGGCAATTTAGCACAGCCAATCCACCTAACCCGCCCATCTTTGGACTGTGGGAAGAAACCAGAGCACCCGGAGGAAACCCACACAGTCACGGGGAGAATGTGCAAACTCCACACAGACAGTGACCCAAGCCAGGAATCGAACCCTGGTCCCTGGTACTGTGACGGTCACCTCAGCACCTCACTGTACCGCAAGCCCACGGATAACCTCACGATGCTCCACTTCTCCAGCTTCCACCCTAAACACGTTAAAGAAGCCATCCCCTACGGACAAGCCCTCCGTATACACAGGATCTGCTCGGATGAGGAGGATCGCAACAGACACCTCCAGACGCTGAAAGATGCCCTCATAAGAACAGGATATGGCGCTAGACTCATTGATCAACAGTTCCAACGCGCCACAGCGAAAAACCGCACCGACCTCCTCAGAAGACAAACACGGGACACAGTGGACAGAGTACCCTTCGTTGTCCAGTACTTCCCCGGAGCGGAGAAGCTACGGCATCTCCTCCGGAGCCTTCAACATGTCATTGATGAAGACGAACATCTCGCCAAGGCCATCCCCACACCCCCACTTCTTGCCTTCAAACAACCGCACAACCTCAAACAGACCATTGTCCGCAGCAAACTACCCAGCCTTCAGGAGAACAGTGACCAAGACACCACACAACCCTGCCACAGCAACCTCTGCAAGACGTGCCGGATCATCGACACAGATGCCATCATCTCACGTGAGAACACCATCCACCAGGTACACGGTACATACTCTTGCAACTCGGCCAACGTTGTCTACCTGATACGCTGCAAGAAAGGATGTCCCGAGGCATGGTACATTGGGGAAACTATGCAGACGCTGCGACAACGGATGAATGAACACCGCTCGACAATCACCAGGCAAGACTGTTCTCTTCCTGTTGGGGAGCACTTCAGCGGTCACGGGCATTCGGCCTCTGATATTCAGGTAAGCGTTCTCCAAGGCGGCCTTCGCGACACACGACAGCGCAGAGTCGCTGAGCAGAAACTGATAGCCAAGTTCCGCACACACAAGGACGGCCTCAACCGGGATATTGGGTTTATGTCACACTATTTGTAACTCCCACAGTTGCGTGGACCTGCAGAGTTTCACTGGCTGTCTTGTCTGGAGACAATACACATCTTTTTAGCCTGTCTTGATGCTCTCTCCACTCCCATTGTTTTGTTTCTTAAAGACTGGATTAGTTGTAAGTATTCGCATTCCAACCATTATTCATGTAAATTGAGTCTGTGTCTTTATAAGTTCTGTTTGTGAACAGAATTCCCACTCACCTGAAGAAGGGGCTCAGAGCCTCGAAAGCTTGTGTGGCTTTTGCTACCAAATAAACCTGTTGGACTTTAACCTGGTGTTGTTAAACTTCTTACTGTGTTTACCCCAGTCCAACGCCGGCATCTCCACACCCTGGTACTGTGAGTCAGCAGTGCTAACCACTGTGCCACCACCGAGTAACATCCATGGAATCATAGGAATATAGGAATACAAAGTCAAATATTTAGCTCCTTGAGCCTGTTCCACCATTCAATTAAAACTTAGCTGTGCGATCCACCTTTACCTTGTATCTCTTAATATCTTTGGCTATCAAAAATCTATCAATTTTAGTTTTAAAATTAACAGTTGATTTATCACCCATTGTCATTTGCAGAAGGAAGTTTGAAGCTTTGGATTAACTGTACTCATCAGTGCTCATTGCCAAGGGTATTAAGCTTTTCTCTTTATAGCAAAATAAACAGATCGAATTGTGAAATGTGATCTTCAAACACAAACACATATTCGGCAATTTTGTGCATCAGTTAAAGTATTTTACCTCCATAGAATAGTGGCCCTGACCGTAGGTTCATTTTCATAGCTATTTTAGATTTGTTAAAGTTCCAGGGTGTTTTGTTTGAGCAAGCTAGTTTTCTCGGCGGGTATGTGTTGCTGATGTTCATCTTTTTGTCATAATTTTTTAGTGAGCCTTGGCTGTGAATGTTGACAGAATCATCAACCTGAACATTCACCACAGCCTCAAGCTTAATCCTGCTCTTACCCTACATACAGAGAGAGTGGATAATGATCAGGCTTCTTAACCCAGCTACACTAAGGTCAATTGTAGCACTCCCACTTGCTTTCCAACTGAGATAATGATCTCAGCCCTGACTGGGGATGGAGATGAACTACACAGAAAGCCTTCTTCACCGATGCCACTCGGCTACTCACTGATATGGTGAAGGTGTTCAATGAATCCAAGTATTACGCAGCTGAAGGGCATTTTTTTAAATGAATTAGTCAAAACTGATTAAATGTACAATCCAGCTAATCAAGCACAGAACTAATGAATGTGCCCACTAATAAGTTCAGCACTTTCAACTGAATCAAAAGCTTAAAATTTCAATGTCCTTGATTGTTAACCTCCTTCTGTCACACAGAGGGACAGAGTAGCTAAGATCCTTGCGATCTGTTGCTAGAGCTTCTGGCATTCATTAAGATTGCATGGAGCTTCTCTTTTGTAAAGCTATGTGCGCCACATTAAGTTGCTTGCTTCACTTCAACTTCTGGTTTTCTCTGATAAGCTCCAGCTGAAATAACGTTAATGGAGATTATTTCCCCAGGGATTTAAAAGCAAAGTTGAAAGTTTGTGAATTCATCAAAAAGACAGGAGAAAATGCTCTTGCATTGCCAGCACCTAGAAGTGTGCAACTCCAGGAAAGAGCTAGTAAGGGAACATTTCAACAATTGTTCTGCTTCATTTTATTAAAACAATTATTATGTTTCATTTTATGCAAAAAGACCGTATTTCAACATGTATTTCACATGTTCTACTTCCTGTAATTTAAATCAGTGGCACACACTTTCTACTGAAGTGATACAGCTTGATAAGCAATACTTGGAAGGAATGCAACAATGAACTGACGTAATTCTTCTGACATGAATCAAGAAACTTTTGTTTGAAAACACCATTTGTACACTTCTGGGAAGAAACTTGAGGGGATCTGGAGTTCATTCATCCAATTTCAACCAACTAAATGACTATCATATACTTGTAGGCCTTTTATGGAGTTTAATGGAGAGCCTAAAAAATGACTACATTTGTGCATGACATAGAAATCATAGAAACCCTACAGTGCAGAAGGAGGCCATTCGGCCCATCGAGTCTGCACCGACCACAATCACACCCACGCCCTATCCCCGTAACCCCACATATTTACCCCGCTAATTCCTCTAACCTACATATCCCAGGACACTAAGGGGCAATTTAGCATCGCCAATGCACCTAACCCACACATCTTTGGACTGTGGAAGGAAACCACAGCATCCTGAGGAAATCCGCACAGACACAGGGAGAACGTGCAAACTCCATACAGACAGTGACCCATGCCGGGAATCGAACCCAGGTCCCTGGAGCTGTGAGGCAGCAGTGCTAACAACTGTACCACTGTGCCATGATAGTCACACATGATCATTTGTGATACATACGAACATACAATATGTATACGGTTAGCATGTTGTTAACTGAACACTTGATCATTCTCATTTGGAGAACTACACTCCCAAGGTTCCTCTTGCATTAAACTTGAAGAATGGGCAAATATAACTGGCAAATTAATTTCAATATAGCTAAGTGTGAGCTGGTACACTTTGGTCGGAAGAATAAAGAGGCTCCTTGGAAATAAGTAGGGTAGGGGAATAGGGAGACCTGAAGGTAGAGATGCACAAATCACTGCAGGTAGCAACACAGGTAATAAGGCCACAAGAAAAGCAAACAAAGCACTGGGGTTCATTACTGCGGTTGAAACAATTGTAAAGCTGAGAAGTTACGTTGAACTTGTATTAGACAACACTAGCAGCCCTGCCTGCAATCATTGAATTTGCACAAAACTGATGTTACTGACATCAAGGGCTGATGCAACACAGAAACTGCAAAATTGGTCAATGAACGTGCAGGAAATGGCTTCCTTATTCACTGCCTTTTTTTATCATTTCATTGGATGTGGGCATCACTGGCTCAGCCAGCTTTTCTTGACTGCCTCTAAGTGCTCATGAGAAAGCTATGGTTAGTTTATTTATTAGTGTCACAAGTAGGCTTACATTAGCACTGCAATGAAGTTACTGTGAAAATCCCCTCGTCACCACTCTCCAGCACCTGTTTGGGTAGACTGAAGGAGAATTTAGCATGGCTAATGCACTTAACCAACACATCTTTCGGACTGTGGGAGGAAACTGGAGCACCCAGAGGAAACCCACAAAGACACAGGGAGAACGTGCAGACTCCACACAGACAGTGACCAAATCAAACCCGGGTACCTGTGAGGCAGCAGTGCTAACAACTGTGCCACCGTGCCGCCCCTTCTTGAACTGCTGCAGTCCATGTAGTGTAGGTACATCCACAGTGATGTTAGGAAGGCAATTTCAGATTTTGGCCCAGCAACAGTGAAGTAATGGTGATGTAGTTCCAAGTCAGGATGGTGTGTGGCTTGCAGGGGAATTTGCAAGTTAAAAGTTAAAGTTAAAGTTTATTTATTAGTCACTAGTAAGGCTTACATTAACACTGCAATGAAGTTACTGTGAAATTCCCCTAGTTGCCACAGTCCGACGCCTGTTCGGGTCAATGCACCTAATCAGCAGGTGTGTTGGTGCCCTCATGCATCCCCATAAGTGTTGGTGCTCCCATGCATCTGCTGCCCCTTATTCTTCTCAGTGGTAGAAGTCATGCGTTTGAAAGTTGTCACATGAGCATCGGGAGTCCCTGCAGTTCATCTTGCAGGTGGTACAGACTGCTGCCAGTGTGTGTCAATGGTCGAGGAATTGGATATTGAAGGTAGTGGATGGGATGCCAGTCAAGTGGACTGCCTTGTCTTGGGTGGTGTCGAGCTTCTTGAGTGGTATTGGAGTTGTGCTCATCCAGAGAAGTGGAGAGTATTCCATCACACTCTTGACTTTTGAAGTGTAAATGGTGGACAGAATTTAGGGAGTCAGGAGGTGAGTATTTATATGAATGGTCGAGTTCAGTTTCTGGTCAATGGTAAAACACAGGAATTTGATAGTCGAGGATTAAGAGATGGTAATGCAATAAATGAGGAGTATTTAGATGTTCCTTTTGACCACTGAGAGGCAAAAGTAATATAGGTTTGCATAGCTATAGGGGTACCAAATGAGTAGGAGGATAAATCAGGATACATCAGTGCCTTCAGCAACTGCCTTCCTGCACGTCAACTGTATAGACAGTGGCCGGAACTTTACTGTGCTGCCTGCCCCGGGAATCAGAGCCCGCGAGGGGCAGACCATGGAAAGGTCCTTTGACCTCGGTCAGGACTTTACGGTTTCGGGATGAGCAAGGCTGTAAAATCCAGCCCAGCGTCTCTGACCTACTCCGGCACTGAGTATGAATTTTCAATGATTCTTGCTTCATTTTATATCAAAGTTGCAGAAATGCAACATGCGGTGATGATTCCAGAAAGCTTGGGACGTACTGAGAGACACCCCTGACTCATCTAAATCAAAATACCAGTGAGTTGCTCAACATTGACTCCAGTGAATGCATGAGCTTTATTGGTCCTTTGTCAGCACCTGCTGTAACATTGCCAATCTACAGCAGAAAGTAGCTTTGGTCTCAGATAAGCTTTAATAACTGACTAAATAACAACTTATTTAAGAACAACAAAGTTACTGAGAAAGGACGTGGGAGATGTTAGCGTCACGAAAGATTAGAATCAATCATCTCTGACATATTTATGGCTGAAAAAATGGATCTAATCTGCCAAAGATAGCTTGTGAATTTCAACATGCAAGGACGTGTCTCAACTCTAGCGTGCATTTCATAGTGTTATGAAACACTCAGGTCAGTGTGGGAATAATTAATTTTAATAATAATTAACTTTTAAATCCAGTTTCTCTCGATTATTCCCATCAAAATGCAGCAAAATCATGCGCGAGAGAGAAAGGAATAGAAGAATGAACTGATGAGATTTTTAAAATACTTGCATTTATATTGTACCTTTCACAACCACTGAATATCTCAAAGAACTTTGCAGTCAATCAAGTACTTTTGAAATGTAGTTGCTGTTAAAATGATGTTAGATGAAGAGGGGCAAGAAGATGCTTGTTGGTACAAAAACATTAGCATAAACCAGTCGGACCCCTTAGGGAATGAGATCGGGGAAATAATAGCAGGAAACCAGGAAATGACAGAGGAGTTAAATAAATGCTTCACGGTAGAAGACTCGAAGAGCATTCCAAAAATACTAAATCATCAAGGGACAGAAGTGTGGGGGCTTCGAGGAAATAAATACGATAGCCATTACTAGAGTAAAAGTATTAGGGAAACTAAGTTCCCTGGACCTGGTGGATTGATTCCAGGATATTAAAGAAAGTAGTTGCAGAAATAGTGGATGAACTGGTAGTAACCTTCCAAGGTTCCTTAAATTCTGGAAAAGCCCCAGAGGATTGGAAAACTGCCAATGTAACACCCTTATTCAAAAAGGGAGGGAGACAAAAACCAGGCAAGTAAAGCCAGTTAGCTTGACATCTGTCATTTAAGAGTCCATTATAAAGGATATAAAAGCAGAGCATTTACAAATACATAACATAATCCAGCAGAGTCAGCATGGCTTCATGAGAGGAAATTATGGCTGACAAATTTATCAGAATTCTTTGAGATGGTAATGGGAACAGGCTAGATAAAGGGGAACCTTGGACTTCCAAAAGGTGTTTGATACAATACCACACAAAAGGCTACTTAATAAGATAAGAACCCATGGTGTTGGGTGTAGCATATTAGCATAGATAGAGGATTGACTAACTGATAGAAGACAGAGAGCTGGGATAAGAATTTACTCTGGTTGGGTACTTCAATGTCCATCATCAAGAGTAGCTTGGTAACATCACCAAAGACTGAGCTGGTCACTTTCGAAAAGACATAGCTGGTAGACTGGGTGTACGGCAGGGAGTGAGGGAACAAAGAGGGAAAAACATACTTAATCTCATTCTCTGCTGCAGATGCATCTGTCCATGACAGAATCAGTAGGAGTGACAACCACACACACCATGTGGAGACAACATCCCACCTTCACATTGAGAATACCCTCTATCATGTTGTGTGATACTACCACTGTGCTAAATGTGATGAACTTTGAACAGATCTCACAACTCAAGATTGGGCATCCATAAGGTGCTGTGAGCCAAGAGCAGCAACAGAATTGTGCTCAACCACAATCTGTATCCTCATGGCCCAACATATTCTCCATTCTACCATGACCACCAAGCTAGTAGATCAACCTAGGACAGGGGATTTCATTATCTGACCAGGGAAAAGCAGGAGGAACTAGCACAGGGTATTGCCAGTGATGTATAAAGCGATGTCAACAAAACAAAGGAGATAGTCATCAACTTCAGGAAGAGTAGTGGAGGACATACCCCTGTCTACATCAATAGGGATGAAGTAGAAATGGTCAAGAGTTTCAAGTTTTTAGGTGTCCAGATCACCAGCAACCTGTCCTGGTCCTTCCATGCCAACACTATAGTTAAGAAAGCCCACCAGCATCTCTACTTTCTCAGAAGACTAAGGGAATTTGGCACGTGCACTACGACTCTCACCAACTTTTACAGATGCATCATAGAAAGCATTCTTTCTGGTTGTATCACAGTTTGGTATGGCTCCTGCTCGGTCCAAGACCACAAGAAACTACAAAGGGTCGTGAACGAAGCCTAGTCCAAGACTCAAACCAGCCTCCCACCCATTAACCCTGTTTACACTTCCCACTGCCTCGGAAAAGCAACCAGCATAATTAAGGACCCCATGCACCTCAGACATACTCTCTTCCAGCTTCTTCCATCAGGAAAAAGATACAAAAGTCTGAGGACATGTACCAACCAACTGAAGAACAGCACCTTCCCTGCTGTCATCAGACTTTTGAATGGACCTACCACGTATTAAGTTGATCTTTCTCTACACCCTGGCTATGTCTGTAACACTACATTCTGCACTCTTTCCTTTCCTTCTCTCTGTACAGTATGCTTTGTCTGTATAGTGTGCAAGAAACAATACTTTTCATTCTAATATGTGTAACAATAATAAATCAAATCAAATGGAGAGTTGTATCGGAATCATAAGGGTTATCATGCAATCACTGTTTGGTTGGCATGTGATCATGCATAGAACATCCTGTCTATAGCAGCCTTAACACCTTCATCCTGAGGTAGTCAACCATTCACCTCATTCTTTGTGCCACCACAGTGAACCAGAAACTGGCTGCTGGAAGAAAAGGTATACCTTTAATGCTGCTAACTCATGAATCTTCTTCCAATGTGTCTCTAATGAATACCATACAGTCACAAGGAACATCTCCTCATGTCCATCAGCATCGTGGAGCAATGGCTCTGTTGCCTGAATCACTCAGTGGGAGATCTCCAGTATCCACCAATACAGGTTGTGGTGGTCTGCGGCATCCTTCAGAATCTCCCTATCTTGATGTTGCAACCTGTGCCACCAAGCATTCCAAGACCACCTTATGAGGAGGAGCAGGAGGAAGAAAATGAAGAAGAGGAGGCAGAAAAAGTAGGGAAGATGCATCCAGCACCACTTTGCTCCTGATGTACTGTCCATTATCAGATTCTGAGACTTTGATTCCTTTCATCCTATCAACATCATTGCTCTAGGATTCCCAACTTTGAATCTATTTGCTGAGTAATTTTATATTATTTTCTCCTAAATAAAAGACACCAACAAAAAACATCCCATAACAACTTTACCGAGCAATACTTCTCATAATATGTACAAAAGTGGATTATTCATCATTGTGCATTTATTTGATGTCCGTCTTATGGATGCTTTACCATGTTTTAGGGCTCTTACACAGGGCTACCACAATGGCTGCTGCATGGCTGGTGGGGGGCTGCTGACTTTCATTGGGTGGGACCACAGAGTCTATCTGACAACCGCCAGAAGCTCTGGGTTTTGAGGACCCAGCTTTGGACTGCGCCACCTTGTCATTGGCAGCAGCAGTCTGGGCTGGCTGGCTGAAAGGGCAAATGAGTGACGGTGGTGGAAGCATGAATACTGTAATCCTGAGTCAGGACAGAAGATTTGGCGCACAATGATCCCCTGTCCCTCCCCTCAAGGCAACACCTCAGCAGTCCTGGTAATCTGCAAGGACAGGTTGCTGGACTGCTGTGAGATTCTGCAAGCCCCCTGCAGCACTGTTAGCCACAATGGCAGCAGTTTCAGCCTATATGAGAGCAAGCAACAATCACATGACCTCTGTCTGAGGTACCACTGTAACACTAGGATGTTGAGTGGCTTCAATCTGAGATTTTATTCACAAATGATATTTAGAAATAGGGAACAAAGGAAGGGAAATGTAGTTAGCTCATGGAGCAGTGAATCTCATCAAATAGTGAAACAGACTTGAGGGGCTAAAGGTCCTACTTCAGTTCCAATCATTCAATGTTCCTATGAAGCCCTCTCCAAGCATTATCCCTTGTTAAGTGCTCCCTCACTTGGTCCTATGGTTCCAGTCATTACTGATGTGTGGACAGGAATGAGGTCACTGGATGCTTGGCTAAGTGTTCCTTCAATCTTAATTCTCTAGATGTTCAATGCAAATAAGACAGTTTTTAAAGTTTAAAATTTGTTTACTAGTGTCACTGCAATGAAGTTACCGTGAAAATCCCTGAGTCGCCACACTCCAGCGCCTGTTCAAGTTCACTGAGGGAGAATTTAGCACAGTCAATGCATCTAACCAGCACGTCTTTCAGATTGTGGGAGGAAACCCATACAGGCACGGGAAGAACACGCAGACACCACACAATGACCCAAGCTGGCAATCGAACCCACGTCCTTGGTGCTGTGAGGCAGCAGTACTAACCACTGTGCCGCCAAGACAGACTCCTGCAGATTGGATCTTCAGACCTCTAAAATTTCAGTGTGAGCTTTTACAAGAGATACACATTAGTTCAGACCTGAGCTACTGAGAGCTCTGTTGTAGATTCCCCAAGATTGTTCCGTGCTCAATTGTACACTACAATGCAGATACTCATTCATTGCCAATTTTTCCAAGATATTTTACACAGCCTCAAAAGATTCCTGCAGGGGATTCTGTTCAAACTGCTTTCATTCTTTATTTTACATCCACATATATACACTTCCCAATGAGATGGAAGCACTTCATTCTGTAACCAATTGCAGTGAATTTATCAAAGCGCTAGTACTTTACTGAGGGTGGGACTTTCACAATATTTGTACCTCAATGATGTACAAAAGGTGAACGCACCCTCTGAAACATTAGAATAATATGTTGAGTATTTGAGACAGATGGAGTTTAATTTAGATAAATGCGAGGTGATGCATTTTGGTAGATTGAATCAGGGCAGGACTTACTCAGTTAATGGTAGGGCGTTGGGGAGAGTTACAGAACAAAGAGAACTAGGGGTACATGTTCATAGCTCCTTGAAAGTGGAGTCACAGGTGGACAGAGTGGTGAAGAAGGCATTCAACATGCTTGGTTTCATCGGTCAGAACATTGAATACAGGAGTTGGTACAAAACATTGGTCACACTTGGAATACTGTGTACAGTTCTAGTCACCCTATTATAGAAAATATATTATTAAACTAGAAAGAGTGCAGAAAAGATTTACCAGGATGCTACCGGGACTTGACAGTTTGAGTTATAAGGAGAGGCTGGATAGACTGGGACTTTTTTCTCTGGAGCATAGAAGGCTGAGGGGTGATTTTATAGAGGTCTATAAAATAACGAGGGGCACAGATCAGCTAGATAGTCAATATATTTTCCCAAAGATAGGGGAGTCTAAAACGAGAGGGCATAGGTTTAAGGTGAGAGGGGAGAGATACAAAAGGGACCAGAGAGGCAACTTTTTCACACAGAGGGTGGTGAGTGTCTGGAACAAGCTGCCAGAGATAGTAGGAGAGGCGGGTACAATTTTATCTTTTAAAAAGCATTTAGACAGTTACATGGGTAAGATGGGTATAGAGGGATATAGGCCAAATGCGGGCAATTGGGACTAGCTTCAGGGTTTAAACAAAAAGGGCGACATGAACAAGTTGGACCGAAGGGCCTGTTGCCATGCTGTAAACCTCTAGGACTCTATGGCTCCATTTAACGTCTTTAATTTCTCCACAACAAAAACACAAAGAAAGTTATAGGCAGGCATTACCTGATAGCACAAAAAACTTGGGTTTTAATATTGGTTGGATTTCTGAGAAATTGCTAAATTTCCAAAAATGATAAAATAAATATTCTTAGTATTTTTCTCTTCAGTACCTGGGTGATGAATGACTAGATTGTCTGTCTGTTATAAAACTCATTTGTTCCATCCGCTTGATTGTCTAATTAAAGAGAAAGAAAGACTTACAGACTGATTGGCAGATAAATGTAAAGACCAACTTTTATATAGTATCTTTCATCACTTCAGGACATCGAAAAAGTGCTTTGCAGTCAAGCAAATACTTCTAAAGTGTCCTTTTTTAGGGTAGTCACTCTGGATCTTGCTTCCACCCGAGTTCACTGGGTTCTGAGATGGCTGATAAGTTCAGTGTGTGATCTCCAGACTCTACTACATGCGAGACAGGTGATGCTTGAAATGTCAGGCAGATGAGTTATTTGGATGTTTGCACTCTCGCTCCAACACCTCGATCTTACCTCTGCATGGTCCCAACAAAGTCTCTCGATCTGTTCATGCCTTCTCAAATTAACCTTCTCCATATTGGTCGGTCATAAGCCAGGAAGTCCTGAGTCAGCGGAGTGTTTGGTTTCTTCATCGATGCTTTGTGGACAGCCCTCAAACATTTCTACTGCCCTTCTGGGAGTCTCCTGCCACAACAGAGTTCAGAGTGAAATAGTTGCTTTGAGAGATTGGTATCTGGCTTAGAACTGACAGGGCCCCCTCAGGAGCTCTGGTTTTAAATGATTAACACCATGACACTGAGCATGTTGACTTGTGAGAGGACACTGCCTTTGTGTGGTGAACCATCGTTGGTTCCCACTGGATAGTGCTGAGCCAGGGGCTGGCCAGGACTACAAGGATGTACATATGTTACTGTTGGGTTGTGCTATTGTTGCTGTTGGGGTTAGGGTGGGTTGTTACACCTTTGTACTGTAGTGTTGTGGCACATCCCAGTCGGGCTCCGCCTCCTGGGAGAGGTATAAGAGTCCCTGCTCTGGCCGGGACCCCTTCAGTCTGGGATAGTGTATATAAGTTCTGGTAGCTTCGTTAACAGTAAATAAAAGCCTTTCATTTACTGAGTTTCAAGCCTCGTGTCTGACTAGTGCATCAATTTTATTTACTGTCGTTAAACTCTCGTCGGGAAAAAAAAAGAGAGAGGGTATGGAGCAAATTCTGAAGCCGGAATGCCTTACGCTAGATCCACGTGCGGTGGGCGCTTCTAACACCTTCGACCACTGGCTGAAGTGTTTCGAAGACTACCTGGCAGCCTCCGCAGCGGTCACCACAGATGATGACAGACTCCGGGTCCTCCATGCAAGGGTAAGCGACACTGTCTACCTCGCAATCCGTGCGGGCACTAATTATCCTAAGGCCCTCGAACTTCTGAAGAAGCGCTATACCAAACCACCTAACGAGATGCACGCTCGTTACCTCCTAGCCACTCGACGACGGCAGTCTGGCAAAACGATGGAGGACTATGCGAATGAGCTCCTACAGCTAGCCAAGGGCTGTGACTGCAAAGCTGTGTCGGCTGAGCAGAGCGTGTACGACCTCGCCCGAGATGCGTTTGTGGCCGGGGTCGGATCGTCGTACATTCGACTTAAACTGTTGGAGAAGGGTAACCCTAATCGTACCCAGGCCATCGAGTTAGCAGAGATGCTCGAGTTGGCCTCCAAGAGCTTAGTTTTATATTCGGAGGACCATGTGGAGACAACGTGGCAGGAGCAATCGCAAATCCCTCCTCGTCCCTCGGGTTCGAAATGCTGTGTAATGGCGTGCTCCCATTCGGGCCAGACGACGGCTGCAGCCCCGAGCGGCCCGCGGTGCTATTTCTGTGGAGGAGCGAAGCATACTCGGCAAAAGTGTCCCGCTAAAGCTGTGTTGTGCACCGCATGCGGTAAAAAAGGGCATTATTCAAAAGTGTGCCGATCTAAACCCAGGAACGGCAGTGCGGCCTGCGATTCTTCAGAGCTCGGGTCTTCATCGTTGAAGTCGTCGCGGGGTTCGTCCACGTGCGAGACCAGGACGACGCCATTACGGTCGACGGAGTCGGAGGAGTATGACCATCAGGGGTCGCTGAGTTTGGCGCCCTCACCCACGTGCGACTCATGGGGGCAGCCATGTTGGTCGACACTGACCACGAACGACCAGCAGGGGTCCTCCTCATCGACTTCAGCTGCCTGCAGTGGCGCTCATGAACCAACGGTGGCGTCGATCATCCTGGACCAGGCCAAGCCTCATAGACTTGACAAATCTATGATGAATATCCAGGTAAATAACCACGTGGTTTATTGTCTGTTTGACACCAGGAGCACGGAGAGGTTTATCCACCCAGACACTGTGAAGTGGTGTGGACTCCAGATTCAACCTGCCAAACAGACAATCTCTATGGCATCAAGGTCCCGGTCTGTTGCCGTGCTAGGGAGTTGCGTGGTAACCTTGAAGGTGCAAGGCACAGTTTACGAGCGTTTCAAGCTCCTTGTGTTGCCGTATCTTTGCGTGCCAATACTTCTTGGACTAAACTTCATGGTCCACTTGAGGAGTGTAATCCTACAGTACGGTGGGCCACTCCCTTCACTGGCAGTGGGAAAGCAGCAGCAGCCTCCAAATTGCCCAACGGCCTGTAGCCTGTGGCCTGTAGCCTCTCGACGCTGAAGATCACCACACCCTCCTTGTTCCAGAATCTTGTGCCAGGCTGCAAGCCCATCGCGACTAAAAGTAGGCGTTACAGCACTGAGGATCGGATCTTCATTAGATCTGAGGTTCAGCGGCTCCTCAAAGAAAGGATCATACAACACAGTGCTAGTCCATGGAGAGCGCAGGTCGTGGTGGTCAAGAGCAGGAACAAACCCCGGATGGTCATTGACTACAGTCAGACCATTAACCGATATACGCAGCTGGATGCGTATCCCCTCCCGCGTATATCTGATATGGTCAATCAGATTGCGCAGTACCGGGTGTTCTCCACCATAGACCTCAAGTCTGCCTACCACCAACTCCCCATTCGCCCAGAGGACCGACAATACACGGCTTTTGAGGCGGATGGTCGCTTGTATCACTTTCTCAGGGTTCCCTTTGGTGTCACCAATGGGGTCTCGGTCTTCCAGCATGCTATGGACCGAATGGTGGACCAGAACGGGCTGCGGGCTACCTTCCCGTACCTGGATAACGTCACCATCTGCGGCCATGACCAGCAGGACCACGACACAAACCTCCTGAACTTCTTACGCACTGCATCTCGCCTGAACTTGACCTACAACAGGGAGAAGTGTGTGTTTCGTATGCGCCGATTAGCCATCCTAGGATACGTGGTGGAAAACGGGGTCATTGGCCCTGATCCAGACCGTATGCGCCCCCTTTCTGAACTTCCCTTACCTGCTAGTGCAAAAGCACTGAGAAGATGCTTAGGCTTCTTCTCTTATTATGCGCAGTGGGTTCCCAACTACACGACTTTTCCCTTAACGCCAGAGGCCAGATTGGCCTTCAATAAATTGAAAGCCGACATCGCGAAAGCTACAATGCACACTGTAGACGAGTCCATCCCCTTTCAGGTGGAGAGCGATGCATCTGATTCGCCCTGGCCGCCACACTTAACCAGGCGGGCAGGCCCGTCGCATTTTTTTCCCGCACCCTCCAAGGCCCCGAAATTTGGCATTCAGCGGTGGAAAAGGAGGCCCAGGCCATTGTGGAGGCCGTCAGGCACTGGCGCCATTAGTTGGCGGGAAAATGGTTCACCCTGATCACGGACCAGCGGTCCGTGGCGTTCATGTTTAACAACACGCAGACGGGCAAGATCAAGAATGACAAGATCTTGCGGTGGAGAATTGAACTCTCCACCTATAACTACGACATCATGTATCGTCCAGGGAAACTCAATGAGCCCTCAGATGCCCTCTCGCGTGGAACATGCGCTAGTATACAGGAGGACCGTTTGCACGCCCTCCATAATGACCTGTGCCATCCTGGGGTCACTCGGCTCTACCACTTTATAAAAGCCCGCAACCTGCCTTACTCGGTGGAGGACGTCAGGTCAGTAACAAGGAGCTGTCGGGTTTGCGCAGAATGCAAACCGCACTTTTACCAACCTGACCGGGCACATTTAGTCAAGGCCACTCGTCCCTTCGAGAGACTGAGTGTCGATTTTAAGGGCCCCCTTCCCTCAACAGATCGGAATGTGTACTTCCTCAATGTCATTGACGAGTACTCTCGGTTCCCTTTTGTTGTTCCCTGCTCTGATACATCCGCTGCCACGGTTATCAAGGCATTCCGTGATCTCTTTACCCTGTTCAGGTACCCCAGCTACATCCATAGCGACAGGGGCTCATCGTTCATGAGCGATGACTTGAGGCAATTCCTGCTCTCATCCGGGATTGCCTCTAGTAGGACCACGAGCTACAACCCTAGGGGTAATGGACAGGTGGAACGCGAGAATGCTACAGTCTGGAAGGCTGTCTTACTGGCGTTGAAGTCAAAAGGTCTTCCAGTCTCCCGTTGGCAAGAGGTGCTCCCTGATGCGCTCCATTCTATTCGCTCCTTCCTGTGTACGGCAACCAATGCTACTTCCCACGAGAGGATGTTCTCATTCCCTCGGAAGTCTTCCTCGGGGACCTCATTACCGTCTTGGTTGACGTACTCAGGACCCGTCCTCCTGCGGCGACATGTAAGGGCCCGCAAGTCCGACCCATTGGTCGAACAGGTCCATCTCCTCCACGCCAACCCTCAGTATGCCTATGTGGCATACCCTGACGGGCGAGAGGACACGGTCTCGATCCGAGACCTGGCGCCAGCAGGGGACGTAGCAACCCCTATCGCTCCCATACCCCCTGTAACAAACCCTTTATCTCTTGTTTCTTCCCCCGACACGGCGCGGGCAGCATCGGGACCATTGCTTAACCATTTTACTCCCATGTACAGCTTGCCTGAGCCCAGAAGATGGTCGCCACCGCAGGGTGTGTTAGGATCCCCTGGACTACCGTCACCTCAGGGTCAACCGGCCTGTGAGTCCGTGGAGCAACAGCTGGATGCCGTTTTGGGGAGAACGCCACCGCAAGTGCCTACTCCGGTGTCACCGCCGGTATTGAGGAGGTCACAACGACGGTGCGCTCCCCCTGACCGTCTGAACTTATAGACTGCTGACACTTTATTCTGTTTTTTTGTACCCCGCTGGCCTTTGTTCTCAAAGGAGGGGTGAATGTGGTGAACCATCGTTGGTTCCCACTGGATAGTGCTGAGCCAGGGACTGGCCAGGACTACAAGGATGTACATATGTTACTGTTGGGTTGTGCTATTGTTGCTGTTGGGGTTAGGGTGGGGTTGTTACACCTTTGTACTGTAGTGTTGTGGCACATCCCAGTCGGGCTCCGCCTCCTGGGAGAGGTATAAGAGTCCCTGCTCTGGCCGGGACCCCTTCAGTCTGAGATAGTGTATATAAGTTCTGGTAGCTTCGTTAACAGTAAATAAAAGCCTTTCATTTACTGAGCTTCAAGCCTCGTGTCTGAATAGCGCATCACTTTGGATTCCCTTTCTTGCAGAAGGATTTGGAGGATATTGCAAAGCCACTGCTGATGGTATCTCTCCAGTGCTTTGAGGTACCTGCTGTAGGTTGTTCAAGTCTCTGAAGCATACACAAGCATGGAGATCACTGATTTGGAAGTGTTGGCACTGTAGGAAATGTAGTAGGCAATCTACACAGAGGTTGGTTACAAAAATAGCTACATGAAAATAACCCGAGCATGCATCTTTTAGTAACCTTTGTTGAGGGATAAATGTTGGGCCAGTATATGGGAAGAAGTCCTCTGTTCATCTTTAAATAGTGTCAAAGCATCATGAATGTCCCTTTTTTTCAATAGGGAAGAAAAAAGAAAGAGATATTTGTATTTGCATAGAACTTTCAATGACCATTGGCCATCTAAAAGTCCTTCATAGCCTAAAAAGTATTTTTGAAGTTGTAATAACATGAGAACAGTTCTAATTTGATTTCTCATTTTCACATGTATTGGGATACAGTGAACAGTATTGTTTCTTGCGTGCGATACCGACAAAACATACTGTTCATAGAGTACATAGGGGAGAAGGAAAGGAGAGAGTGCTGACTAAGTGTCATATATCTGCAAGGTTAATTCTGCTTCTCTCTCTCCCTGGATACAGGTATTTCCAGCAGTTTTAGTTTTAGCTATGACCTTAACTTTATCAATTACTAGTTAAATTGAGTGTAACAAGTTGCATCAAAACATCTTAATACATTTTTTTGTAAACCTATCAACTTGTGGGTTTTCCTATAAAATGACACATTGATAGGTACAAAGCGTAGTGATTGATGAAATCTTCTTGATGCACTGTTATTGTAGTTATTTCAAAATAATTATATCAATTTGCATAAGCAGATGGAGTTTGATGTATTATCCCCAGTGGGCATCATATATCAACATAGACAAGTGTTTTTTTTTGTCAGCAGACCATAGATTATTGGTTTCTGTGTCTAATTACTAAACAAGAAAAAAAGTAACACAAAGTTATATTGCTTCTGAATCAGTGGGAGAATTGTAGAAGCCAGTGTATGGTTGAGAACTCAATGTCAATTGTAACAAAGAGTTCAGGATTATTGTTAAATTTCCAACCTATTATTCATAGACTTTTGCTGCAGTCACGTGACTTTTGCTCCCTGCACTAGTTGTGAAATACAGTAAGAAGTTTAACAACACCAGGTTAAAGTCCAACAGGTTTATTTGGTAGCAAAAGCCACACCCCTTTTGTTACCAAATAAACCTGTTGGACTTTAACCTGGTGTTGTTAAACTCCTTACTGTGTTTACCCCAGTCCAACGCCGGCATCTCCACATCATGACTAGTTCTGAAATGGCAGGGGGAGTTTGACGATTCAATAGATTCATCAAATATTTGGTTGGCTGTATAGAATGCACGCCTATTCAACATAATGTTCTTTACTGGCATGCAGATGTGCCCAATCTTTTTTAGCAATATCTTGGGGTCCTCCTACTCTTCTTCCATTTATAGACCAAAGATGCAGGTTGGAATTTTATCAGCCCACCCACCACAGGAATCGGAGCAGGTGAGGGGCGGACAATGGGAAGGTCCGTTGACCTCGGGAGGGATTTTACGGTTTTGGGACAAGCGAGGCCGTAAAAACCCCATCCTCAAATTTTTTGGCCACCTCGGGGCCTGCTAAATTTAAGAGAGTGCACACCTCTACCTGCTTTGATTTGTCTGATAGACCGGCACTGCAGTGGATACACCACAAATTTATTGATAATACAGCTCTTGCATGCTGTGTGTCTACTCACACCCAGGGGAAGGAACAGGTGTTTTTCTGCCAGCTGCAGAAGGGATTGCCACTTTTGAATCGGCCTACAGCCACATCAGACCATGTTCTATACTGAAGTGACATAGACACCGGGTAGGATTTACCCTGCAACCCGCCACGTGTTTCGTGGTGGTGAGATGTAGCCGGCAGCGGAATCTTCTGGCCCCACCACTGTTAATAGAGTTTCCCGTTGAATGCACCCTTCACCAACAGGAAACCCACAGTTGGTGGGACCCGAGATCCCGCCAGCATGAACGGCCAGAAAGCTCCGGCCACTGGGCACGGTCTATCATCTTCCAAGATGTCCGGATGCCTTCGCTCACTCACAATACGAACAGTACTGCAGTAACTGTTTCTTTACAATATGAATCAAATACAAAGCATCATGACAAAGCTAAAATTCATGATTATATTTTTGATTATTAAGGTACTGATTTGGAGTATTTACAAACCTTGTAATGCAAGATAACAGAAGCAACATGACTATACCTCTCATTAACCCCAGCGTGGTTCATTTTCGGTTGTATGAATGCCGGTTTTCTGACGCTGTCAGAATTCAATGCTCCTGCAGAATCTCCTCTAAGCTGCTCCCTCAATTATGCAATCAATTGCTTGCAGTTTGGAACAAAAATCAGAAGTAACAATAACATCTCGCCTTGGACAGATACCAAGTTGATGCTTTTTAATTCTTTATTTTTCAAAGGGGTCTGAGGGACTTCGTTTATTCCTTTGCTGTTATTATCTAAAGTGATAATTAATGTTTGTCTGTAACTTGGCAAAGTCTTCACTGAAACGATGCACATGGGAGAGATATCTCTCTGTTGGAACGAAGATTATGATCTGGGTGTGGAAGGGTAAATATATTTCATGAAGTGGTAACTTGAAACTGTTAGAATCAGGTCTGCCTTTGTTTTAGCAATTTAGCAATCTGAATGCTTATATAGAAATTAAAGTACAATGCAAGATATTTCATACTTTGTTAAAACTACAATTCTCTTTCAAATGAAATTGTGAAGAGCAATAGCAACTGTCGTATTATGACAGAATGGTAGATCCATGTACAGTCTGGGGAAAATCATAACGGATAAAATAATTCCCTTTGATGGCTGAAGAACAAGTCAGCTGGTACTAATGTGCACTGTTGATAAACAGGCATGTAATAGGCCAATTCTCCACTGACCTCTTAGGAATAATTAATTATAAGGTGTGGAAGCTAAGCTGGAGGAAAATAAACAAAACAAACTGCTTTGCCCCCCAAAAATTCTTATCTCCAAAGCCGTAAAGACTATTAACTGTTGGTAAAAAGAAATGGCATGGTATAACAGTTCTAGCTAATAGCTTTTGGGATTGACATTCCAACTCTATCATTGAATTCAGACTCTACAGATATGTTAATAGGATAGTGATGTCAGAGGGGACATGGGGCTGATCCAAAAATGGAGATATAATGGTGGAGGCAGAAGGCCTGACTCAGGTACGAAATTAATACTGGCGTTGGTGTTTAAGAGGACTTTAGTAAAGTCATGGAAAGTGAAGAGGTTTCTGGGATACTGGGATGAGATGAAATTGGTAAGAAGGAAGAATTACAAAGGCTGGTGGTACTTAAAATAGATAAGTTGCCCAATCTGAATGTGATTTGTTCGAGGTCGCTGAGCCAGCTATTGACCACAATATTCCGATCTTACCAAGATAGAGGAATGGCGTCAAAAGTGTGGAACATTCCAAATGTTACACCCTTGTTCAAAAAAGGGGAGCCACCTGCTGTACTATCAGAGCAGAGAGAGGACACCATTGCCACTGTCTGTGAAGGGGATTGTGACCGTGAACTTTTATACAATTGGCTCAAGCAGCCAATATTTCCAGCATCAAACAGCTTACCCTCCACTGTTGTATAACGGAGGTCACAGAGGTGCTGCATTCCAAGTGGCTAAATACATTTCATTTTCCCTTGCCACAAAGAAGCAGGTGGAATGAGTAACATTACACAGTCACAGTGACAACCTGCAAATCACTTTTTAGTTCTCGCATGTCACCTCTGAGATATTTTTTAAAAACAATTATTTTGATGTGAGCATTGTTAGCAAGGCAAATATTTATTGCCCATCCCTAATTTCCTTTGAGAAGGTAGTGGCCTGTTTGAAGGATGCAGTATAGAGACAATCACGGTACTGTTATGAAGGAAATTCTAGTCATTTGATCAGCAACAATGAAGGAATTATTTCAAAGTCAGGGTGTGTCTACTTGGACATGTTTGTTTTCCCATGTGCCTGGTATCCTTGTCTTTCTAGATGGTAGAGCTTGCAGAGTTGGAAGCACTGGTAGAGGTACACTGGTGATGGTACACATTGCTGCCATTGTTCATCACTGAGGAGGGAGTGAATGCTTAACGTGGTGAACGGAATACATATCGAACATGGTAGACCCTGAGTCCCGATTGCCGATATGTGAGTGATGGGGGTGGTGCATGCATTGAGTAGAATCATAGCATAATTGAATCCATACAATGAAGAAGGAGGCTATTCGGCCCATCAAACCAACAACAACCCCAACCAGGCACTATCCCTGTAACACCATGTATTTACCCTGCTAATCCCCCTGACACTAACGGCAAATTAGCACGGCCTATCAATCTGACCCGCACGTCTTTGGCGTGTGGGAGGAAACCGGAGCACCCAGAGGAAACCCACGCAGACATGAGGAGAATGTGCAAACTCCACACAGTCACCTGAGGCCGGAATTGAACCCAGGTCCCTGGCTCTGTGAGGTAGCCGTGCTGACCACTGTGCCACCTTGCCACCCATAGATGTAATGTGAGTATTTGGTGGTGTGGTGGTTATGAGATTGCATGATAAGATACATTCACTGACCTTGATCATCCACATGAGATCATTGAACCTATTGTAGAATGATGTGGAGATGCCGGTGTTGGACTGGGGTGGGCACAGTAAGAAGTCTCACATTACCAGATTAAAGTCCAACAGGTTTATTTGGAATCACGAGCTTTCGGAGCATTGCTCCTTCATCAGGTGAGTCCAAAGATGTGCGGGTTAGGTTGATTGGCCATGCTAAAATTGCCCCATAGTGTCCTGGGATGCATAGATTAGAGGGATTAGCGGGTAAAATATGTAAGGAAATGGGGGTAGGGCCTGGGTGGGATTGTGGTCGGTGCAGACTTGATGGGCCGAATGGCCTCTTTCTGTACTGTAGGGTTTCTATGATTTTAAAGTGATGCAGGTAAACTGAAACATGTGTTAGACATGCACGCTGCTGGACCCTCTGCTGAATGTTCAGCCAGCCAACCAGTAGTCTTCTCCCTCACCTTTTGATTTACAACAAATTTAGAAACTGAATGGCATGGAGTGAATTCAATATTTTTTGTACCTTTTTGGTAAATATTACATCGTCAGTTAATATATTTTTGCCTCAGACAAAATATTGAGAACTACTTTGAGTTAAGATAAAATTTGATCACGTGATTATAATTTATTACCTACAGTGCATTGTGGAGATTCCATTAGAGTAGGTCTGGAAAATGACCTGATCAAAATTGATTTGGATGAGTTCACTTTTGTCCTTGGGGCAAAGAATGATGTAGAAAATTATCCTTTGCACCCATTTTATACCGGTAAAGCAGGTGCAGTCAAGCTCAATGGCTATCGCATTTTCCTTATACAACTGCGATATCTCAAGCAGTCCGTTGAAACAAGGAAGGTATTTGCCAAGGAACCTTTGGCAAGAGCATGCAAGTGAAGTTGTTTAACATCAGAAGACTGTTGTGTTGCAGTCACCACAGGGTACAGAATCATAGAATAGAATCATAGAATCCCTCCAGTGCCCATCAAATCTGCACCAACCACAATCCCACCCAAGCCCTAGTCCCATAACCCCACATATTTACCCTGCCAATCCCCTGACACTAAGGGTCAATTTAGCATGGCCAATCGACCTAACCCACACATCTTTGGACTGTGGGGGGAAACCGAAGCACCCTTAGGAAACCCACGCAGACATGGAGAGAATGTGCAAACTCCACATAGAGAGTGACCCGAGACTGGAATTGAACCTGGATCCCTGGTGCTGTGAGGTAGTAGAGCTAACCACTGTGCCACCATGCCGTGGTGCTAGTTGACCAGGAAATTCCCCCATTCTTACCCACTGCCATTCAGAAGGATTTACAGATTGACAATTAACCATTCATGGTCATACCATGAACACATTGCTCTATGTGATCAACAGCAGAATATTTCCCTTACTGTATTTGGGTAACTTCCAGTTAGTGCAAATAAAACTTGGTGGAATAATTGTCTACGCTTAAGTTTCTAAATGTACAGCCATAATAAAATACACAGTTATAATTGCTAAATCACTCCATGTTTTCATAAGTTCATATGTCAGTTGTATCAGGTCACAGATCGTCAGTTTATTGGTGTGCGGGTAAAGCAAAATCTTTTCATGTAAATCTTTTATTGGATGTTTGGTCAGATCCAGTTAGAGATGAAAAGTAACTCCAATCAGCATTTTCCTTTCATGTTCTCCAAGCTTTGGTATTTTGTTTACTTCAGTTACACTGTTTGGCTCTGTTACTGTGAAGAAAATATCTTACAGTGTTTGATGTCTGGGCTGGACCATGCCCCGCCTTTGTTTTACATTTTTCAAAGCAAACTTTTTATTGAATGTAAAACTGAGACCTCTTTTTTTTACAGTTCCACTCTGTTCACAGAACCCTGGCATCATTATTGGTATTATCTAGTATCCAAAACGATGCAGAAGTGATACAGAAAGAGAAAATGTAGCACTACACTGCTCCATGAAGTAGATTGTGGTCACCTTGCCACAGTGCAGTCTTTAGCTTGAAATATTTCAGAACTTTTGTTATTACAGAAAGTTATATCATTCATTATATAAAGATTTTCTTCCATGTAGCAGCATGTAGCGTAGGCATTGAACAGCTGTGTTGCACTCCAAGTGTTAGCCAAGCGGAACGTGGATGGAATAGCTGGTTCTAACTGATATATCTGTGGATAACACATTAACTGGTAGTGCATAAGATGCCTTTTAGTAGACTTGAAGGTAGTGGAACCAAAAGCGCATTGATTATCTGGTAGACTGTGCCCAAGTAAGTAAGCAGATTGATAGTAGGTGTCTGGGCAGTAGATATTCCACGTGACCAGCGGTCTCTGTGCTGACCTGAAATTTGTGCAGCCAGGTCCCTACGATCACTGCCAAACAGGCATCCCATTGCCAGCAAGTATCTGGGTGAAGCCAGTCCAGATTTGGGGCTTTCCAATGTCCATGTTTTCTCCTATTTCATTTTACATGATAAAAATGGAGCAATTGGTTTAAACTAACATGATATGGGGCGGTGGTGGGGGGGGAGCAAAAAATAAATTAGGTGGAGGAGCAGGAAAGAAAGCAAAATGAGAATAGCAGGAAACAAAATGAAGAATAAATCAGGAGGAAGGATATTAAAAAGATTAACAGTTCATACCAGATATAAACAGGTTTGAATTGCTCATATGAATAAACATGTTTATCGCCCGTACACACACACTCCAGCTGCAGCGAGGTCAGAGAATTTGACACCCAGCCAAATCTCCGTCCACTGCCGTAGGAAGGAGATATCCTACCGATATGAGCGGCCATAACATTCTGGCCAAAATATTCTGAATAAAGCTGAAAAGCTCAAAATGATTTTTAGGGTGGGAAAAATTAATTAAAGCGATTATTGGAGATGTGATGTTAGCATAAACTGGGCTGGCACCTAATATTTCTTAGCACAAAAAAATCAGAGGATAGAATAGAAGAAAAAGGAGATGAGGATGGCAATATGAATCCACTACAATAATGGAACAAAAGGAAGGGGGGAAATTTGCATCTGTACAATTAGAATTAAGCAGGAAGAAGAATGAAGGGTTACCAGTGTATTACTTTTCTCTCGGAAGAATGAGTAAAACTGGAAAGATATAGAGGAGTCGGACATTGGCATTGTGTGTGCTTCCAGTGAATAATATGGGATAGAATTAATACTCTCTCAAAATTAAGGAAATTCAAAGAATTGCTGAAGAATAGCAGTGTCAGGCTACCAAATTCTGCTTTTCTTGTACGTTTAATGTTGACGATATTCTACCCTGCAAGTTGCTGGAAGTATGAGATGGAAACAGCCCACTGCCCTTTACAATGCATCTTGGCATCTGAGTGAATAGGGCAAGTCACTCTATCAAGTCTATGATTTCTATGATTTCTATGATTCTATGAGTCACTCCTTATTGTTCTTAATCTATTGAGAAAGAAGTGTAACTTCGCATTATGAATCAATGTCAAATCAGATACGGATAGAGAAAAAGAGGGAAACCTCTCCATAATCACTTGCATTGGAAGGATGAAATATACAAGGTGATATTTGAAATATAAGACATCCTTCTTCATCAGACAGTCCCTTGGGATTGCGGATGACTTGCTTTCACTCCAATGAGTAATCTGCAGACTCTGCCATATCTGGGGTGGGTGATGCTTGAAAAGTTGAGTAAATGGGTTGTTTGGAGAATTGCGCACTCCCTCTGACATCTAATCTTTGCCTCTGCACGTTTCTGATTAATGTGTTTGGTGCCTTCTCCATTTTGTTCAGTCACAAGGCATGGTCTCCCATGAGTTGACAGGTAGGTTTGGCCTCTTCAAGGTTGCTTTGAGGACATCCTGAAAGCGCTTCTGCTGTCCTGCTGGAAGTCTCCTTCCGCGGTCGAATTTCAAATAGAACAGTTGCTTCAGGAATCCGGTGTCAGGCATACAAACGGTAGGTCCCACTCAACGAAGGTGATTTTGAATGATTAGCACCTCAGTGTTTGGCAGATTGGCTTGGAAGGGAACAATGCTGTTGGGTCGCCTTTTTTGCCACCAGATATGGATGATCTTATAAAAGGCACCACTGGTGGTACTTCTCCAGGGCTTTGAGATTCCTGCTATAGATTGTCCAGGTCTCTGAAGTACACAGGAGCCTGGGGATCACTTCTCTGGTAAACCATGATCTTAGTCTTGTGTTTGAGATTCTCATCTTCAAATAAGTATTTTCCTTAGTTGACCGAAGTCTGGGGTGGTGCATTGGAGGAAATAATTCATTCTGTTGTCTATGTTTGTCTTCATTGAGACGAAGCTTCCAACATATGGAAACATGGTCAACATTTTCCAGGATCTCATCATTGATCTTAATCAAAAGAAGGAGGTGTTTTGCTGTCTGAGGTGGTTGGAAGAGGACTTTAGTTTTCCAGGTATTAAGTGAAAGGTTCATTTTCTCACATACTTGGGAGAAGCAGTTAACAGTTATCTGCAGTTCAGCTTTTGAGTGAGCACACACATGTGCTATCTGCATACTGAAGCTCTATGACTGAGGAAGGAGTGATTTTGTTTTGGGATTGAAGGAGGGTTGGTTGTACAGTATCTGGCTGATCGATAGATTAGCCAGAATTTTCTGGCATTTCTTGCTGTAGGATCTTTCGGTCCTGCCAATGACAAACCCTCACTGTGGGTTTCCCAGGGCATGGAAAATTCTACTCATTATCTCCATGCCTGTGGGTAGAGGTGAGATATATTATTGCAGTGAGGAAAGTGGATAAGAGAGTTGGTGCAATGACACAACTTTGCCTCACCCCAGTTTTCACTGGGATAGTAGTTTGTGATGGTTCCATTAGTGAGGATCTGACTTGCATCGGATCATGGGGTTGGTGGAGGATGGTGCCAAATCTCTGAGGGCAGCCAGATTTGAGGAGGATACCCCTACATACATGACAAAATCAAAGGCTTTGTGAGGCTGAAAAAGATCACGTACAGCAGCGGATGGTGCTGTTCCCTGCACTTTTCATGAACTGCTACACGGTGAAGATCACATCTGTGGTGCTTCTTGATGGGCAAAACCACACAATGACTCTGCAAGGAATCCCGTGCTCACTGGAGGAGGTGATTAAGAAGGAATCTTGTTTAAAATTATTTTATGGGATGTGGATGTCACTGGCAAGGCCAGCATTTGTTGCTCATCCCTAATTATCCTGGACGGCAGCAGTGGTTAGCACTGCTGCCTCACAGCACCAGGGACTCAGGTTTGAGTCCAGGCTTGGGTCACTGTCTGTGCGGAGTCAGCATGTTGTCTGCGTGGGTTTCCTCTGGGTGCTCTAGTTTCCTCCCACAGTCCAAAAGATGTGCTGGTTAGGTGCATTGGCCATGCTAAATTCTCCCTCACTGTACCCGATCAGGCGCCGGAGTGTGGCGACTAGGGGATTTTCACAGTAACTTTCATTGCCGTGTTAATGTAAGCCTACATGCGACACGAATAAATAAACCTTAATAAACTTAAAAGCTAAGACCTCACTCTAAAGTTGTATTTTCTTTGAAATTAGACTGAAGCCATTAATGACTATGAATCAAACACTAGGAACTTCCTGGCATTATGTATAGCTGCAATATCCTTACTCCTGATGAAACACTAAGAACCCTGTGCTTACACTGACTAAATACCAAAAGAATTGTACAAAGACCCTTTACATTTCTGAAGCCAGAACCAGCTGATGGAGACAACCTGACTGAGAGGGCAAAGGACCCTGAAATCTCCTTTGAAATTATTAATAGTTGAAACATTAAAAGCGCCTTCAAGACTAAGTCATCTTTGTGTGCCTATCCGATTGGAGATGTCATCTCCACTGGAAAATTGGATTATTCAGCATTTATCTTCCACCTGCTAGTTTTGTTAATGAATACACCATTGGACTTTGATTCTGAACTCATGTGAAAAAATAGTACTTATCCTCTCTGTGATCTTTCTCCATACCTCTTTCTTTCCTTTACCTCTTTTTTATTGTATGAATGTATCAGGGCTACATTGCAAATCTTCTTTCCGCATTTTGAGTCTGTGTAAAATAAATTAAGACATCTTGATTCACCCTGTCTCAAGTTTGCTGTGGTATTACTAATAGAAATTGCATCAAACCAAATCTGAGGGTTTAGGAAATACACCACCACTTACAAAGAGGCAAATCAAGAACCAAAATCACCTTTCTGTTTTACAGATGTGCTGAGAGGAGAAATCTGGGCTGTTTAAATTAATTCCCCTCTTGTCCCTAACACCTTGACCTGAACATTTCAGAGGGCAGTTAAGAGGTAATCACAGTGTCGCTGATAGGGTGGCACGGTGGCTCAGCACTGCTACCTCACAGCGCCAAGGACCCAGGTTCGATTCCTGGCTTGGATCACTGCCTGTGCAGGGATTGCATATTCTCCCTGTGTCTGCGTGGATTTCCTCAGGGTGCTCCGGTTTCCTCCCACAGTTAAATTATGTATGGGTTAGGTGGAATGGCCATGCTAAATTGCCCCTTAGTGTCAGGGGGACTCCCTAGGGTAAATGCATGTGGTTATGGAATTATGGGAATAAGGCTTGGGTGGGATTGTGATCGTGCAGACCCGATGGACCAAATGGCCTCCTTCTGCACTGTAGGATTTTATGACTCTATGGCTCATTGCTATGAGTCTAGAGTCACACGTAGGCCAGACTGGATAAGGATGGCAGATTTCCTTCCCTAAAGGACATTCGTTACCCACATGGGCCTTTAGAACAATCGATGATAGTTTCATGGTCACCATTACTGAGGCAAGATTTATATTCTAGACTTCCAATTGAATTTTACACTCTGCCAGCTGCCGTGTAGGATTTGAACCAATGTCTCCAGAGCATCAGCCCGAGTGTCTAGATTACTAGTCCAGCAATATTACCACCATCTCTCCTTGGAATGATTACCCCTGTGGAAGACAGCAGGGAGACTCCTAGTTGCCTCAACTTGTCTCCCTACTCAAACATAGACATGATCACAGTGTCCCCGATATCCCCAGACATGTTTTCACAGTAACTTCATTGCAGTGTTAATGTAAGCCTACTTGTGACACCAACAAATAAACTTTAAACATGTGTTCTTCTTGCCAGCTGAGGAAAGTGTATAAACAAGGAATGTATCTCCACCATGTTTTAAAGAAATCCCGAAGCAACAGAATGGCTGCTGGGTAGACAGCTCGCAATGGAGCTCCTCACTATCTGTGGCCATCTTCTGCCATTGCTCTTTTCTTCTCTAAATGCCCACTTCTAAATCCCCTCCCTCCACCCACCCAGGGAATCTCCCTGCCACAGACCTCCCCACTGGAAACTCCACCTCCTTGGCACTGCCCCTGCCTGGTTCTTTTTGCCATGTGCCGATTTGCCAAAAGCTATTGTAAACCCAACCAGCATCATGTCACATCAGAGTGGGAGGGGGAATCCAAATGTGGGGGAATAATAAGAGTAAGGAGGCTCGCTAATGATATTAAAATTGATGGTAATGGGGTTCCCGACCTTCCTTGGAGTGAACTCCATTATGTCATTGAGGATGGTGGGGACAATTGGAATGGGAAATCCTGACAGCATAGAAGCCATCTGGGGACTCCGTTTGGATTCTCTGCCCCACCCACCGAAAACGGTGGCAGAAAATCCAGGCCATAGTTTTAGAAGCCAATTGCAGACTTTGTTTGTTCACATCAATCAATGAAGATTTCACTGATGGCAAAAAGCTTGTTAATGTGCCTCCATGTGACCTCTGAGTCCCTGTGTTGGACTGATTCAGGGTCTATTGACAGAGGCATGCTGCTCATGGCCTTTGCTATAAATCCTATCTCAACGGTTCTCAAAATTACAAATAGTTCTTGGAATGCACATTAAGGATTTTAGTATAATGGAAAATCATGTTGACATTTGTGTGACTTACAATTATACAATGAACTTTCGATAATGTAACAAACTCAATTTTGCTAATCTAACATTCATTTGTGCAGAGAAACAATTACCTACCAGATAGATTTGAAAACAAACGTAAGTTAAAAACACAAAATTATAATAACTGCGCATGCTTGTCAGTTGATGAATTAGTTCTTGCAGAATAGGAATCAAAGAGCAATAAGAGATGATTGTACTTCGTTCAGCAAAATGATGCAAGCCATATAACCAAAGATAACAAAGATTCCACGTTGCTGGTATAATGACAATCTGTCATAGCCGTGAGATCACAGATTATTCGGCTAGATTATCTGTAACATCTACTGGAATAACAGGCATTTCATTGTGCTGCATGCAAAAAGCTATCAGTGATACAGTGACATTTCCTTTGTGCTTTTGTTTCTATCCCTTGTCATTTAGAATATTACTTTTGTAAGGAATTCTCCACAAAGGCATTATTCTGGTATAAATGTTTAAATCTAATTGAGCGAATGAGTTCAGACAGAGGGTTTTACTGTAAAGTGACCCCTCTTGCAAAACCATTCTGAGAAAAAGCTGAGGAAGGATGCCTAGGCCAGCAGTCCCTGGTACCAAAAAGCAATTAAGCAATAGCCCCATCAGCAATTGGATTTACTGTATGAATTGAAGGTAGGGATAATTAATTGAAGGCCAAAACCTTACAAATCATCTTTTAATTAATAACCTCCTTTACTCTCCAGCACAGTGTACATATAAACATGCTGCATGTCTTCTACCATCACATCAAAAAATTCTGCCTTCAGAAATAATGTATTATCACACTTCAAACTGGAATAAATTCATGAAATATGCAGTGACAGCTTGTTTTGTGATAGTATCCTCTGTTGAGTGTAGATATATTTTGCCTGTTTGTAATTAGCTATGACTCTAGGCATCTCTCTCTGTTCGAGAGTTAAGTGGTTATAGTTTGAGGACACTGTAGTATAAGGGTGTTCGGCATAGCAAGATTTAATGTGGGACTGGAGAACAGTACAGTACACATGGCAGTAGTCAGGGAGACAGACTGGTGTAGAGAGAGTCTGAGAGAAGTGGTCATAGGGATAGTACCGAGTTAGGGGCTATACCTTAGAGATTTGTATATAGTCATGTGTTGACAATAAACAATATTCATCGACCACCCATGGAGTTTTGACATCTCTGTTGTCCCTTGTGAAACATGCATGTACATTGTCTGCAAACCCCATTGTCTGGAGCATTTTGTCTCTTCATAAACAATAAGATGTGTGAATTTCACAAGTGGCCATGAGATTCATTCACTCAGGTCCATATTCAATCAGGTATTGGCCACAGACTCTATTGTCTAAAAGTTCAAATGCTAAATAAGTCACCTGGTATGCTGCGGCCAGTGGAAGCTTTCGAGAACATTTTTTAAAAATATAGCTTTAAGATGGTTAATATCTCTTGGGTATGACAGATAGTCAGGTCAGGTGCGGGATGGTAGTTGCGTGGTTGGAGGGACAGTCAGGTTGGGCCAAGGGGTAGTCTGGTGGTGAGGGTGGTAATCGAGAGATTAGGAGTGGTGGTCGGCTGATCAATTGTGTAGTTACCCAGAGTTAGACTAGGGGAGGGATTTTCCAGCCATCCCTGACTGTAGTTCAGAGTCACTCACGGAGTGTCCCATGGAGCAGGGGAATTGCCCATGGATGTTGAAGATTATGGGCAAATTGCATGGATGCCCACACATCAGGAATTCCACAGGATCCCAACGTACATCCTCAGTCGTATGTCCAATATCTGATCATGATGTGGAGATGCCGGCGTTGGACTGAGGTAAACACAGTAAGAAGTCTCACAACATCAGATTAAAGTCCAACAGGTTTATTTGGGAGCACAAGCCACTAGCTTTCGGAGCGCTGACCCTTCATCAGGTGAGTGGGAGTTCGGTTCACAAACAGGGCATATAAAGACACAAACTCAATTTACAAAATAATGGTTGGATTGCGAGTCTTTACAGGTAATCAAGTCTTAAAGGTACAGACAATATGAGTGGAGAGAGGGTTGAGCACAGGTTAAAGAGATGTGTATTGCCTCCAGCCAGGACAGTTAGTGAGATTTTGCAAGCCCAGGCAAGTCGGGGGGTTACAGATAGTGTGACATGAACCCAAGATCCCGGTTTAGGCCGTCCTCATGTGTGCGGAACCTGGCTATCAGTCTCTGCTCAGCGACTCTGCGCTGTCGTGTGTCGTGAAGGCCGCCTTGGATAACGCTTACCCGAAGATCAGAGGCCGAATGCCCATGACCGCTGAAGTGCTCCCCAACAGGAAGAGAACACTCTTGCCTGGTGATTGCCGAGTGGTGTTCATTCATCCGTTGTCATCAGACATTACGACAACATCTCTTTAACCTGTGCTTAACCCTCTCTCCACTCACATTGTCTGTACCTTTAAGACTTGATTACCTGTAAAGACTCGCATTCCAACCATTATTTTGTAAATTGACTTTGTGTCTTTATATGCCCTGTTTGTGAACAGAACTCCCACTCACCTGATGAAGGGGCAGGGTTCCGAAGGCTAGTGGCCTGTGCTACCAAATAAACCTTTGCAATCTCCGATCATCCAGAGATTAGAAGATTTGTCCATTGTTTTCTCATTATTTGTGATTTTTAATCTTATCTCTGTATAAATCTTACCAGCGCATAAATCCTGTCGATACATCCTTGGAACAATTTCTGCAAAATTAACATGGAGGGAAGAGGAAGTTTCCAGCTACACAGTGCTGTGCCATTAACATTGAAATAATGATGGAGGTCTGCTTTCAAATTCAAGGACATGTCCTTGTTGGTGTTACAAACGTTCCATTAGAAACACACACATTTTCAGCAATTATTTTACTGAGAGTGCAAAAAGAATGGAAACAGCTGTTCCCATACCCAGCAACACCAAGAACTGCTGTGACCTTGAATTAATGTCTGAACACAGTATCTGTCAACATACAAAGATTGTAGAGTGTGATGCTTATAGGTATTAATAGACCAACTTCAGCGTTTAAAATTCCTCGATTCAATCTTGGTTATTTTTCAGTTTAACCCTTTCAACTTTGCACCACACATAAACCTAAGCATAAGTTTAGACAAGATGGCCCCAATATGGGGAATAGCCAGCGTTATATGAACTGCTGCTGGTTTTCCTGGTTTGATCATTCAACCATAGTTTAGAACCTTTCTAAAAATGAAAAGCACATAATGGATGCTGCTCAATAAATAGTTTGAGAGGTCTGTTTGAGGAGGTTGGTCAGAAATCAAAAGGAATCAGCCTCAAGCCCAACTTCACATCTGTGTCAATTCACTTCAGCACAAAGGTTGTTCAGTCCAACGTGTGTGTTCCTAATCTGTGGAATTGGCTTCAAGCCTGGTGCGGATGTTTATTTTCCCACATTACTGCTTAGAAAAATAACCTGTAAAACTTTGCTGAGCCCAGTGTCATTTGAAGTAATTATTTAAGGACATTAGGAAAGAGATTAGGTTGCTTAAATTTGTAACTCTGGATGTCAGTTAAATGTGCATTTTACAAAAGTAAAAATACCGCAGATGCTGGAATTCTGAGATAAATATAGAAAATGTTGGAAACGCTCAGTAGGTCTGGCAGCATCTATGGTGAGGGAATCAGAGTTAAAAGGGAGCACTTTAACCTGACAAGGTGGATTGGGGGGGGGGAGGGGGTGTGGTTTGAGTGGACTGCAGCTAAAAAGTGTTCAGTTGTTGATGAAGTCTACGTGAACTTCAGTGAGGCTTTTGACAAGGTTCTGCATGGGAGACTGATCAAGGTGGTAAGAGCCCATGGGATCCAACAAATTGGATCCGAAATTGGCTTCGTGACAGGAGGCAGACTGTGATGGTTGAAGGTTGTTTTTGTGACTGGAAACCTGTGTCCAGTGGGGTACTGCGGGGATTGATGCTGGGTCCCTTGCTGTTTGTAGTGTACATTGATGATCAAGGTGGGAATGTGGGTGGGGCGGGTATGGTCAGCAAGTTTGCAGATGACACAAAATTTGGTGGTGTGGTAAATAGCGAGGAAGAAAGCCTTAGGTTACAGGGTGATACAGATGGGTTGGTCAGATGAGCACAATACTGGCAAATGGAATTTAACCCTGGGAAGTGTGAGACGATGCATTTTGGGAGAACTAACAAGGCAAGTTACACTAGGACACTAGGAAGTACAGAGGACCAAAGGGACTTTGGGGTGCATGTCCCTAGGTCCCTGAAGACAGCAGGATAGGTAGATAAGGCGTTTAAAAAAGCATACAGGAAGCTTGCATTTATTAACCGAGGCATAGAATATAAGAGCAGGGTGGTTATGAAGGAACTGTATGAAACACTTCGACACCACTGCTAATGTACAATGTCCAGTTCTGCTTGCCATACTACAGGAGGATGTGATTGCACTAGAAAGGGTGCGGAGGATATTCACCAGGATGTTGCCTGGACTGGAGCATTTTAGCTACGAAGACAGGCTGGTTAGGCTGTGTTATTCTCCTTAGAGCAGAGAAGGTTGAGGGAGCATCTGACTGAGGAGCACAAAATTATGAATGACGTAGATAGGAAGAAACCTTTCACCTTAATGGAGGGGTCAATAACCAGGTATCATATTTAAGATAATAGGCAGGAGATTTTGTGGGAATTTGAAGGAATACTTTTGGAAAAATTGATGGGATTGAAGGTGGACCAATCTCCAGGTCCCAATAATCTTCTTTCCAGAGTACTGAAGAAGGTGGCCCTGGAAATAATAGATCCAGTGGGGGTTATTTTTAAAAGATTTTTGGACTCTGGACTGGTTCATACAGGTTGGTAGGTAGCTAATGTAAGCCCGCTATTCAAAAAGGGAGGTAGAGAGAAAGCAGAACTTTAGACTAGTGAGCCTAACATCGGAATTGGGAAAGTTGCTAGAGTCCATTATATAGGATTTCATAACTCAGCATTTGGAAGGCAGTGGTATAATCAGCTAAGTCAGCATGGATTTATAAAAGGGAAATCATGCTTGACAAATCTATTGCAATTCTTTGAGGATGTAACGAGTAGAGTTGACCGAAGAGAACCAGTAGATGTGGTTTATTTAGACTTTCAGAAGGCTTTCGACAAGGTCTCACGTAACAGACTACGATGTAAAGTTAAAGCCAATCAGATTGGAGGTAATGTCTTGAGATGGATAGAAAGCTGGTTAGCAGATAGGAAGCAAAGAGTTGGCATAAATGGGTCTTTTCCTGATTGGTAGTCAGTGATTAGTGGGGGTTCCATAGGGATCTGTGCTAGGATCCCGGCTGTTCTCATTCTATATTAATGATTTGGAAGAGGGAATTAAATGTATTATCTCCAAATTTGCAGGTGATATAAAGTTGGGTGGGAGAGTGAGCTGTGAGGAGGATGCAATATGCTTCAGCATGATTTAGAGAGGCTGAGTGTGTGAGCATATGCATGGCAGATGCAGTATAATATGGATAAATGTGAGGTAATCCACTTTGGTAGCAATAATAGGAAGACAGATTATTACTTGAATTGGTGTAACTTGAGAGAGGTGGCTACTCAGCAAGACCTTGTTGTTCTCATGCATCAGTCACTGATAGTAAGCATGCAGGTATAGCAGGCAGTAAAGAAGGCAAATAGTATGTTGGCCTTCATAGCGAGAGGATTTGAGTATAGGGATAGGGATGTTTTGCTGCAATTGTATAGGGCGTTGGTGAGGCCTCACCTGTAGTATTGTGTGCAGTTTTGGTGTCCTTATCTGAGGAAGGATGTCCTTGCTATCGAGGGAGTACAGTAAACGTTTACCAGACTGATTCCTGGGATGGCTGGTCTGTCATCTGAGGAGAGTCCAAGTCATTAAGGATTATATTCACTGGAGTTTAGAAGAGTGAGAGGGGATCTCATAGAAACTTATAAAATTCTCACAGGGTTCGACAGGACATATTCAGAAAGAATGTTCCCAACGGTGGGGGAGTCCAGAACTAGGGGTCATAGTTTGAGGATAAGGGTAAACCTTTTACAACTGAGGTGAGAAGAAATTTCTTCACCTAGAGGGTGGTGAATGTGTGGAATTCACTACCACCGAAAGTAGCTGAGGCCAAAAGATTGTCTGATTTCAAGACAAAATTAGATATCGCTCTTGTGGCTAAATGGATCAAGGGATATGGTGGAGGAGGGGAAATCAGGATATTGAATTCGATGATCAAAATGAATGATGGAGCAGCTCGAATAGCCAAATGACCTACTCCTGCTTCTAGTTTCTATGACAATAAACCTGAATTAGAATTCAGGTAAGGTAAGAGGGTGTTGTAATCATTGTGCACATTATCACTTCCCATTGCTTACCCCCATCAAGTCAACGTAAGTGAGTGTTGTGTGCCATTCAGCTGTGTTATATTTAATTCTGTACCAGATAGCTGGGAGGCCCCTATCCCTGCAACACCAATGGTTAGGCATGCAGAAACTCCACTTACCTTCATCGTCTCCTCCTTCGCAACTGTCAGGATAGAGATGACTTCCAGTTCTTTGCCTTTCCTTTGTGTTCTGTTCTCTCTTTCTTGAAAGGAGAGAAAGAGTGCTATCAGTGTAAGAAATGCAATGTGTTGAGAGAATAGAGGGACAGCGTTTGGTCACTGAGGGTAGGTGTGACATTGCATAATGAAGGTGAGTGTCAATGGTGAATAATGGTCAGATGGGGATATGCGGAGATGCCTATGCAGAGGTTTGGGGATGGGGGAAGGCGGGGGGGGGGGGGGGGGGGGGGGGGGGGGGCGGGGGGGGGCGGCGCGGGGGGGTGGATCTATCTATAAGGTGTATTGGTTTGAGGAATGATGTGCAGGAGAGAATTGAGAAAACATAGTGGGGAAGAATGGGACACTGACATAAGGCATGTTTCAGGATGCAGTTGAATGTGCCATGTCAGAAACACACCTCTTAAGAACGGTGTTGCCTTTGTTACATCGTGTCTCCATTTCTACTGGTTCTGGCTTTGACTGAAGATCTCTACCATGTTTCAAACTTGATTCTTGCAAGGCCACTTTAAATAGTTGAACTGATATAGACCACGCGGGTCGTCATAATGCTTGTTCGCTCTAATTGGGTGGGAAACCCAGACAGCAGATGCAAATACATTAACAAAAACAGGACTGAAACTTATGGGTTCTGCTGGGCTCCCCTACTGTGAGCTTGTCAGAAAGTTAGAATCCAGCTCAGTGGTTCCAATCAATGACTTTTCAGCAGACCCAAAGGACATCAGCCTGAATTGTTAACTCTGTTTCTCTCTCTCCACAGATGGCTGCCCGACCTGCTGAGCATTTCCATATTTTTCATTTTTATTTCAAATGTGCATTTTGTTTTTTTCTCCTCTCCTGTTCAGAAGGTGTTTTTTTTTCCCCCCACATGGTGTGAAGTTTCATGGACCCTAATTCTCCAGCATCTGGCTAAAGAATGTGGCAGAACTATTTAACTGGAGCAATGAGGATCGAGCACAGTCATGTCTATTCCTGTCTTTACCTGACATCTGTACAAATGCAATTTTCAAATCGTGATCTGGAGGAGGATTTCTATTTGGCTCCCTCCCTCCTTTGTAATGTGGGCTGATTGTAGCACCTTCACCTATTATACTGACATCAAATAATCTCCGCGCAGACTCAGGAACAGATCTTCTTGCTTTGTACAGCACAAACAGATGCGAAATGTACCCACTCAGCCAACATTGAAGCTGTGAATTTTTTTCCAGACTGTGCACGCATTTAAACTTAGGTTACAGAGGCTCAGTGCAACAGTAAACTATTCCCAAGATCCTGTAGCATTTAGCGATATATACAGCATTGTGATTCGGTGGTGAGTAAACGACTATTAAAGAGATCACACCTAGAGCCAGACCGAACAATGACTTTGGATGAAAAGTGAACCACTTTTCAAAATAATCAAACATATTTATGGTTTTAATACATTTAACATGGGTAGCCCGATCGTTAATACAAAAGCAAAACACGACAAATGTTGGAAATCTGAAATAAAAATAGCAAGTGTCACTAGTGCGGTTGACAGAGGGGAACCGGTGGATGTGGTGTTTTTAGATTTCCAGAAGGCGTTCGATAAGGTGCCTCACAAAAGGTTGCTGCAGAAGATTGGGGTACACGGAGTTAGGGGTAAGGTGTTGGCGTGGATTGGGGATTGGCTATCTAACAGGAAGCAGAGAGTTGTGGTCGGTGCAGACTCGATGGGCCGAATGGCCTCCTTCTGCACTATAGGGTTTCTATGAAATGGGTGCTTTTCTGGTTGGCAGTTGGTGACCAGTGGCGTGCCGCAGGGATCGGTGCTGGGGCCTCAATTGTTTACCATTTACATAGATGATCTGGAGGAGGGGACTGAATCTAGGGTATTCAAGTTTGCTGATGACACGAAGGTGAGTGGGAAAGCGAATTGCGTGGAGGACGCAGAAAGTCTGCAGAGAGATTTGGATAGGCTGAGCGAGTGGGCGAGGATCTGGCAGATGGAATATAACGTTAGCAAATGTGAGGTTATCCACTTTGGAAGAAATAATAGTAAATTGGAATATTATTTAAATGGAGAAAAATTACATCGTGTGACTGTGCAGAGGGACCTGGGGGTCCTTGTGCACGAATCGCAAAAACTCAGTCTGCAGGTGCAGCAGGTGATCAAGAAGGCGAATGGAATGTTGGCCTTTATCGCGAGGGGGATAGAATATAAAAGCAGGGAGGTCTTGCTGCAACTGTACAAGGCACTGGTGAGGCCGCAACTGGAGTACTGTGTGCAGTTTTGGTCCCCTTATTTGCGAAAGGATATATTGGCCTTGGAGGGAGTGCAGAGAAGGTTCACCAGGTTGATACCGGAGATGAGGGGTGTAGCTTATGAGGAGAGATTAAACAGATTGGGTCTGTACTCGTTGGAGTTTAGAAGGATGAGGGGTGATCTTATAGAGACATATAAGATAATGAAGGGGCTGGATAGGGTAGAGGTGGAGAGATTCTTTCCACTTAGAAGGGAAACCAGAACTAGAGGGCACAGCCTCAAAATAAGGGGGGGCCGGTTCAGAACAGAGTTGAGGGGGAACTTCTTCTCTCAGAGGGTAGTGAATCTCTGGAATTCTCTGCCCATTGAAGTGGTGGAGTCTTCCTCGTTGAATATGTTTAAATCACGGGTAGATAGTTTTCTGATCGATAAGGGAATAAGGGGATATGGGGAGCAGGCGGGTAAGTGGAACTGATTCGCTTCAGATCAGCCATGATCTTGTTGAATGGCGGGGCAGGCTCGAAGGGCCAGATGGCCTACTCCTGCTCCTATTTCTTATGTTCTTATGTTCTTAAGTGCTGGAAATACTCAGCAGGTCTGGCAGCATCTGTGAATCATGATGTGGAGATGCCGGCATTGGACTGGGGTAAACACAGTGAGAGTTTTAACAACACTAGGTTAAAGTCCAACAGGTTTATTTGGTAGCAAATGCCATTAACTTTCGGAGCGCTGCTCCTTCGTCAAACCTTTGGCATTTGCTACCAAATAAACCTGTTGGACTTTAACCTGGTGTTGTTAAAGTTCTTACAGCATCTGTGAGGGCAGAAACAGTTAGCGGTTGAAACATTGGTTGGAATTTTACCGTCCTGCCCACCACGGGGATCGGAGCGGGTGAGGGACGGACCATGGAAAGGTCTGTTGACTACAGGTGGGATTTTACAGTTTCCGGATGAGCGAGGCTGTAAAATCCCGCCCATTAACTGTTTTTCTCCCCTCATAGCGACAGCCTGCCAGAGTGGAAATAGAGAGAAAATGGAGGAAGAAACGCTGAATTAGATAGAAAGCTTGAGAAAACTGCTTTGAATATGTCCATTGACCAGATCTGAAGAAAATCTTCAGTTGACAAAGAAAAATACTTTGCCCCAGTTACACTGAACCAACCAGTGGAGACTCATTACCATTTACAACTGGTGAATTTGCATCATTTTGTGTTTTCATGAACCCAATCATTAACCTTTGTGATTGAAACTGATCCACTGATGTTTCAATAAACTGAGTTTCAGTGTGAATCATAAAACACAAGTCACACACCACTTAATTCATGAAACTGAGGAATAGCAGCAAAACTAGAACAATCTTGTCTATTGGCTTCACTTCTGAACTGAGGAATGGCTCGCTGCTTGATTCTGGGATAAGTTGCTGACCTCACATTTGTACCTTCCACTATTTCCACTTTGGTCACATCACTCAACATTGCCCCTGCCTCTGTTGCTTTGCTGCTGCAGCCATCATCCATCCATGGCTTGGTTACCTCTGGGCTTGAATACTCCAACACTCTCCTCAGTGTGAGAGTGTTTGTATTCTGTTGATTTTCTTTCAGCTTACACTAAGATAAAAGCAAAACATTCCGACGCTGGACATCTGAAATAAAAGCTGAAAATTCTGAAAATACTCAGCAAGTTGGGCCAATTGGTGCATGACTCGTCAAGAGTTTCCAACATTTTCTGCTTTCTTGTCATTATCAGGGTATATTCATCATTTCCTCACAGGCAAAACATCAATACAAATTTGCAATATTTGCCAATTTCATAGAAATCAAAAGGTTGTCTCAGCAAATGAATAAATCATTGCTCTACCTTTCACCTCAGCCAGTCCACAGCACGTTTTCAATAGTTAAAAATGTTAAGAGGCTGACTTGTGCCCGCCGGCCATTCAGCATTTTAATAATTGGGAAAGGCTGACTATCTCCTCATCTAATTTAAGTTATTAAAGGCTTCAACAGCTGTCACGAGAAGATAATCAGTGATGCAGGGAGTGCTGTCTTAACACATTCACTCCAATGGGAGCAGGTGGTGTTAATGCAGCCTCCCACTTACACACCAGTTGTAAATGGTAATGAGTCTCCACTGGTTGGTTCAGTGTAACTGGGGCAAAGTATTTTTCTTTGTCACCTGAAGATTTTCTTCAGATCTGGTCAATGGACATATTCAAAGCAGTTTTCTCAAGCTTTCTATCTAATTCAGCGTTTCCTCTTCCATTTTCTCTCTATTTCCACTCTGGAAGGTGTCGAAGTGATCTTTGAAATTGATCTTTGATTGAAATCAAACAAGTGGGGTGGGGAGGCCTGCCATGACCCACACTTCTGTCAGTACTCACAGAAATCCATCTCCTCTACCCCAACTGGGGAGCTGTTGGCCTAGTGATATTATCACTAGACTATTAATGCAGAAACTCAACTAATGTTCTGGGGACCCGGGTTTGAATTCCGCCACGGCAGATGGGTGGAATTTGAATTCAATTAAAAAAATCTGGAATTAAGAATCTACTGGTGACCATGAAACTACTGTCGAGAGTCGGAAAAATCCATCCGGTTCACTAACGTCCTTTAGAAAAGGAAATCTGCCGTCCTTACCTGGTCTGGCCTACGTGTGACTCCAGAGCCACAGCAATGTGGTTGACTCTCAACTGCCCTTGGGCAACTAGGGATGGGTAATAAATGCTGGCCAGCCAGCGACGCCCATGTCCCACGAATGAATTTTTTTTAAAACAGGAAAGTTGGCTCCTGTCCATCATCTGCCCCTCCACATGGCTATTTCTGCTTTGGGAAGACAAAATCAGGTGAAATATAAAGCAGACCCATCAATTCACTATTGCTATTGATGTACCACCCAAAACTAATTTCATTCTTTACAGTATCACAACACACAGTGCATCTACTGAACTATCCACTGAGTCCTGTATGTATCTTGTCGATGATATTTGTTACCTTTCTGTGTTGTCCTGTATAAGTGCAAATGATTTGATATGTGCAGAATGAAAAGCTGTTTTAAAAATATATGAAATAACTGAGTATCAATCCTCTGAAGATGCATGCATTGTTCAGGCAAATTACATGATCAATAGAGAATGCACTGACTGCTGTTTAGTCCTTTTACAGTTGGCTGACTCCACTTTGATGTGGCTCAGCCTCCCAGCTTGTTCTGAATAGAGCTGCGGCATACCACAGTATTTTTCACTTCATTTTGGCCTCATTTTGTGAACATCACAATTATCCTCTTTTGTTAGTGTTGAGGCAGCCTATCTTTAGGGCGAGGGTGAAGACTTCATTAGCCTTAATTATTTGGGTGCAATTAAGGAGCAGTCCAAGTATTTTAATGTTTTTCATTTGTATAAGATGGGACAGCATCACATTGGAATCACCAAAGACCATTAAAAGGTCAAGGACACTTTTTACACTGTACTACATTTGGCTAACTTGTCAATGATCACGCAATTTGTAATTTTCTGATAAAACTGGCCTTCAACCTGTTTCATTCAACTGCTATGATGATAAACCTTAGCAGATATTTTAACACTCCCATGCAGGATCAGCCTGTGCAAGCGTTAGGCACAGTTTGCTGAATTAGACACAGTGGCACAGTGGTTAGCACTGCTGCCTCACAGCTCTAGGGGCCCAGGTTCAATTCCTGGCTTGGGTCATTGTGTGGAGTTTGCACATTCTCCCCATGTCTGTGTGGGTTTCCTCCAGGTGCTCTGGTTTCCACTCACAGTCCAAACATGTGCGGGTTAGGTTAATTGGCCACGCTAAATTGCCACTTAGTGTCCCGGGATGGAAGGTTAGAGGGATTAGTGGGGTAAATATGTGGGATTACGGGGATAGGGCCTGGATGAGATTGTTGCTGGTGCAGGCTCGATGGGCTGAACGGCCTCCTTCTGCATTGTAGGGTTTCTACGATTCTTCTATGCAAGGGTGAGGATGATGAGGGGGTTTGTCTACACTCCCAACCATCTCTACCATTTTAACTAGACTAAAATCAGGAGTGGGATGGCTGCCTGACCAAGAGGAGTGGGGACTCAATTCATTGACGAAGTTGCTCCCAACGAGGCCAGCCATTTTATCACATAGGTCCCAATTGTTGCTGAGCTAGGCTGACTGAGGAGGAATTTTAAAATGGTGGATGGGACTGGGGTTTATGTTCAAATGCAGCAAGACCCGGACATTATTCAGGCTTGGGCTCACAATTGGCAAGTAAGATTCGTGCCACGCAAATGCCAGGCAATCACCATCTCCAACAAGAGAAAATCTCACCATTGTCTCCTGACATTCAATAACATTATCACTGCTGAATCCCCCACTATCAACATCCTGTGGTTTACCATTGACCAAAAACTTAACTGGATTAGCCACAAAAATACTGTGGATACAGGAGCAAGTCAGAGGCTTGGAATCCTGCAGCAAGTAACTCATCCCAAAGCCTGCCCACAATTTACATGGCACATGTTAGGTGTGTGTGATGGGATACTCTCCACTTGTCTGGATGAGTGTCACTCCAACAACCCTCAAGAAGCTTGACACCATCCAAGACAAAGTAGCCCACTTGATTGGCACTGTGTCTGCAAACATTCACTCCTCCACCACCAACACACAGTGGCAGCCGTGTGTACCATCTACAGGATGCACTGCAGGAACTCAGCAATGCTCCTTAGACAGCATCTTCCAAACCCATGACCACTAATATCTGGGAGGACAAGGGTAACAAACACATAGGTACACCACCAGCTGGAAGTTTCATTCCAAGCCACTCACCATGCTAACTTGGAAACCTATCGCCATTCCCTGCTGGATCAAAATCCTGCAAGCCCATCCTGAACATCACTTTGGGTGTATCTACACCACAAAGACTGCAGCAGTTCAAGAAGGAAGCTCAACATCATCTTCTCAAGGGCTATAATAGGTGAACAATAAATGTTGCCCTATCCAGTGAAGCCCATATCTCTTGAATTTTTTTAAATTTCCTGCTGCCAGAAACTTTTGCCAAAACAGGACAAGAGCATGGGTAGCCAGCCTGCACCCAGCACTCGCACCCTTATGGCTTCATTGCAAAGGTGGGCAGTTCAAATGCCACTACAGTTTTGGTGGAGTGGGGTCCCTTCTATACGTTTTCATGGTTCCTTGCACCTTAGAGAAATTTTGTACCATGGGGAACTCAAGTCCCAATTCATCAATCAAAATAAAACAACCATTTAACATTCCTATTGCAATAGATTGGTCCTGTTACCTTCTCATAAAGCTGTCAATCAAATAAAGCCATTCATATTTTAATGTCAGAAACATTTATCCACTTCAGACTCTTAATATTTTGTAATTGAACAGATGGGTAACTCTGTGAAGAAAGAACTGGTTATTACAAAATAATACAGATATCAATCAAACAAAGTTTTCACTTTCCTCTGCAGCAATTGTTTCCTGAGATCGAAATGGATTATCCAGTCATTGAGCTCAGCCAGATATTCATTACAAAACTAGCTCAGCATCATGATTTTGTTGATACATTTGTCAGGTGGCTTCATTATGAATCCCCAGCTGAGCCTGATGGGGATGGTTGGGGGGGTCTGGATGCTGGGATCAAGGTAGTGAGCGCTTGAAGGCCTGACAGTCATGATCGGAACTGGACCAATGTACCAACATGCTGGCCTTGCAATCTGCCTGACTGTATTGCTACCTCGAGCATGCCTTCAGAAGTGGTGAGTCTGACTCCATCCTGACCCACCTCCCAGAATGAAAATATGTCAGATTGGATCTTCCTTGGCGGAAATGAGTCTGTGGGAACTTTCCGACAAACTTTTCACGTCTCCTTCACGAAATTTCAGCCCATTTTTTTTCCAAATGCTCAAGCTTGCAGCAGAATCTTGGCCACAGGAAGCCCAAGTAAGTTCACTTAAAACTAAACTTTCTCAAACTTCCTTTCGAGACAGGTGGAGGAGTGCAACAAATTTAAAATGCTAGTTTTCTGGAGTTCCTCTAGCCTCAATTCACTGCTGATTGCTGCTCAGACTTGCTATTAAAAAGTGCATTCGGGATCTGATGATGTCATGTGGACTCATTGTGCACAAGCTGAAAGGACCCTGACAGCTTCGAGTGGGTGTGCTTGATACCTGCAGAGTGTGGATGGTTAAATAAGCTGGTCAGCTTGTAATGTCTCCAACGCAAGTTTATGGCCTGCACAATTTTAACAGTTTACCCCAGTCGATTTCTGCGAGGCATGTGTACAGTAAAAATTACCCCCAGATTAATGAAAGCCCTTGTTGGCTGAATGTCAAACGTATGAAGCAGTTGTGCACTAAACTGACAAGTTTAGAGGCGAATATTTTAACTTCCTCAATTTCCAGAAACAAAAATGGAACAAGACTTTACATTGAATGCTTCTTTTTCCCGCTCAGATATCACCCTGTGGCAATTTTAACACTGGGCAGTTGAGGAGTCCACTTGACATATGCAGACACCTAATGAATATACGCCAATTAGGGTCTAATCAAATAAATTGTAACCTCATGCAAGCCGGAGAAACTATCATAATCATTTCTGACAAATGGAATCTGCTGGACACTCAAAGGTAAACAATATGGAGCCATGAGAAGCAGTAATTGCTGCCTCCCTACCAAGTCCTACTAAAAGGTGCATTTCACCCTAACCCCATTCCTATTTGCCACACCTTGACAAACCCTCCCATTCCCACCCAATGAGTGCCAGCAGGCAGTCTTGAAAGTAACCTGCGCAATGCAACCTGCTACTGCCAGCCAGCTGCCCCTTTTTTCACTTCTCAGGTGGGCAGTCAGCCAGGAGGATGTTAATAAAGTCCAGCTGTTAAAATTGGCCAGGAATCTCACAAGAGACATATGGGCAAGAAATTAAGTGGCGCCTTCTTTGGCTGTCTGGCTGGAAGTAAAATTCAATGCTGGAGCTTTTCCCCTTGGGCACTTGCTAACTTTATGTTAAGCTAATTCAAATGCTCCCAGCATTAATTCCACTCTCCCTCATATTGAATCCATCAGCCACAGCTTGCTCGTTCACTTATGTTTCTATCCCCTTTGTTCCCATTTCTGCAACTTGTTATGCCTCCTATCATAGTATAATCTGTAAACTTGGATATACAACTCTCTGAGCCTTCATGTAACTCAATAATCTATTCAATGAAAAGCTGAGACCCCAGAACAGATCCCTGAAAACATCACATTGTAAATAGGAACATCCCCTTTATCCCTGCTCTGGGTTGCTACAATCTCTATAGAGATTGAAACTTTTAAAAAGAGATTTGAACGTTCAGTTAGCAGTTGAAGAAATTACATGGCAAGATTTCACATTTAAAACCTTTACTGTAACAAATGACTAAATAAACACTATGGACGAAACCCTATTTTCTTTTTGTAGATTACTTATACTTTAAACTACAGAGTAAAACATTCCCCTTTTATACTTACCATTCTTTGCACTCTCTACAGAATTACAGCCCTTATAACAGACAGGCGCCGGAATGTGGCGACTAGGGGAATTTCACAGTAACTTCATTGCAGTGTTAATGTCAGCCTACTTGTGACTAATAAATAAACTTTAAAAAAACAACCCTCTGTTGGTCTCATCTTCCAATGGATTCCCATATCCTCATTTTGCTCAGTAGTAACTTTGAGTGACCATCTCCAGGTGCTTTCCTCAGTTTTTGGAGAGTTACTCAAATCCACCACCAACAGGAAATCCTGTTCTGATGATTCTTCTTCCCCATGGTCTTCCCAGGATGGATCTCCTGGAATCCTTAGATGGCTGCATTTGTTTGACGACAGACCATCCCCCTCCTGCATCTGGCTGTAGTAGCTCACAAAGCCAATCAGCCTTTTTTTTCTTCTGCTGGCCACGCAGAACCTCTGCTACCCTCCTGTGATATTCATTGATTTGTAGGACATCCTGTATCCTGATCTCAAACATGGCTTTCTTTGCCGGCTTCCTCATGACAGCCTGACACATATTAACCTTGCATTCAGCTAGAAATGCTAATTAGTTATCCCCTTGATCCCAATGCCCTTTCACCTAAGAAGTAAGTTGACAGTTTACCGCATAACTGTTTACAATGCAGTAACAACAGCACCTTTCTGGAACTTTGGGAGACTCAGACTATTCATGGTAAACTCAAAGACTGCTGCCATTGTCTCCAAGCGTAAATAACTTGAATTTTTCTCTCAGTAAAACAGTCTGAGCCTTCCTTTGATCACTCACAATCAAACCACCCAGGTTTACTATCATGCAGACTACAGAACAGGTCACATGACCCCCCTTTCATTTACCCTAAATTTGAAGCTACAATCCCACATTGTAGTAATCTTCTAAAACTCATAATTATAATACACTTCATCTACTTTCCAACAAGTGTGATAAGGTTATTTGCAAATCAGTGAGCATTCATTGCTGATAATATCTTGCTTTATCCTATTCATTTACAGGATGTGGGTCTTGTTGGAAAGGTCAGTTTGTATAGCCCATCTCTCTTTATCCTTGAAGCATGTCCCTCAGAGCAATTACTCAAATTCTCGATTATAACAGAACAGCTTGCTAGGCCATTGGATGGAAGTTGAGAGTCAAATATTTGAGGCGGCACAGTGGCTAGCACTGCTGCCTCATAGCGCCAGGGTCCTCGGTTCAATTCTGGCCTCGGGTCACTGTCTATCGGAGTCTGCACATTCTCCCCATGTCTGCGTGGCTTTCCTCTGGGTGCTCCAGTTTCCTCCCACAGTCCAAAGATGTGTGGGTTAGGTTGATCGGCCATGCTAAATTGACCCTAGTGTCAGGGGGATTAGCAGGGGGGTTACGGGAATAGGGCTTGGGTGGGACTGTGAGACTTGATGGGCCGAATGGCCGCCTTCTGCACTGAAGGGATTCTATGATATAGGTCCCACTATGTATGAATGGCATATTTCCTTCCCTAAAGGATATTAAAACAAAATTAACAACAATTTTGCAATTTCATGCACACCATTACTGACACCCCATTTTTTTGAATTCCAGGATTATTTAATTAATGTAAATTTTCCAGATGCCATGATGAGATTCTTGTGCCCCGATCAGCAATGAGGTTTTTCAATTACTTATCCAGCAACTAAAGCCCTCTGCCACCTTGTCTTGTGTAGAACTTTATGAAATGTCTTCTTGAAGTCCATATGGGCAGCATCCATAGAACATAGAACAGTACAGCACAGAACAGGCCCTTCGGCCCACGATGTTGTGCCGAGTTTTATCTGAAACCAAGATCAAGCTATCCCACTCCCTATCATCCTGGTGTGCTCCATGTGCCTATCCAATAACCGCTTAAATGTTCCTAAAGTGTCTGACTCCACTATCACTGCAGGCAGTCCATTCCACACCCCAACCACTCTCTGCGTAAAGAACCTACCTCTGGTATCCTTCCTATATCTCCCACCATGAACCCTATAGTTATGCCCCCTTGTAATAGCTCCATCCACCCGAGGAAATAGTCTTTGAACGTTCACTCTATCTATCCTCTTCATCATTTTATAAACCATCCATGGAAATTCCTTCCCCGCCAAGCCAATAAACAGTTCAAAATTCCACTTGAATTAATCAGGCATGGCATATCCCTCACAATTCATGGTGACTCACTTTGATAAGCTTATACTTGTCCAAGTGCTCAGTCAATCAATCCAGTTAGATTCCAGTAACTGTTCTAAACCCAATGTTAAACTGACAGAGTTGCAGTTACCTGGAATCTCGCTTCTTAAATGTTAGCGACATTTGCCATTTTCCAATCTATAGAGACAATTAGAGATTTAGAAACTTATGACTAAATATTAAGCACATTCCTTGCTATGTCTTTTCATGCCTGATTATAGAAACCACCAGTTCTTGGAGATTTGTCTAGTTCAAATCTGCAACCACTTTTTAACTTTTAGTAAATGCACTAAATTTCTTCATTTGGCTTATTTTTTAAGTTCCTTGTACAGTTGATAATGTGGATGCAAAGTACTTATTTAACTAGCCTGCCATTTCCTTATTGTCCATCATGATCTCAGCTATGTCTATATTTATTGGACTCACATTCCTCTTTATCGTAATCTTTTTCTGAATATATTGCTGTTAGTTTTTATATCCCTGGGAAGGATTTTTAATATATATAGTCTTATTACTTTCCTTCTTTCCTGTTGTTACTTTTTATAGCACTCCTTGTCTGCTGGATATCCGATTATCCTCACATTTATGAAAGCAGTTTCTTTTAGATTGATTCTGACTTTTTTCTCATGTGGTGGCCATGGTTTCTTAACAACTCCACATAATGCTCCAACTCTGATATACTTACAATATTTTTGTAAAGAATTACTTGAACAGTACTTTGAATTGAATGCTTAAACATAGAATCATAGAAACTAGAAGCAGGAATAGGCCATCTGGCCTTTGAGCCTGCTCGGCCATTCACTTTGATCATGGCTGATCATCAAATTCAATATCCTGATCCTCCCTTCTTCCCTTATCCCTTGATCCCTTTAGCCCCTAGAGCTAGATCTAATTTCTTCTTGAAATCACACAATGTTTTGGCCTCAACTACTTTCTGTGGCAGTGAATTCCACACATTCACCACTCCCTGAGTGAAGAAATTTCTCCTCACCTCAGTTCTAAAAGGTTCACCCCTTATCCTCAAACTATGACCCCTTGAGAACATTGGCCGCGATTCTCCCAAAAGTGCTGAACTGGTGGGAGAACAGTTCTAGATCCCGACTGTTTTGTCAGTTCAGCTTCTCACCTGAATCTCCGCACTCTGTGCACTGCAGAGGTCCCAGTCAGAAATCTCATTAAAAACCCAGGGGGCGGGGCCTATTCATGCTGGGGTTTGAGAGTTCCAGAACTCTGCGCATGGGCAGTGGTCCCAATCTGTCAGACTCCCCATTTGCTGGCCAGCCCGATCGCTGGCCAGTCCGGGACTCCCGCAGTGCTGCCCCTCCAGTTCCCCCCACGGCCCGGTCATGGCCCCCACAATTCCCAAGTCAGCCCTGGCCCCATCCCCCCCAGCAGTGGCGATCCACCACCCCCTCACCTCGGCAGACCCCCCCACCCCCCCCCACCGCTGACCCACCCTTCTGGAGTCTGGCCCATCTTCCCCCGACAGACTTCCCCCCCACCCAGTCCGCCCCAATCACTGCCCTCCCTCCAACCCAAACCGATCACCATGGCAGAGTGGCAGCGGGACCCTCCACCCCCACCAATCATCCCTCGGCTCCATCCTGAGCATGGGCACTTTGTCCCTTGGGCAGTGCCAGGGGGCACAGGCTGGCACTGCCAGAGTGCCCATGCTCAGGGGCACCACCTCCCTCCCACCACCCATTCACCCTGGGGGCCCCCGAATGCCCCCCCCTTCATTCCAGCGAGGTCTCCCGTTAGTTCCCCAAATGTGGGGAGCTAGTCTGAACTCAGCCAGAATGAAGTACTCCAGGTGGGGTGGGAGATTCAATTGGGACCTGAAAGGTCCTGATAATTAACTAATATACATGTTTCAAATACATGCAAAAATGATTTAAATGACTTACCTGCTTTCCTGCCAGTTTCCAGCGTGGTCTGACCGGCGACCGTTCTCCTGCTCCGGGAGATGTGCATGCGTTCCCAGCACTAGCGCAAATCCCTGTTCAAGGCCTGAGACGCACCTCTCCCACCACGACCCGACAGAAAAGTTGCGGGTCGCAATGGGAGAATCGCGGCCATTCTTTCTGAATCTACCCTGTCTAACCCTGTCAGAATTTTATAAGTTTCTATGAGATTCCGTCTCACTCTTCTGAACTTCAGTGAATGTAATCCTAACCGAGTCAGTCTCTCATATCTAATTCTAATCTGTAATCACCAGATATAAGTACTTGACCAAGCAAGGAAAGACATTTGTTTATGACAATTTCATCAATTTCAAAGACAAATGTAGTGTTAACGTGCTGGCTATGACTAGCAAATACACCGAGAGCTTGAAGACTCCTTTTAAAGAAAACATTGTCATCCAACAGTTTTATTAGTTTTGCTATGCATAGTTACATTTAATATCTCAGAAGCATGTGGCTGAAGAAGGAATGAAGATAATTTATTTTTTAATTATCTGAGTGAGTAACCGCAAAAGACTGCGATGCTTTTAAGTATGGTTTGTATTCATAGACCATTTTAGGCACATAACCTGAAACTGTCAATCATACAGGACAGAGGAAAGAAAAGTAAGGCAAAATCTGAGAAGGATGTGACCTACAACATATGATCCTCACCCAGTGAAGTGACAGGACATATAGATGTTACGAAAAATCTCTACTGCATGAAGGTAAGGTGGATTTGTATTAGTATCCATTTCCCTTTCCTAATTTCCTTAATTCTTTTCTTTCTTCAAGATCCTGCTACTTTTATGGTGCAGTCTACCTTGGCCGCTCTTTTACATCGCATTAAAAAACCTCAGTTTCAGAATCCGGCTTGCTGTAGGATTGTCCATCAAAAAGCTTTTTGAGCCAATAAGCTGTCCAGCATTTCAGTTGGGATATTGTATCAGTGACGGAGTGTGAGTTAAGTATCTGTGCCAGACATGTGTCCTTTCTCTAGAACTGCCTTTGCGAATTCTATAGGGTTCTCTGTCCTGTGATCTGACTGCAGATATCTTGGCGGGCTGGCAGGGTTACACTCATATTGCTGCGCAAACTGTTTGGAGCACTTTTGAGTTAAATTGCAAACCGCTGCCTGATATAACCTGCCACAAAATTGCCTTCATTAGGGAAAACAAGCATTTGAGGGATGTCTCCCAGGTTACATCAAACAACTGGCAACCAAGTGGAGACAGGGTTTTAAAATTCTACAAGCAATTAATTACTGTTAAGGGAGTGCCGACAACTTTGTTATTCCAGCCTCATTTTAAATATCACGGCACACAAGATGAATTTTCATTGCAGCAAAATACTACGGTAGCACAGTAGTTAGCACTGCTACCTCACAGCACCAGGGACCCGTGTTCGATTCCTGGCTGGGTCACCGTCTGTGTGGAGTTTGCATGTTCTTCCCGTGTCTGTGTGGGTTTCCTCTGGGTGCTCCGGTTTCCCCACACATTCTGAAAGACGTGCTGGTTAGGTGCATTGACCTGAACAGGCGCTGGACTGTGGCGACTAGGGGAATTTCACAGTAACTTCATTGCAAGTTTAATGTAAACCTTACTTATGACTAATAAATTAACTTTACTTCTTTCCCTTTTTCCAATTAAGCTGTTTGTCTGTTTCAAAGATTCATAGAATCATCAAGAAGCTGGCTGATTCCGGGGATGGCGGGGCTGATGTAGGAGGAGAGATTAGGATTGTTTTCGTTGGAGTTCAGACAAATGAGGGGGGATCTCATGGAGACTTATAAACTTCTAATAGGATTAGACAGGGTAGATGCAGGGAGGATGTCCCCGATGGTCGGGAAGTCCAGAACCGGGGGGGGGTCACAGTTTGAGGATTCAGGGTAGACCATTTATGACGGAGGTGAGGAGACATTTCCTCACCCAAAGAGTGGTGAGCCTGTGGAATTCATTCCCACAGGAAGTAGTTGATGCCAAAACATTGAATGTATTCAAGAGATGGCTAGATATAGCACTTGGAGCAAATGGGATCAAAGGTTATGGGGAGAAAGCAGGATCAGGCTGTTGAGTTGGATGATCAGCAATGATCGTAATGAATGGCAGAGCAGGCTCGAAGGGCCAAATGGCCTCCTCTTGTTCCTATCTTCTATGTTATGTTATTTCTTTCCCTGACATTTCCGTATATTGTTGAAGGCTCCCTGGAAGTTTAAGGCCAGCATGGCTTGCCACAAGGGCTGTTTGAAGGGACCACGGTATGTTTATTTTTGACCAGAAGAACTAGGTGGCACTTGGTGAGGGAGCCTGGGCTTGCAGCTGAGGGGAATGGCAACAGTGGATTGTGAAGTAGGCCTTTATTTGGTAAGATGGATGTTGTGGAAAGGATTGTCCAGATCGCATTAATATAAGCACCTCCAAAGCATACTTGCGGATATGTGATGGTGGTCTCCTCATGTCTTTCATGATGCTGCAGTCGATCATTATCTGTCCTCTGGTGGGAGGATGCCTGATGCTCAAATTCCCATTGGCTAGGGCTTCCCCCTCTGCAGCACCAAGTTGTGCAGAAGACCAGCATGATCTGGGAGACCATTACTGGGACATAATGAAGTTCCTCACTGGCATGAACCAAACACTTGAGTCTCATCTTCAGAAGATCAATAGTGGCTCATGTCACCATGTAGTTCACATCATTTTGCTCCTCTGCCTCCATTCCAGGGTTTCTCATAGTGCCAGCAGCCATCTCTTCAGTGGGTGTCCCTTTTCAAAAAGAATCCTTCCTCGCAGAAGCATGGGGTGGGCAAGGGTGGGCACTTGGGAGAGCCTGAGTATGTTGACATTATGGCTGTTTCCAGGGTAACCTGCTCATTCCCTGCAGTACCAATTGGTGGTGGTCACAGACCAATTACATGTTAATGGAATTAAATCCCTTCCTCTTAATGAAGGTCGCTGACTGACTTGATTGCTAGATGTATGCAGGCTATCACACCCTGAACCGAGGGAAATGCAGAAATGGTGAAGAATCCTCTGGGCTTCCAGGGCTGATGGTCTAGATCAGTTTGATATTGTATGTATTGGCTGGCTCTCCTGAAGAAGGCATCTTGATATGTGGCTGATTGGGAGATGCCACATCTATTTACACTGGACTCTGACATGAACCGGAGGCATGGACATGTCAGATCAGAGTGACCACCAATACCAATGGTCAGCTTGTCTGCCATCATGGCCCAATGATCTGTGATGGCCTTTTGGGAAAGACAAGTCCTCAGCGACACTGCCACTCTATCAAGTGGAAGTAGCTCATTGTCGGGGAGGCAATGGCCTAGTGGTATTATCGCTAGACTATTAATCCAGAAACTCCATTAATGTTCTGGGGACCGGGGTTCAAATCCCACCACGGTAGATGGTGGAATTTGAATTCAAGAAAAATATCTGGAATTAAGAATCTACTGATGACCATGAAACCATTGTCGATTATCGGAAAATCCCATCTGGTTCACTCATGTTCTTTCGGGAAGGAAATCTTCTGTCGTTATGTGGTCTGGCCAACATGTGACCCCAGAGCCACAGCAATGTGGTTGACTCTTAACTGTCCTCTGAAATGGCCTAGCAAGACACTCAGTTCAAGGGTAACTAAGGATGGGCAATAAATGCTGGCCAGCTAATGACACCCATGTCCCACGAATGAATAAAAAATACCCTTTCTATAGAGTGCCTTCTTCTCCACACTGGAGTCTGCTGCAGTCCCTTCTGAGGATTTCTGCTGCTTCCCCATCCTAAACTTGCCTCTGAAGGGGCCATGTGGTTACTGCTGTCTAGATCTGTGTGCTTGCAACCCTTATCCCCACCCCTCCTCTCATATTCCCTTACTCACTGGAGGTCCCGCCCCCTGAGTGGAGGTGCACACAGCATTTGAGCACTGTCGGCCTGAAGGGTCATTTTGTCAATTGCTTCCTCAACATTGCCATCCTATCCCCTCTCAGGCTCCTCTGAATTAACCCCCATGCCAGGAACCTGATGGCATAATGGCGGCTCAACCCCAAACCCCTAACACATTAATTTTCCTTCCTCAATACTACTCACTCTGGCCACATTGCATCAGCCTTCCTGTGAAGATGGATTGCTGACTTCATGTCTGTTGAATGCAGCTTCTACCCTCGTGTCACCCTTAAATACCTACCTGATTGCGTCATCAGCTCTCAGTTGCTGGGTTTGAAGGATCAAGTGTATTTCTCTCTACTTGCCAGCTGTCGCTGGTAAAATACATACCTGGCGTGATGATGTCAAAGGTCTGTGCCACCCCAAGCATGTGGAGATGCCGATGTTGGACATCATGGCTACCATTGACACCGCAAACTGCCGACTCCAAGTGGAGATAATCTCCAAGAAGATCGTGCATATCGACTTTACCCCACCCAAAGTAGGCATTGCACTTAGCTAAAATCAACTAAATCACCCCCATAGTAGTTGCAATCGGCAAGTAAGAAAAATATGCAGGACAGCTGTAACATTCATAGCTAAAGGCATGGTGGCATTAGGACTATTATAAAAGCAAAATACTGCGGACGCTGGAATCTGAAACAAAAACAGAAAATGCTGGAAAATCTCAGCAGGTCTGACAGCACCTGCAAGAGAGAATAGAGCCAACATATCGAGTCTCGCTAACCCTTCGTCAGAGCTAAGAGCAAAGAGAATCAGCAGAGATTTATACTATTGGGGTGGGGTGGTGGAGTGGATATCTGCTCCATCTGACGAAGGAGCAGCGCTCCGAAAGCTAATGGCATTTGCTACCAAATAAACCTGTTGGACTTTAACCTGGTGTTGTTAAAACTCTTACTCTGCAGATGTTGCCAGACTTACTGAGTATTTCCATCATTTTTTGCTTTTAGTTTAGATTTCCAGTGATTTGCATTTGTTTATGTACAAATTTGATCTGCCCACAAAAACAGTATAAGTTGGCCAGCAGTACAGACAGCAGTGTGTGTATGTCAATTGCTGCTGCCCTTCCGCTGCTAGAATAAATGTGATACCCGCCTCTGTGCCAGGAGCAATAGAAACTCCCAACATGTCTCATGTCCCAGTTATCTGCAAAATTCAATCTTGCCTTTCCACTGCACCTTTTTTTTTTGGTGATTGGAACAGATTTCACAAACGCTTCAAGAAAAAAGTACCCTGGGAGTTCATTTTTCAAGCGAGTGCTACCAGTGAGGAACTTCATCCACTGCCTGCACGTACGTATGGAAAATATTGTCTTGCTGGCCGTGGTTTTCTCCTGATTGATTTAATGCATGGTCAAATTTTCCAATATATGCAGCCAGTGGGCGAAACTCCTCTAGTGTTGCAAACTTGGAAAATTAGCCTTTGTGCATTAACCCTTCCCATGATGTCAACAAGCTATCTTCTTTAGACATGATCAAACTGCAGATGCTGTAACTTGTCTTTCTGTTGTCAATTTCTGCCTCCAGCAGGACAAACCCATCACAGCCAGTTACTACCCATCAATCTAGTCTTGATCAGTAAAGTGATGTAAAGTGTCATTGACAGTGTTATCAAGCAGCACTTACTCAGCAATAACCTACTCACTGAAACTCAGTTTGAGTTCCATAAGGGCTACTCTGCTGTTAACCTCAATACAACCTTGGTCCAAGCATCTACAAACTCGAGAGGTGAAGTGAGGGTTACCGTCCTTGACATCAAGGCAGCATTTGACCAAGAGTGACATCAAGGAGTCCTAGCAAAACTGGAGTCAATGAGAATAAGGGGGAAATGTCTCACTGATTGGGATCATATCTAGCTGAAAGGAAGATGGTTGTAGTTGTTGAAGGTCAATCATCTCAGTCCTGGGACACTGCTGCAGGAGCTCCTCAGGGTAGTTTTCCTTTGCCCAATCATCTTCAGCCACCTCATCCATGATTTCTCTCCATCATAAGGTCAGAAGTGAGAATGTTCGCTAATGACTGCACAATGTTCAGCAATATTCGCTGCACCTCAGATACTCATGCAGCAAGATCTGGATAATATCCACACTTGGGCTGACAAGTGGCGAGTAACATTCACGCTACACAAATGCCAGGCAATGACCATTCCATCAAGGGAGAATCTAACCATCATCCTTGACAGTCAGTGACAGCATCATCACTGAATCTCTCGCTATCAACATCCTGGAGGTTATCATTGACCACAAACTGAATTGGCCCAGCCGTGAATATACTATGCTACAAGAGCTGGACAGAGGCTAAGAATTCTACAGTGTGTAACTCACTTCCTGACTCCCCAAAGCTAGTCCACCATATTTAAAGCACAAGTCAGGAGTGTGATGGAATGTTCTCCACTTGCCTGGAAGAGTGCAGCTTTAAAAACACTCAAGAAGCTTGACAGCATCCAGGACAAAGCAGTCCGCCTGATTAGCACCTCAGCCCCCACCTCTGCCACCACAGCACAGTGATCATAGTTTGTACCCATCTATAAGTGGCACTGCATCAACCCACCAAGTTTCCTTTGATAGCAACTTCTGTACGCACAACCTCCATCACCTAGAAGGACAAGGGCAGTGTACACATGGGAACAGCCATTGGTGGTGGGGGGGGGGGGGGGGGGGGGGGAGTTACTCTGCAAGCACTCACCATCCTGACTAGATATTTCGCTATTTCTATGTCACTGAGCCAAAACCCCGGAACTCCCTTCCAAACAACACTGTGGATGTGCCTACATCTCATGGACTGCAGTGGTTCAAGAAGACAGCTCACCATCATCTCCTCAATAATAATTTGATTTGATTTATTATTGTTACATGTCTTAGTGTACAGTGACAAGTATTGCTTCTTATGTGCTATACAGACAAAGCACACCGTTCATAGAGAAGGAAACAAGAGAGTGCAGAATGTTACAAGTCATAGCTAGGGTGTAAAGAACTTAATGTGAGTTTGGTCCATTCAGAAGTCAGCAGGGAAGAAGCTGTTCTTGAGTCGGTTGGTGTGTGTCCTCAGACTTTTGGATCTTTTTCCTGACAGAAGAAGGAAGAGAGAATGTCCGGGTGCGTGGGGTCCTGAATTATGCTGGCTGCTTTTCTGAGGCAGTGGGAAGTGTGGATGGAGGCAATGGGTGAGAGGTTGGTTTGAGTGAGGGACTGGGTTTCGTTTACGACCTTTTGTAGTTTCTTCCGGTCTTGGGCAGAGCAAGAGCCACACCAAGCTGTGATACAACCAGAAAGAATACTTTCTATGGTGCATCTGTAAAAGTTGGTGAGAGTCGTAGCGAACATGCCAAATTTCCTTAGTTTCCTTTCCAATCTGGGGTGGGCAATAAAAATGCTGGCCTAGCTAACGGCATCCACACCCCAGGAACAAATTTTCAAAATTATGAAGCAGCCATGTCTACGAATGCAGCTTGTGAGAATACTTCACCTGGGAACGTTACTCAGAGCAGCCAATTTTTTCAACATTTATTCCTCGGCTGGAATTCAACAGCGGCAGGAACCTCTGGTTCCCCGCTGGCAGCGTGTCCCCGCCATGTGTTTCCCAGCGGCCTGGGGTGTAATCAATGGGAGGTCAGAAATTCCCACCTCTAGATTCAAGGCATTGACACTTTTGAGCTATTACAATGCAGGTTGCTCTCGTTTATAATCAAAGATGGCCCTCAATTGCAAAAAAGACAATCACCTTGAACAGAACCACCAGATTAAGGATCCCCAAAACTGCTTCTTGCAGTGACTCATTTTTGATTAGTACCTTTGCTCTTGGACATTGTGCTTAGTAATAAGGGAACTCTCAGGGCGGACTGCAATATTTTTGGAGCTGCTTAGCACCAGATAACCCACCCATTGACTTTGATGCACTCCCAATACGTGGCGCCATCTCTCCAGGCAGCGTTACTAATTAGTATTAATGAGTTGAGTTTCCATTACAGCTGAGGTCAGTTTATTGAACACACCACGGGCTCACAGAGCAGCTAAAGAGTAGCCATTGTATTTCCATACTGCAAGAACACACTATGATATCACATGACCATCGCACCAGTCTATTACCTTACTTGTGAACAATTTTGCTGGAATCCACTAATAATTTGTATGCAGTCATTCAATGATGAAAAAAAAAGTTATTGCTCAGAAATGTGTGATCTAACTCATCAAAAATGTGCTGGTGATATTCTCTGTATGAGCTATCTAATCCGGTCTTGTGCCCACTTCTCATACCATTCATCATTTGTGTTTTTGAAGAAACTATTTAAATTCTTTTTAAAAGAATTCATGGACTCTGATTCACTAATAGTTTGTGACAGAGAATTACATAAACTCCATGTGATTAAATGCTTTCCAACTTCCCCTGTAATTCCTCTGTGCTTATTTTAAATTTGTATCCTCGCATTATGGTCCCACTGATTAGTGAGCACAAGGGATCATTATTTACTTTGTAATCCTTTTTAACTTTGAAGATATCTATCAGAGTCATCTCTTAACATTCCAAGTAAAATGGTTCTAAATGTCAATGTGTGTCATAACAACTATACCAGCAGGCCCCTGGCAATATACCAGTGAATCCGCTTTCTGCAGTTTTCCATTACTTCCATATCTTAACTATAATGGAATGCCTAAAACTGCAGAGAATACTCCAAATGTGGTACATTTAAGATCTTCTACAAGTTTAGTACAATTTCTTATCTGGGCTGCTCTCCCAAGAGATACAAGTCCAAGGATTTAATTTGATTTTGTATGGCCCTATTATTTTATATTATACTATTTACCCTATCCATTTCAATGACCTGAGTGTTTGCACGGCAGAGTGTCTCTGTTCCTATACCCCATTTAAAATCTAACCATTTAATGATTTGGAAGAAGCTGGAAAGGGGACTATTTCATAGTTCTTTATATGCAATGCCAACATTTCCTCCTGTAGTTTTTCACAATTCTTGCCACAATTTTGTCATGCATATGAATCAAAAAATGCCAATATTATTCTTTCAGTTACAACACTAAGACATAGAATCATAGAATCCCTACAGTTCCGAAGGAGGCCATTCAGACTATTGAGCCTGCACCAACAACAATCCCACCCAGGCCCTATCCCCACGTATTTACCCTGCTAATTCCCCTGACACTAAGGGACAATTTAGCATGGCCAATCAACCTAACCCACACATCTTTGGACTGTGGGAGGAAACCGGAGCACAAGGAAGAAACCCATGCAGACACGGGGAGAATGTGCAAACTCCATACAGACAGTCACCCGAGACCAGAATTGAACCCGTGTCCCTGGGCACTGTAAGGCAGCAATGCTAACCACTGTGCCACCATGTATATAGTGATTAAGAGAAGCCTCGACATGGCCCCCTGTGAAATATCATTCACAATATATTTTCCAGCCCAAAAAAGCTTATTTGAACTCCGACACTTTGCTTTCTATCAGCCAATGATCTAATTGTATATGCAATATCATTCCCCTTAATTTAACAAGCTAATATCTCTGACGTAATTCTCACATGTCACCTTATCAAATGCTTTCTTAAATCCATTTTGAGGGCTGTGGATTGTCAGCAATTTTCTACCACCAATAAACCAAGCAATATGGAGTAAAACATAGATTCTAATTCACAAAGTATGATAACCTTATAGTCATACATAACAAAACCAAAGTGGACATTTTACAGCTTACTTCAGGAGGGCTTTAAGTTAGAAATGAAAGTATCTAACAAATAACAGCTTTGGGGTTCACTGACAACAGATTATCCCCTTTTGTGATTCCTCACTGTAATGGAGAAGAATACTTCCCAAATGAAATTTGGGTAAAACATCTGTCAAACAGAGCGTGTAAAGTATGCATGCCATTTGGAACTCGAGAGCCTCTTTTGGCATCAACCATGAATAGGCAATTCCTGGACACGCCAAGACCACCTCCCAAAGGGTAAGAAGAGATTAACAAACTAACAGCACTTTCTCATTGTTTCTTCCCTGCTGCTATCAGAGTTTTGAATGGACCAACATTATATTAAGTTAATCTTTCTCTAAACCCTAGCTATGGCTGTAACACTACATTCTGCATACTCTCCTTTCCTTCTCTTTGTACGGTATGCTTTGTCTGTATAGCGCACAAGAAACAATATTTTTCACTGTATACTAATACATAGAATCATTGAATCCGATAGTGCAGAAGGAGGCCATTTGGCCCATCGCGTCTGCACTGACCGCAATCCCACCCAGGCACTATCCCCATAATTCCATGTATTTACCCTAGCTAGTCCCCCTAACACTAAGGGGCAATTTAGCATGGCCAATCCACCTAACCCGCATATCTTTGGACTGTGGGAGGAAATGGGAGCACCCGGAGAAAACCCACGCAGGCACGGGGAGAACGTGTAGACTCCACACAGACAGTGACCCAAGCCGGGAATCGAACCTGGGTCCCTGGCGCTGTGAGGCAGGACTGTGCCACCATGCCGCCCACGACAACAATAAATCAAATAATTTTCCCACATAAAACCGTGTCTCCTGGTGCAGAAATCAGGGTCTTAGTTGCACTCCTGTCTCTGTTAAGCCTAGGAAAGCACAGTAAGGAGTCTCACAACAACAGGTTAAAGTCTAACAGGCTTATTTGGTAGCACAAGCCACAAGCTTTCGGAGCGCTGCCCCTTCGTCAGGTGAGTGGGAGTTCTGTTCACAAACAGGGCATATAAAGACACAAACTCAATTTACAAAATAATGGTTGGAATGCGAGTCTTTACAGGTAATCAAGGTCTTAAAGGTACAGATAATGTGAGTGGAGAGAGGGTTAAGCACAGTTTAAAGAGACATGTATTGTCTCCAGCCAGGACAGTTAGTGAGATTTTGCAAGCCCAGGCAAGTTGTGGGGGTTACAGATAGTGTGACATGAACCCAACATCCCGGTTGAGGCCTTCCTCATGTGTGCGGAACTTGGCTATCAGTCTTTGCTCAGCGACTCTGCGTTGTCATGTGTCGTGAAGGTCGCCTTGGAGAACGCTTACCCGAAGATCAGAGGCTGAATGCCCGTGACCGCTGAAGTGTTCCCCAACAGGAAGCATCTGCCACAGCAACCTCTGCAAGATGTCCCGGATCATCGACACGGATGCCATCATCTCACGTCAGAACACCATCCACCAGGTACACGGCACATACACTTGCAACTCGGCCAACGTTGTCTACCTGATACGCTGCAGGAAAGGGTGTCCCAAGGCATGGTACATTGGAGAGACCATGCAGACGCTACGACAACGGATGAATGAACACCGCTCGACAATTACAGGCAAGAGTGTTCTCTTCCTGTTGGGGAACACTTCAGCGGTCACAGGCATTCGGCCTCTGAACTTCGAGTAAGCGTTCTCCAAGGCAGCCTTCACGACACACGAAAACGCAGTCATTGAGCAGAGACTGATAGCCAAGTTCCACACACATGATGACGGCCTCAACCGGGATCTTGGGTTCATGTCATACTATCTGTAACCCCCACGACTTGCCTGGGCTTGCAAAATCTCACTAACTGTCCTGGCTGGTGACAATACGCATCTCTTTAACCTGTGCTTAACCCTCTCTCCACTCACATTGTCTGTACCTTTAAGACTTGATTACCTGTAAAGACTCGCATTCCAACCATTATTTTGTAAATTGAGTTTGTGTCTTTATATGCCCTGTTTGTGAACAGAACTCCCACTCACCTGACGAAGGAGCAGTGCTCCGAAAACTAGTGGCGTTTGCTAACAAATAAACCTGTTGGACTTTAACCTGGTGTTGTTAGACTCCTTACTGTGTTTACCCCAATCCAACGCCGGCATCTCCACCTCATGACCTTGTTCCAATACTATTGAAATGGAGGCAATTGCAAAGCCATACCAGAAACAGCTGCCTTGAAAGCATTTGAATGGGGGCCATCACCTGTCCCATTAGCAAACATCCAGATAATCACCTGTGTGCTCAACTGGGTGGAGATAATCTATCAGATATAAATCGCTTGAATAATAGGATCTGAGCTGAGAGAGGAATTCCCAGCTATTATCTAATCAAGTTACAACAGGAGTACACTAGACATGTCCAAATCTTGCTCACAAGGCAGTTGGAGAGTGAAAGTCATGTGGTAAGCCAACCCTTTATGTGTATGCATGTGAAAATTGGAGTGCTTTGTATCATTTTATTTAAACTGGGTTAAGAACAATACACACCATCCTCTTCTTTTTAAAACCTCAAGAAAACCTGTCTGAATATGTATTTACGGTCACAGCACATAAACCGTGAAATACAGAATTGGCACGTATGTCCTTTCTTATTTTAAAAAACCCTGTTGCAGTCAAACAAGGAGTGGCGAAAGAGGGGAGGATTGGACTCTTCCTCACCTGATCGTAACAATATATTCTCTTTTTTTTGAAGAAATTTGACAACTTCAGGTTTTGTGAACTCACATTTGGGAATTGCAATGCTGGATCTCATTGGTCACTGTAATTCTGGCTGATCATTTAATTCCATCATTGTGTGAAAAAAAAATGGAATGCTAAGCACCCAGAACCCGAGCAAGCAATCATTAGATTTAATCAATCTGCCTACCACATTGTCCTTAAGGAGTTCAGTGCCCCTTCTATTCTAATATTGTAGCAAAGAGGCTGGTGCAAATTAGCATGAGTAGTATCCAGCAAAGCTCTTGCTGTTTTTCATGAGCATACTTATGCGAAAACGTCTGACTCCCTAGGAACCAACAAGGCATGACAGTGAAAAGCAAAACGGTGTTTTTATCCTGGAGAATACAACTCGAGTTTTGTTGTGCACTGGAACTATTTGCATAATGTAAACTTTCCAGCTCATTCAGACACTATCAGTTCTCTCACATGCCATTTGCATATGTTTAAATTGCTCCTCGCTGTCTCACTCTGAAGCTGTTCTTTCATTCCCATGGAACTTTGATTTGAAGCCAGTGAATAGTTGGATGGCTTTCAGGCACAGACACTGGTGGCATTCAATGAATATGAATACCTAACACCACCCATTTCTGAATTGGGATGGAGATGAAAATATGTTTTAAAATTATGAAATTTAACAAATATGCTCCCTCTTTCATTTTTAACATTTATACTCAGTTGCATTAATAAATTTGATCACTGGGATTACCTTTTACATCATTGCATTATTTCACTCAGGAGACCATAACAACTGTGATATGGTGGACGTTTAGGCTGTAACAGTTGGAAGCAGTATAATTTTTAAAAATTGAGAAACAAATCTACACAAACTCTGCTGAAGATCCTTATCCAAAACAGTGTAGTCTCTCATTTTTCCTTTTCAAATTCTCCAGAGACACGAAGGAAAAAAGGGGGCACAGACTAGGTGGGGTGATTCAGTCATGCCTCAACACCGGTGCCCCGCAAGGCTGTGTTATTACATACTGCACCCTCTCCTTTCCTTCTTCCTTATGTACTCTATGAACAGTATGCTTTGTATGTTTGTGTGCAAAAAACAATACTATTTGATTTGATTTATTATTGTCACATGTATTAGCATACAGTGAAAAGTATTGTTTCTTGCGCACTATACAGACAGAGCATACCGTTCATAGAGAGGAAATGAGAGAGTGCAGAATGTACTGTTACAGTCATAGTTAGGGTGTAGAGAATGATCAACTTAATGCAAGGTAAATCCATTCAAAAACGTCGACTGGTACATGACTTCAGACTTTTGTATGTTTTTCCTGACAGAAGAAGGTGGAAGAGAGAATGTCCGGGGTGTGTATTTTTCACTGTATCCCAATGCATATGACAATAATAAATCAAATCATTTAAATTTGATGGATGAAAGGTCAGCACAAATAGTGTTGGTAATTTGATAGCTTGGCTGTTGGTTATGGGATGTTAGATGATGAAAATATGTTCTTGGTGGCCTGCACCCTCTAGATAGGGGTTTTAGTTCTTCACAGGCCAAATGTGAAGATTTTCTGAGGAAGTTAGGAGGAGGAAAAATGTCCTATTTTTAAAAAGACTTGCGTTAACATAGCAATTTACAGCCAACAAAATATTTGTAACGTGTAGTCACTGCTGTAATGTAGGAAGTGCAACAACCAATTTGCACTCAGCAAATTCTTGCAAACAGCAATGTGATAATGACCAGAAAATCTGTTTTAGTGATGCGAATGAAGACATAAGGGTTAACTTCCCTACTCATCTTCAAAATAGTGCCATTGGACATTCTGCATTCACCCGAACAAGCAGACGGGCCTTGGTTTAATGTTTCATCTAAAAGACAGCACGATCCACAGTGCAGCAATTCATCAGTGGTAGACTGGAATATCAGCCTTGACTTTTGTGCTCCAGCCCTATAGTGGGATTTGAACTCAAAACTTTACAGTTTAGAGGCAATAGCGGAACCAGCTAAGCTGCAGCTAACACTCATTTGTGGAGATAAAAGCACAGTAACAGGAATAGGCCATTCAGTCCCTCAAGCCTGACCATTATTGGGTGGCACAGTAGCACAGTGGTTAGCACTGCGGCTTCACAGCTCCAGGGACCTGGGTTCAATTCCTGGCCTGGTTCACTGTCTGTGTGGAGTTTGCACATTCTCCCCATGCCTGCGTGGGTTTCCTCCGGCTGCTCCGGTTTTCTCCCACAGTCCAAAGATGTGCGGGTTAGGTTGATTGGCCAAGCTAATTGCCCCTTAGTGCCCCGGGATGTGTAGATTAGAGGGATTAGTGGGTAAATATGAGGGTTCGAGGGATTAGCAGGTAAAATATGTAGGGATATGGGGATAGGGCCTGGGTGGGATTGTTGTCGGTGCAGACTCGATGGGCCTAATGGCCTCTTTCTGCACTGTAGGGGTTCTATGGTTCTATGGTAGATAATTGCAGATCTACACCCCAAATCCAATTACTCATCTTTAATTCATACCCCTTGATAACCCTAACTAACAAACATCAATAATTTTTAGTCTTGAAGATTTCAATTCACCTAGCAGCCACAACCTTTTTTGAGGAGTGTGTTCAAAGCAAGTATTTCTTTTATCACAAGCTAAGGGTGATGTGGGGGCATGCAGGAATGCTGTTGTTCAGTGTGGAGTGTGCTTGAAAATAAGGCTTTAAGTTAGAAATATAGAAACATAGAAAATAGGTGCAGGAGTAGGCCATTCAGCCCTTCGATCTTGCACCACCATTCAATATGATCATGGCTGATCATGCACTTTCAGTAACCCACTCCCGCTTTCTCTCCATACCTTAACTTGATCCCTTTAGACGCAAGGACAACGTCCAGCTCCCTTTGAACATCGCTAACAAACTGGCCCCAACAGCTCTCTGTGGTAGAGAATTCCACAGGTTCACAACTCTGAGTAAAGAAGTTCTTCCTCATTTTAGTCCTGAATGGCTTCCCCCTTATTCTTAGACTAGTTCTGAACTTCCCCAACATTGGGAACATTCTTCTCGCGTCCACCCTTTCCAGTTCCATCAAGATTTATGTTTCTATGAATTTATGTTTCTATGAAATCCCCTCTCATTCTTCTAAATCCAGTCAGTACAAGCCCAGTCGATCCTGTCTCTCTTCATATGTCAGTCCTGCCATTCCGAGAATCAGTCCAGTGAATCTTCGCTGGACTCTCTCAATAGCAAGAGTGTCCTTCCTCAGACTAGGAGACCAAAACTGCATACAATGCTCAAGGTGTGAGCTCACCAAGGTGTGAGCTCACGAACTGCAGCAAGGCTCCCTTACTCCAATACTCAAATTGTCTTGCTATGAAGGCCAACATGGCATTAGCTTTCCTCACTGCCTGCTGTACCTGCATGCCAACCTTCAGCAACTGTTCCACCATGACACCCAGGTCACGTTGCACTTCCTCTTTTCCTAAACTGCCACCATTCAGATAATAATCTTTCTTCCTGAAGATTAAGGAGTGTGTGTCAATTGCCTTGGGAAGAATGAATTGAGTGATATGGTACTGTGAGGATACAAGAATAGAGGAAGATGTTTTGAAACTGTGAGAGGCAAATGGTGTTGCAAGTGCCTTTAACCAGAAGTTAATTTGGAGGTTTAGTTATGTTAGTGTTGTTATAAGATCATGAAGAATGTAGGGGGTTGGGCAGAAAGGAAAGGGAGAGAGTGGTGATGCACTACTCTTGTTTGCCCTCATGAAGCAGTTTCCCCTTTCTTTCTGCTCTGTTGATCGGTGCATGATGTAACAGATGAAAACAGAAAATGTTGGATTAACTCAGCAGGTCTGGCAGTGTCTGTGGAGAGAGAAACAGAGTTAGTGCTTTGAGTCCTTATGACTCTGTGAGGGAGTTGGGAGTCACCAGAGCCAGTTCTTTGTTGGTGACATTGCTGGTGGCATCCAGTTTGGTGAACAGAAGATCCAGGAGTGTGATATTCTTCTTGGAGGAGGGCTTTGACTTCTCTGATGAAGCAATCTGTTAAACTTTTTCTGCCTACTATCCTGGCATTGTGTCCAGTGGGCATTGCTGCCGCCAAACTGGGAATGATGGTGCCATCAGGACTGATATTTCATCAAATAATTTGGTGGGAATTTGTCAGTGAAACCACTTATTCACTGATCTCATTGTTCTAGTGTAGCATTCAGTTGCTGTCAGAGTCCGTAGGTGCTCATTGTTGCAAGGATGTTTCCTGGGGAGGGTTGGGTTGGTGTCAGTGACTTACACAGTTTGTGCAGCCAAGTTGCAGAAAGGTTGCAGCAAGAATATTTTAATTAGTTCATTATTGGAAACTGTGTAACCCTTTCTGCCGCTGAACACATAACATTTTATCCCAACTCCTCTGCATCTGATCCGGCAAAATGCAGAGAATCTGTGGCAAATAATGTAACTGATAAATCTCATACCCCTTTACTCTAGATTATTTTGTGCAACTGATTTGAATGAGTGAAAAGGCTCCATAAACTGTCTCCGAATAGTAAAATGCATAATAGGTCTAAGCAGAGAACATGGCATCTTTACATCCTGAACCATTTCATAGCCAATTGATTCATTTATTTTCTAACACTGGGGAGTATTGATGTCTAGTCAGATGCTACAGCTACTTTGTATGTGACAAGGCTACATAAACAGTGTAGAGATAAATGACCAGATATAATGTTGTGTTGGAGAGATAATGGGTGAGATTCTCTGGTCTCCCCTCAGCTATTTTCTCGGCAGCGGAAGGCGATGAGCCATTTGCCAGCAGCAGGATCCTCTGGTCCCACCGCTGTCAATGGGAGTTCCCACTGAAGGCAACTCACACCACCGGGAAGCAGGCGGTGTGTCACTGGCGGGACCAGAGAATCCCGCTGGCATGACGGCTGGAGAATTCCGGTCTATGTCCAAGCATTGGAACAAATCACTGTTCTTCTTTGGATAGTGCCCTGGGGTTTTTCACATCCACCTAAACTGGCAAATGTTTCACATCTTACTTAAAAGATGGCTCCTCCACTAATGCAGCTCTCCCTCAGTGCTTCACTGAACTATCAGCCACATGTCTTGAATCTCTGCATGACCTGGAGCACACACCCAGTAAGTACTGTAATTCAGGCCCTGATGGAGGACGTAGTTACCAACAGTTTAAAGAAATTTCAAGCCAGTACTATTAGTTACCTGACCAGCTTGTTGATGTTGTTGTATATGCCTTAAAGTGATGGCATGGTGCTATTCTTTAAAGGCATATTAAACACAGTGAAATCCTGAATTCTCAAATGTAGATAGGCCAAGCAAGATCAACATATTGCAATGTTATATCTGAGCGGGACATCTTTAAGCGCAGCTATTCCATCACTGGTGAACACATGTTTAAGAAGTCTCACAACATCAGGTTAAAGTCCAACAGGTTTATTTGGTAGCAAATACCATAAGCATTCGGAGCGCTGCTCCTTCGTCAGATGGAGTGGAAATGTGCTCTCAAACAGGGCACAGACACAAAATCAAGTTACAGAATACTGATTAGAATGTGAATCCCTAAAGCCAGCCAGGTCTTAAAGGTACAGACAATGAGGGTGCAGGGAGCATTAAACACAGGTTAAAGAGATGTGTATTGTCTCCAAACAGAACAGCTAGTGAGATTCTGCAAGCCCAGGAGGCAAGCTGTGGGGGTTACTGATAATGTGACATAAATCCAGCATCCCGGTTTAGGCCGTCCTCATGTGTGCGGAACTTGGCTATCAGTTTCTGCTCAGCGACTCTGCGCTGTCGTGTGTTGTGAAGGTCGCCTTGGAGAATGCTTACCTGAAGATCCAAGGCTGAATGCCCGTGACTGCTGAAGTGCTCCCCCACAGGAAGAGAACAGTCTTGCCTGGTGATTGTTGAGCGGTATTCATTCATCCGTTGTCGTAGCATCTGCATGGTTTCCCCAATGTACCATGCCTCGGGACATCATTTCCTGCAGCGTATCAGGTAGACAATGTTGGCCGGGTTGGAAGAGTAGGTACCGTGTACCTGGTAGATGGTGTTCTCACGTGAGATGATGGCATCCGTGTTGATGATCCGGCACGTCTTGCAGAGGTTGCTGTGGCAGGGTTGTGTGGTGTCGTGGTCACTGTTCTCCTGAAGGCTGGGTAGTTTGCTGCGGACAATGGTCTGTTTGAGGTTGCGTGGATCTCGCCAAGGCCATCCCCACACCCCCACTTCTTGCCTTCAAACAACCACGCAACCTCAAACAGACCATTGTCCGCAGCAAACTACCCAGCCTTCAGGAGAACAGTGACCATGACACCACACAACCCTGCCACAGCAACCTCTGCAAGACGTCCCGGATCATCGACACGGATGCCATCATCTCACGTGAGAACACCATCTACCAGGTACACGGTACCTACTCTTGCAACTCGGCCAACATTGTCTACCTGATACGCTGCAGGAAAGGATGTCCCGAGGCATGATACATTGGGGAAACCATGCAGACGCTACGACAACGGATGAATGAACACTGCTCAACAATCACCAGGCAAGACTGTTCTCTTCCTGTGGGGGAGCACTTCAGCAGTCACGGGCATTCAGCCTTGGATCTTCAGGTAAGCGTTCTCCAACGCGGCCTTCACGACACACGACAGCGCAGAGTCGCTGAGCAGAAACTGATAGCCAGGTTCCGCACACATGAGGACGGTCTAAACCGGGATGCTGGATTTATGTCACATTATCAGTAACCCCCACAGCTTGCCTCCTGGGCTTGCAGAATCTCACTAGCTGTTCTGTCTGGAGACAATACACATCTCTTTAACCTGTGTTTAATGCTCCCTCCACCCACCTTGTCTGTACCTTTTAAGACCTGGCTGGCTTTAGGGATTCGCATTCTAATCAGTATTCTGTAACTTGATTTTGTGTCTCTGTGCCCTGTTTGAGAGCACATTTCCACTCCATCTGACGAAGGAGCAGCGCTCCGAAAGCTTATGGTATTTGCTACCAAATAAACCTGTTGGACTTTAACCTGGTGTTGTGAGACTTCTTATTGTGTTCACCCCAGTTAAAGCCGGCATCTCCACATCATGAACACATGTTTGGCAGATCAGTGCGTACAAATCTGCCCACTCTTACCCATTCTCCTCTCAGAAACTAGAAAGCAACTTGTTTTAAAACTGCATAGTCAAGATGCGTGACAAGAATGTGGGTGCAGATTGCTAAGTTTACAATTGGGACAGCAAGTTTGCATCCAGGATCCCAGAGATGGTACATTGTAACCAGCTGAGGTGGCAAGGATTTGTTCAGCATCAAAGTCCTATGAAGTTATTACACAAAAGGATGCAATGATAAGACATAACCAAGAACAAATCAGGTTCATTCCAGCTCCTCAACTACATATTGTATCTAGGACAAGATCCAAAATGCAACCAAGAACAACATCCAAGAATGACAATCCCACAGATTACTGTGAGCAAATACACCTCCAAACAAGCTTACCATTACCAAGATCTGGGTGTACCAGTAAATAACCTTTATGATTGCGAGACTCACAGATTCCCTGGTCCTATATGCTTATGTAATGGTAACTAAACATGAATATGTATTGTAAATAGTTATACTTCTTTGCAATGGGGAAAGTGATGTCCGCATCCCATGAACAAATTTATAAAAAACTGCTTTTTAGTGGCTTGTTTCGGTTAATGAAAGTAAATGCCCAATAATTTGTTCTTTCCTTCTAGGTACTCAATTGGTTCCTACTACTTCCTCAATGATTACTATTCTGTCAGGATCAGCACATAGTTCAAATAACAATTATTACTTGCACAACTTCAATGGCTTTAATTATTTTCCAAATTACAAGTTAAGAGAGATAACCATCTAAAACAATAACCATCTGATTTCCATTATATAAAATACCCAAGAATCTGCGCAATGGAAAATTGTTACTTAGATTTTCCTGAGCTCCTGAGAAGGGAATAAAATGATGTGGAATAAATGCTGACAAAATGTGCTAATTTCAGTTACACCATGAAACTCACTGGAGTGAGAGAGTAGTTGGAGGATGGATACGTAGGGGGGAAGGTAGAATTTACCTTGTTGTGAGTTGAAAATAAATTGAAAACCATTTTGTGTACACATTTATGATATTGTCACAAATGGTGAATAGAATTCTTCCAACGTACAAAGAACTTACAACCATATAGCACCATTCAGAATCTTGAGTCCTGAAACACTTCAGAGTGAATGCAGTAAGGGCACTGTTGTTACGTAGGAAAATTCTGCAGCCTCTTTGTACAACAATATTCTGCAGATGCAAATGTTGTGCACCTAAAAGGAAATCATAACTTTTAACAGAATTTTTAAGCATATTAAACTCAAAGCTTGCTAAAGCAATCCAGGAAAATGGCTATTTTGTTTTAGTGATGGAGATGATCATGAGGGGACTGGAATAACTCCTATGCCTTTCTGCAAATATTGTCATAGGATCTTTTATGTATGCTTGAGAGGACAAACAAAGCTCATTTAAAATGCCATCAAAAGCATTACTCTTCCAATAGTACAGCTGTCTCTCTGTGTGCATGTCAATTGAGATTTTGTGCTTGAATCCTGCATGGGCCTGAACTGCAAGGGTGCTATAGAATCCCTACAGTGCAGAAGAGGCCATTTGGTCTGCATCGACTCTCTGACAGAGCATTTTACTCAGATCCTCTCCCCCGCCCTATCCCTGTAACTCCATGCATTTACCATGGCTAATCCATTTAACCTACACATCTTTGGACACTAAGGAGCAATTTAGCATGACCAATCCACCTAACCTGCACATCTTTGGAATGTGGGAGGAAACCGGAGCACCCAGAGGAAATCCACACAGATACAAGGAGAATGTACTCCGCACAGACAGTCACCCCAGGCCAGAATTGAACCCAGGTCCCTGGTCCTATGAGGCAGTAGTGCTAACCACTATGAGTGAGTCACAGTTGGCAATTATTATCCTGAATTATATTTATTCTAAATATGAACCATCTGAATTTTCCCTTCTCATCCAAATCCTACTATCAGTTTATCAGATTTCCATCTGTAATTTATTCTGGGAATCCATTATTAAATATATTAACTGATTTCCTTTCGAACAAAGAAAAATATTCTTCTTCTTCCTGTCACTATTTTCTCCATTCGCACCCTAATGTTCTGGTCTGCATGTTTTTTTCCTTCCTTGTCTACCACAGAAGTAACACCAGGAATGCATTCAGACTCATTAGAGGTAGAGCACTGAGAACTAGCCCAACTTCATACAGTGCATCTTCCTTAACTTCCTTAACTACCTATGACAAACCAATAGCTATGATAGGGATAGGAATCCGTAGGGATTGAACTTCTAGATAGAAATCTGATGGTGTTGCAAAATTAAAGTGACTGCAATGCATTAAATGGACGAACCTGCCAATAATCACAGATTACAACAGTGCAGAAGGAGGCCATTCAACTCATTAATGAATTAATGGTATGGGGTTGGGGAGAGTTATAGACCAAAGAGATCTAGTAGTACAGGTTCATAGCTCCTTGAAAGTAGAGTCACAGGTGGACAGGGTGATGAAGAAGGCATTCGGCATGCTTGCCTTTATTGGTCAGAACATTGAATACAGGAGTTGGGACGTCTTGTTGAAGTTGTACAAAACATTAGTAAGGCCACATTTGGAATACTGTGTACAGTTCTGGTCACCCTATTATAGAAAGGATATTATTAAACTAGAAAGAGTGCAGAAAAGATTTACTAGGATTCTATCAGGACTTGATGGTTTGAGTTATAAGGAAAGGCTGGTTAGACTGGGACTTTTTTCCCTGGAGCATAGGAGGCTTAGGGGTGATCTTATAGAGGTCTATAAAGTAATGAGGGGCATAGATAAGGTAGATAGTCAACATCTTTTTCCAAATGTAGGGGGGTTTAAAACTAGAGGGCATAGGTTTAAAGTGAGAGGGGAGAGATACAAAAGGGTCCAGAGGGGCAATTTTTTCACTCAGAGGATGGTAAGTGTCTGGAATGAGTGGCCAGAGGCAGTAGTAGAGGCGGGTACAATTTTGTCTTTTAAAAAACATTTGGATAATTACATGGCTAAGATTAGCATAGAGGGATATGGGCCAAATGCGGGCAATTGGGACTAGATTAGAAGGCAGTGGAGGCCTGGTCATTGAGTGTCTTTAAGACAGAGATAGATAGATTCTTGATTAATAAGGGGATTAGGAGTTAAGAGGAAAAGGCAAGAGAATGGGGAAGAGAAAAGCCATGATTGAATGGCAGAGCAGACTCGATGGGCCGAGTGACCTAATTCTGCTCCTGTGCCTTATGGTCTTAGTGGTAAAAACTGTGCGGCATGGGCAAATTGGGCTGAAGGGCCTGTTTCCATGCTATAAACCTCTATGACTCAATAGCTCTATAATTTAGTTTGCTATTTTTGAGCCCAACTATCCAGATCCCACTATGATTAGCCGACTCCTCATTGTTTGAGAATGCTGGTTTTGTCTTTTTTACAATTGGTACAGTTTGTCTCTCTCCCCATTCTCAGATCATTAATATACAACTTGAAAATCAAAACACTTTATCCTATTAATCAATTCTCATCAGTCCCATGAATGACCACCATCTGTTTCTTTTGATGTGGCAATTTGCTGGCCCATACTTTGGAGAGAGAGTCAGTAATATTTTCCCACGAACACTTATATAAACAAATTGATCACACATCTACCATTGTCTTGTGCTTATTAACATATCCCCATTAATGCCTTTGTGGGGAGGTGGTGGTGTCGTGGTATTGTCACTGTATTAATAATCTAAGACAAAAATGGTCTGGGGTCCTGGGTTCAAATACCTTCCATGACAGACAGTGAAGGGAATCTTCAGGGAAGGAAATCTGTCATCCCTATCTAATCTAGACTACAAAACCACAGTAATGTGATTGACATTTAAATGGCCTAGCAAGCCACTCAGTTCAAGGGGCATTGAGGGATGGGCAATAAATGCTGGCATAGCCAGTGGTGACCACATCCCATAAATAAACTTTAAAAAGCTCAAACTATACTGTCTTTTATTCCGGATAAAGTTTTCAAAAATTGTTTTAATGTTTCCAACAGTCCTAACCTCATTGTCTAGATTTGTTTAAACATTTCAGATTCCCATATACACCTGTGTACCAGTGATCTTTAAGTTATTTGTGATCTGTATTTGAGTTATGTACTCTAGCTGTTCTTGACATTGATTGTTAATTCTGTTAAAGTGTTTATTCTTTTAACCTAGCTCTGTTGTGAATGTTTCTGATTGATATGTGAAGGATGATTCAATTCTGAATTATTTGAAATTTTACATATATTTGTTAAACTACATTGAACATTGCTGTTTTTGTGATTATGTTAGAACAGGCATGCTGAATTCAGACAACCACTTGCTGCTAAATTGGTTTGGTGATTACATGCTTCACCGCATATGCTATTATGTGTTGCATAGATAAACAAGCAGGTGGAAATTCAGAACCTCAAACATCTGCTAAAAGGCTAACTATTAGATTTAAAGGGTAGGTTGCTTTAGGGTAAAGACCCAGACTTTTGCTCCCGCTTCCTAGGATAAATGCAGAGGCTGCTGAGTGCGGCGGTAGACTGCACAGATGGTCTGCCTCTGTGATCCAATCATGCCAACCTATACCCTGTTCATGCTCCTCATGCATCCCATGGTCCGTCACAGCCCCATGACAACCCATGTCTCTCTACCCAGCTCAAAGGCCCTTCATACCCCCATGCCTCTCTACCCAATGCCCATGACAACTCATGCTCCCATGCCAACCTCCATTACAGTTCTTTGATATCTTCGACAGTTCCAACAAATTTGTGTATTTTTATATGCACAAACATGTTTATTTTTAACAATCCCAAAGGGTGTCTTACCTCTCCTGAAGTGTGTCATACCTTTCCCAAAGGTATCATGGAACCATATCCAAACATAGGAACATGGAAACTTACGAACAAGAGTAAGCCGTTCAGCTCATTGAGCTTGCCCCACCATTCAATACCATCACAGCTTTTCGGATACTTCAATGCCTTTTACACACACAAACACTTTACATTATTGTTAATCAGAAATCTATCCATCTCTACTTTAAACATAATAAATGATTGAGGTTCCACAGCCCTCTGGGATAGAGAATTCCAAGGATTCACAGCCCTCTACGTAAAGAAATTTCTCCTCATCTCAGTCCTAAGTGGCATTCCCCTTATTTTGTCCCCGATTCTAGACTCCTGAAACAAGGTAAACAACATCTTACCTGCATCTACCCTGTCTATTTCTTTAATATTTAACACGTTTCAATGACACCACCTTTCATTCTTCGAAACTCTAGACAATACAGACACAGTTTGCCCAATGCCCCTTCATAAGACAGTCCACCCAGCCATCTCCAGAACAAGTCTGATCAACATTCATTGCAGTTCCTCTCTGGCAATAATATCTTTTGTGAGGTAAGGAGACCAAAGCTGTGCACAGTACTCCAGGTGCTGTCTAACCAAGCATCTTTGCAATTGAAGCAAGACCTCACTATTCCTGTGATCAAATCCTCTTGCGATAAAGGCTTACATTCCACTCACCTTCCTAATAGCTTGCTGCACCTGCATGTTAACTTTAAGTGATTTATGGACAAGGACACCCAAGTCTCTTTGTACATCTACACTTTCTAAGTTCTTACCACTTAGGAAATACTTTGCACATCTGTCCTTTCTATCAAAATGGATTACCTTACATTTTTCCACATTATATTCCATCTGCCATGTTCTTGCTTATTTCCTAAATCTGTCCAAATCCTCCTATAACTACTTTACATCTTCTGCACAAAACACTTTCCCACCTAGCTTTATATAATTTGTGAACTTGGAAAAATTACATTTGATCCCCATAACGGGAGGACTTTGAATAGTGTGGAGGAGCAGAGGGATCTAGGTGTATGTGTGCATAGATCCCTGAAAGTTGGGAATCAAGTAGATAAGGTTGTTAAGAAGGCATATGGTGTCTTGGCGTTTATTGGTAGGGGGATTGAATTTAGGAGTCGTAGCGTTATGTTGCAACTGTACACAACTCTGGTGCGGCCGCACTTGGAGTACTGTGTGCAGTTCTGGTCCCCACATTACAGGAAGGATGTGGAGGCTTTGGAGAGGGTGCAGAGGAGGTTTACCAGGATGTTGCCTGGTATGGAGGGGAGATCCTATGAGGAGAGGCTGAGGGATTTGGGATTGTTTTCGCTGGAAAGGCGGCGGCTAAGAGGGGATCTTATTGAAACATATAAGATGATTAGAGGTTTAGATAGGGTGGATAGTGATAGCCTTTTTCCTCTGATGGAGAAATCCAGCACGAGGGGGCATGGCTTTAAATTGAGGGGGGGTAGTTATAGAACCGATGTCAGGGGTAGGTTCTTTACCCAGAGGGTGGTGAGGGATTGGAATGCCCTGCCAGCATCAGTTGTAAATGCGCCTAGTTTGGGGGCGTTTAAGAGATCCGTAGATAGGTTCATGGACGAAAAGAAATTGGTTTAGGTTGGAGGGTCACAGTTTTTTTTTTAACTGGTCGGTGCAACATCGTGGGCCGAAGGGCCTGTTCTGCGCTGTAATGTTCTATGTTCTATGTTCTATATCCAAATAATGTTTTTCACACTCCCAGCCTGCCAAAATCCCAAATTCAGTGGAGGCTCCTGATGATGTAAATGGCCAGTTGCATCGGCCATCCCCCAGCACAAAACCTTCAGTCACTCTGAATTATGTATTCAGACACTGGATTGAGATTTGAACTCACACCCTGAGTCAGGAATGTCAGTGTTACCATGACAACAAGCTGGTACTTATGATAACAACCAATATTTTAAGAAAGAACGTAATTAGTTTTGAAATCAATTGAAATTTTGTTGTTAAAATTGTAACTTTATGCTATGTAGTTTCACCTCTTAAGTGAGTCATTTAACAGTTTGTTCATCATGGACTCAAACCACGTGAAGGGTTGAGAACAAATGTCCATACAGATGTAGTGCCATGTTATTGGAAGTGCTGTGTTTCTGATTAAACTGGGCATTTTCTGCCTCTCCCCTTTCATCAGGTGGATATTAAATATCTTATGGCATCACTCAGACAGCAACATGAATTTTATTCTAATTAAACACTTCTCCGTCAACTGACCATATAGAAAACAGAACTGGTCATACAGCTCTTGTTGGGTACCTGATGGTAAGAAGTCTCACAACACCAGGTTAAAGTCCAACAGATTTACTTGGTAGCACAAGCTTTCTGAGTGTCATTCCTTCTTCAGCTGAGTGAGGAGTTGTGTTCACAAACAGGGCATATATGGACACAAACTCAATTTACAAGATAATGGTTAGAATGCGAGTCTTTTACAGGTAATCAAGTCTTAAAGGTACAGACAATGTCAATGGAGAGAGGGTTAAGCACAGATTAAAGAGGTGTGTATTGTCTCCAGCCAGGATAGTTAGTGAGATTTTGCAAGCCCAGGCAAGTCGTGGGGTTACAGATAGTGCGACATGAACCCAAAATCCCGGTTGAGGCCGTCCTCATATGTGAGGAACTTGGCTATCAGTTTCTGCTCAGCAATTCTGCGTTGTCGTGTGTCGTGAAGGCCACCTTGGAGAACACTTACCCGAAGAATTGCTGAGCAGAAATTGATAGCCAAGTTCCGCACACATGAGGACGGTCTCAACCAGGATCTTGAGTTCATGGGTGCTCCAGTTTTCTCCTATAGTCTAAAGATGTGCAGATTAAATGGATTGGCCATGCTAAACTACCCCCTAGTCTGCCAAGATGTAGGTCAGATGGATTAGCCATGGGAAATGTGTGGAGGTAAGGAGGTAAGGGCCAGTGAAAGATGCCCAGTCAGAGAGTCGGTGCAGACTCTATGGGCTGAATGGCCTCTTCCACGCGGTAGGATTTCTATGATCTATAAATGAGTTAAATCCACATTCTTCAAATTATAGAAGTAGTTTATCTTATTAAATGATAAAAATAAATCTCTGACTCTAAGAACCCCTGGTACGATTTCATTTTTTCAGCTGGTTTAAAATTTACTTGCTTTGAATACAACTTAACAGGTATTAAACATGAAGGTTTTCCTCCAAACCACTTAATTTCAATTAAATTTTAACATTCTTTCTGGATCATTTTGTTTTTTATTTGTGGAATGTGGGCATCGCATTTATTACCCAATCCTATTTGCCCTCGAGGGGTTGGTGGTGAGCTACCTTTTTGACCTACTGCAGTCCATATGTTGTAGATACACCACAGCTGCTAGGGAAAGAGCTCCAGGGTTTGACCCAGCGACATGAATGAACAGCTGTATTTCCATGTCAGGATGGCGAGTGTCTTTGAGGGGGACTTCCAGTGATGATGTTTCCATGTGTCTGCTGCTCTTGTGCTTCTCAATGGTAGTAGTCGTGGGTTTGGAAGGTGCTGTCTAAGGAGCCCTGATGAGTTCCTGCAGTGCATCTTGTGGATGGTACACACTGCTGCCACTGTTTCACAGTGGTGGATGAAGTGAATGTTTGTGGATGGGGTGCCACTCAAGCGGGCTGCTTTGTTCTAGATGGTATCAAGCTTCTTGAGTGTTGTTGGAGCTGCACTCATCCAGGCAAGTGGAGAGTATTCCAGCACACTTCTGACTTGTGCCTTGTGGACGATGGTCAGGCTTTGGGGAGTCAGGAGGTGAGTTCCTCATGGAAGAATTCCTAGACCCTGACTTTCTCTGGTAGCCACAGTATTTATATGGCTGGTCCAGTTCAGCTACTGGTCAATGGTAACCCACAGGGTGTTGATAGTGGGAGATTCAGAGATGGTAAGGTCATTGAACACCAAGGGGAGATTATTAGATTCTTCCTTGATGGAGTTAGTTATTTCCTGCCACATGTGTGTCATTACTTGCCACTTGTCAGCCCAAACTGGATATTGGCCAGGTCTTGCTGCATTTGGACAAGGACTACTTCAGTATCTCAGAAGTTGTAACTATTGCTGAATCATCAGCGAACAACATCACCCCCCCCCCCCCCCCCCCCGACCCTCTGATCCTTTGATGGAAGGAAGGTCAATGATGAAGGAGCTGAAGGTGGTTGGGTCAAGGGTTAGGGAGAATGAATGTTGTTAAATAATGAATGATATGGTGCAGTTAGTTATATTAATTTGCAGCTGCGGACTTTTACTGGGAATGGTAGGACTAGGAAATCCTCTTTCTACTATTAAATATTGGTACTTGATTCTTGGTACTTGGTAAAGTTTCTCTTTGTAGTCTTTCGCTAGGACATTTTCACAGGAGGTACACAATGTGTTCAGTCGATGGTCATGTTAATTTAAAAATTACGCATATTTTAATTAAGTGAATCCTTAGGGGGCACGGAGATTAAGGTTGGTGGAAGATTGTTCAGTCCTTAACTATTCTTGGGAAAAAGGAGTGCGAAAAGGAAGCACGTTGGGGTGTGTACAGTTGGTGCTGTTGGTTATGAACTCTTGGAACTTCGTCACTGTTGGCCTTAATGTACTGTTTAGAAATATTTATTTGTTCATTCAAAATTTTACAGAGGTATGTCAACCTACAGGATTTTCTTCAGTTCTGGAGACTGTGCCAGCCTATATGTGACCAACTGGGAGACAGTAGTATCTCACTAGGATTGTTTGTAATGAAATGAGCTACCCAGCATTGAGCTTTCTTAAGGAGGGTAATGCTTTTTAGCAGTGTACAGTCTCAAGCCTCTACACTTCCTTCTAAGTGTGGTCTAACCAATGCCTGGTACAGCATTCTCATCACTGCAGCTGAAAAATGATGGAAGTTTACAAACCCAAGCATTTTGGATGTGTTGAAGGCTGCATATTGACTTTGTACATTCCATTCGAAATTATTTTGGATGTAGATTCCTAAGTAATTGTATTGTTTATAATGTCACCACAGAATTTCTAGCCTTTGACCTGCTCTTGTAGCCACAGTATTTATATGGTTAGTCCAATTTAATTTCTGGTCAATGATAATCCGCAGGACATTGATAGTTGGGTACTAATGGACATTTGAGCATTGCTGACTCACACGAAGCTACATTTCTCTGTATTGAATTTCATTCCCCCATGTATTAAGAACCCAGACAGAAGTGTCTATACATTTGGTTAATTGAAATCGGCTTTGGATGAGGATAGAAAATGCCTGAGAGATCCAACAAATCCCAAATTTTATAAACTCACCATTCTTAATGCATGTGTCAAACCCTTATGTATTTAGGGATGGTCTCCCCACACTGCCATCCTCCCACTTGGGTCAGATTGGGAACTGACTTAGAGTAATACTTCTCACAGGAAGAAAGCATCCCTTTTGATACCACTTTCCTGATTGTTATCAGAAGTTGCTGTTTAATTCTTTCATTAAAATTCAAATGTTAAAAGAAATGGGTAATTTATTTTGAAATATGTTATTCAACTTTCTTTTTTACTACTTCTGGGAGATTTTGCAATGAGATTATGTCATTTTTCAAAGCAATCTTTTTCACAAAGGAAAGAGATTATGATCTGAATGAAACATTTCACAAACAAGTATTGGGTCTGGTGTTGCAATCATTTAATGGTTTGGATCCAATTGTTTTTTTTATTCATTTGGTTAACTGTTCTCAATCCACATGCCTTAAATGTCTGTAATAAATAAGGAGATAGATGAATAGACAAAATAATATAATCAAAAGTAGTTTGAAACTGCAATACTAAAACTCAGCTATTATACCATGGCCGGAATTTTACCAGCAAGCCCGCCCCAGAATCGGGGTGGGTGGGGCTCGCAGAACATTCTCCGGTGGTCTCAGGGGGGAATCTTACAAGCCTCGGGCGGGCGAGGTGGTAAAATTCATGTCTGCATGTAGTTGTCATAATTTTGGCACAGTTTTGTGTTAACCTTTCTCATTATAGAGTTGTATGTTCAAATTTATAAAGAATATTGCCTCTATAAACTTGTCACTTGTTACATGTGGGACCTCTTTGGTAAGTATTTATCAGTCTTTGATTTGGATTAGTATCAGACACTGTCCTGAATTTTTACACAGACAGAAAGGCTTTCTGCATGAACATGTCACCAGAGGCAGAAGTCCATATCCCTGGGGGTATGAGGAGACATGGGGTTGGGTGTGATGAGGTAGCATGAGTTGGCATACATGGGGAGTATGTGGCGGGTGTGAGGGGGTCAGTGCTATGGGGGCGGGGGGGAGGGTTTGTTTTATAGGGTTTTTGAATCTTCCGCCATTGCACAGAAAGGCCTTCCACCCAGCTCATCTTCACATCTGGTAACCTCTGCACTCATTCTGTACTCGACTACTGCTGAAAAGAGAGACTCTGCAAACAAAAGCCTTGCACCTTTTATGAACCAACTCGAAGGCTTAGAAAGTCTATAGCTCCCCTTTGCTTTCTCCATGGCAATGTCTTAGCCAATTGGCTAGCAAAGCAATCAGCACCCTTTTCTCCTGCCATAGAAATTGTCATGATTGTTTGAAATTTGGCATTCTTCCTGGTGGGCAGAGTTTTACATTCTTCCTCTGACAGGTTTGTAGGCAGGAAGGTGACCATGAAATTCTTCAGGTCTTCCCACTGGACTCTCGCCCTCCTGACTTTTCTGCAATTTTATGTTGGAATGGATGAGGCCTAGATTGCCCCCACCTCCTCTCTTCCCATCCTCGCCCCAATTGAGACCCTTAAGTGATCAATTAATGACCACTTAAGGGCAGTTCCCTATTAAGCCTCAATTATCAGTCAGGCAAGAGAAGCATAGGGGCAGGAACAAAGCCCAAAAGGTGACCGTGTTCAAGCCTCAGGTAGGAAGTAGGGGGCACTTCCATGACCAGCTCCTTTTAATATCACTGCCGCTGACTCACTGTCAACTTTATAGGAAGAACTCAACCCAACATCAGAAAACCAAAGTTCTGGCTCCCAACTAAGTCTCCTGCCCGCCTCCTGTCCTGCTCCCAGTGACTCCAATATATTCCAACCCTAGTGTTATCAGATGCATACCACAATTATGATTTTACAGCAAAAATGGATAATAGCTGGAATATGTTGTTGTTGAGGGTTAATTTTTGTTTAGCAAGCAGCATGGAGCTGCAAGCAGGAAGGGTAATCATTGTTTTGGTGAATGACATTCAGAGCAATGGTTTGTTGCTAGGAGATTACTATTAACATCAATTAGCCATAGTCAAGTACAAAAGTATCAGAGGGTGCATTTTTGCTACAGGAAATTGTTCCCTGTCTCTGGGATTGTTATTATCATTGTTTGTTCACTTCAGGGTTAGCTCTGAGAATGCCATCACCTTTGATGTTTCCAGTATTTCCACTGGCCATGGCTTTGATGGCCTCACTCATCCCAAAACGGTAAAATCCTGTCCGAGGTCAATGGACCTTTCCATGGTGCGCCCCTCACCCGCTCGGATTCCCGTGGCAGGCGGAATGGTGAAATCCCGGCCTGTACACCACCTCCTCCATGAGAGTTAAGGCATACAGGCATGGCTGCCCCCCCTCAAGTCAGCTTCTGCTTCTGTTTGTGCACCAGCTTGTTCTGCAAGAGACAGGGAAGTGCCCAGTGATTGTCATGCAATCTTTTGGGCTAATTTAATTGTTATTGCTGAATAGTTGAGAGCATTTGCAAGCTGAAAGATGTAGGTGTGGAGTTTGGAGCAGTGCTAAGTGTGAGAGGATGTGGTGTAGCAAATGAATGCCAGATATGATTGATTGATTGACAGAAATTGTGGCGGGCAAATGATGGGCCTGTGATAAAATTCATCAGTGTGTGACACTACTGTGTAATTAGTAGGATATGGCATTTGAAAATGCAATTCTGACCTTGAACACTCATGTAAGGTCATTCAACATTTCGCAGCATTGTATCACGATCCTTGGGATTTTTTTTTCTGGCAATGAGTTTCACAATTACCTGCTGCCACTACCTCCTGGATCCCTACAGATACACCTCCTCCACTAAGGTCTCCAGTGCAACATCTAAAAACTTCATGCTCACTGCCCACAAATCTCTCAGCGTCTGCTCTAGTCATTATACTAGTTTAGGGGATAATACTCCCTTGAGGGGAGGCAATGACCTTGTGGTATTATCACTGGACTATTAATCCCAACATGGCAGATGGTGGAATCTGTACGAAAAAAATTGGAATTAAGAATCTACTAATGACCATGAAATCATTGTCAATTGTTGGAAAAAACCCATCTGGTTCATCAATGTCCTTGAGGGAAAGAAATCTGCCATCTTTACCTGGTCTGGCCTACATGTGACTCCAGAGCCACAGGAATGTGGTTGACTCTCAACTGTCCTCTGAAATGGCCTAGCAAGCCACTCAGTTCAAAGGCAACTAGGGAGGGACAATAAATGCTGGCCACCCAGTGACACCCATGTCCTACGAATGAATAAAAAAACAGAATGACTTCAAGCAGCACAGTGCTACCCACTCATGATGAGTCCAGCCAATCAACAAAGTGGTAAGCTTGGTCACGAAAATCATGGGGGGAGGGGAGGGTTGTTCAACAGCCCCATTCACCGCTGGCGGGAATCCCATGATACCCCATCCCTTGGAGTACCGAGGTCAATCCCTTGCCGCCAGCCCTAGCCCACCAAACCCCCAGGACCCTTGGGGGACCCTCCCACTGCAGTCTGGCAGTGACAGAGAGGCACATGGGCACTGCATTTACCTCCTTGATCCCCTCAGAGTACAAGGTGCCAGGTCAGGGATCATGAGGGGTGTCCTGAAGGGAATGATGAGGGGGAGCTATGAGGGGGGTTTGGTAATGAGCGGGGTCCATCTGCGAATATCTCTCTTATTGGGGTCCTTACAGGCCTCTGGTTGGTGGGGATGGGGTTTGGGGGGGTGGAGGCAGTGGGATCAGGTCACTCTCATCCTGGAGTGGTGTGGGGAGGCAGGGGAGGGGAGGTGATCTGTTCTTTCCATGGGTGAGGGAATGATGTCCCTCTGTGATGAGGGGTAGGTGATGCTCCCCTGATCAGCAGGGGGATGGGGGAGGTGGGACGGAGCGTCTCCATTTCTATTGTGTTGAATAGGAGGACCTGTCTATCAGGGCAGCCTTTAAAAGGATGCCTCAATCTCAGAAATGTCAGGCTAGGTATGGTGTTTCCCACAATGCATAAATTTGTATCAATCAGATGGGAGAAACCCACTTATCAGCCGCTGCTACCATCAACGGGAAACACTTTGGTTTTCCAACTGTCGTGGGCTCTTAGAGCCACTTCGGGAGAATGGCATCCCATTAAAAACAGTAGGGCATGAGATTGACAAGCTGCCTGCCTTACAGTCAATGGGCAAAAGTTAATCATGCACTGCGATTCCTGACCCCCATCTCAGTGAACATCAGATTTAGGCCCTATCCTAATAGGGTTGTATTCATATATACAACTTTGTACTTCACTCTTTCTTTCGAATGGAAGTAAGATTTGTCTGCTGTCTCACTGCTGATGTAGCTTCAGTACAATGGCAACTATTAATTAGCAGGCAGTCCAAAAAATTTTCCATGACGTAGCCGCATTATAAAACCCATTTTATGCCTTCTACCATTGCAAAAGCTTAATATGGAAGCTGGCACATTGAGATTAGAAATGCACAGAACAGAATTAGTTCCAGCACCAGCTGTTTCTAATGGAAAAGCACAAACATTGGGCAAAGCAAGTTAGCCAATTTGAAAAAGCTAAAGATTTTGTTTACTTGAAGTACAGTTAGAAAATCTTGTTATTCCCACTGTGAAGCTTCCTGTGACATTGTTTGCTAATTCACTGAAAACCTGAAGGGTATGTCACGGTAAGAACTCAAAATGCTAAATACCATTTTTACTGAAAATTGAAACTAATGCTTTCATCCTGTGCCACTTCAGTGTAAAATAAATCCACATCTTGTTCTTTTTTCATTCCTCCGCAGAAGCTAATGGTCGTCATGTGTTCACTTCCAGTCTCTGTTGAAATATGGGGCAGAATTTTCCCATCCCGCCAACCATGGGAATTGTAGGGGGCGGGACAGAAAATTTGGTGGACCATGCAAAGGTCCGTTGACCTCGGGTGGGAATTTCCGGCCTTGGGTCGAGTGCGGCCGGAAAATCACGTCCATGGTGTTATAAGGGCTGCAACGTATGGAATGGCACAACTGATACCATGAGGTATAAAAGCAAGACTGAAGTACATCTTTCATGGTCTAAGAAGACAGGCTTAGGTTATTTATTTTTTAACGACGTCACACTGTGAGCTGATCAAACACTGCATGGGATCATGGCAGTGTTACAGATGGAAGCCAACTACTGAATTTGAATAATGTACATTATTTTGTTGAATGTGCTGTATGATATATTTCAGGAGATATAGGGAAACTTTGCAGAAGTTTCATTTGGGTGATTGATTAAATTATGTCGAGGTCAAATTGCATATAGTGAAGGGGTGCTGTAGAATTAAAGTCAGGAGAGGTCAAAGAAAATAGGCTATTGACTCAGTGGCCTGGACTTTAACTTGGTGGTGAGTTCCTGGCAGTTGTGAGGCTGGAAAACCCAGAAAGAATGGGTTTCCCAAATGTCCAACAATTTTTAATTGCGGGGTTCCTTCATCATCTTCTCTGGAAATTTCCCACCCACACACAGCCTTGATTGTTAGGCTGAAGGCCTTTCAGGTGGGAATCCTGCTTTGCAGGGCTGCGGCCTACAGCGTTGGTGTGTATACTGGGAGAGCGAGAAGATATTATGGGGGGGTGGGATGGGCAGTGAGGGTGAAGTACAATTTTATGAAGGGGACAAAATGGTGGTTGGGGAGGGCTAACTGTGGTTTTGGGGTAACAGATGGTGGTCATGCTAAGCAGATGATGTTCAGGGCAGGTCCAGTTTTAGGTCATGGTTTAAAAAACGTTGATATAAATATATGAGGTAGAATTTTGTCTTCAATGCCTGAGCAATAAAGTGCGTCGTTCATCCATCGTAAAACCCACCTGATTTTCACTTCAGCATCTGCTTCAGGCCTGCAGCCTAACAATGCCTCAGCAGTAATCTGGTGAGTGGACCACCTCATGTAGACTTTGGCAATAACATGATGAGAGGACCACCTCCTGCTGTAACACCCACTCATCTGACTTCCATGGGTTCTACAACAAGTGGACAATCCACTAATCTAGATTGCCACCCAAGCGATGAAGATAAAGATCTATCCCATCATGTGTTAAACATTTTATCAGTTGTGTTTTGCTTTACTTCTCAACTTCTGTTTTAAATTTGCATGGTGTGGTTGAGTCTGGCAGAATGAATATAGCAAAATTTAATCAGTGTCAGATGGCCATGTTCAATGTGGTTTGAGTTTAAAATGTGTTGTGGAATCTATATAGGGCATCTGGAAAGAAAGTTTTATTCGTACAAACAGCACACATACGTTGAAATGTTGAAATAACCCATAATTATCTTCATTGGTCATAATTGGATATGGAATTATTTCAATGGTTTCATGGGTAAACATTGTATGAAGGAATTGCATTGGTGTATCAAAGCACAAGATTAGTGTCATGTGCATACAAATGGATAGGGATTTCCATGTTTTTAGAGACTTCGAATCAAATTTTACATAATACTGTATTTAAAATGTTTTTTTTCCCCCTGCAACCGCAGGAAGTCTGATGGACAGGCTGGGGACCTATTGGGTGGAAACCCTGCTTCACTAGCTCACAAACTACCAGAGCTGGTAGGTGCAGTGCAGGTGTGGGAAAGATCTGGGGGGAAGCACTGAGAGGTGCGGAGGCCGAGGGTGTCTGATGGAGATCTTGAAATCCGTTGGTGGTCGGAATGATGCAGGTGTGAGCAGAGCAGATGTGGTGGGGGTCTAATTGTGGATTTACTGGGCAGTCTATTAGGTCTCACGGAAATACTCCTACTCTTCCTAGCCTGCAGGCAGTCCTGTAAAGGCAGCCAACTCATGGTCTCCACCATTCTCGCCTCCTTTCAGCTGTCGGCTTTCCTAATGCCTGGGAAACCTGGCCATCTGTGTTTTAAAAATAGAATGATTGTTAAAATGAAGGTGTTCAGCTTTGTTATAATGTTGAAATAATCAAGCAACGTCCCTAAATAGCCTTCCCTTTGAACTGCCTCTTTAAAATTGGCAATGTTAGGCAAGTTGGAATCCTAGTTCAGATATTTTGCATTTAACTCAAATCTACTCATTTCTAAGAATTATGATACAACTCAACTATTAAATGAACTCCTATCTACTTTGCACTATCTCACAAAGTCAAAATATATTGGTGCGTGAATGGAATAGGTTTGGTGCACTTTTCATAGTCAAATAAAAATATACTGTTCAGGAATGTGTGACAATATATATATAAAACGTCAAGAGGGTCTGTGGTTAGAAACTTCTTGATGTAGTCTTGGACCCTGAAATGGGTTCTTATTCCTAATTTACGACATTTAGAAGGTTGACTGGTTCATGTTTTTCAGTGAAATTTGTTGAAATTGTGGTAGCTTGGATTGTAAAGTTCATGACATAAATATACATATATTTGACAAGTCAATTAGACATGAAATAAATCAAAACTGTACACATCAAACTTTGATTTTAAAATGGACTTCTGCTAAACCAAAAGATGGCTGATGTGTGTCACATGATGCATAAAGTTGTGCACTTGTTCTGGATGTTTCCAACAGAGATTACAAGAATAACTGATAAGAGGAAGTCCTCTCCGATGGAAATCCTCAGAGGGCCCTCGGCACTGCCCTCCTCGTAATGCCAGGGGACAGTGCCCGAATGCCAGGGTGCCAGGGTGCCAGGGTGCCAGGGGCAGTGTCAGGGCAAGTACCATGGCACTGCCAGGGGACAATGCCAGGGTACTGCACAGGCATATTCCTCTCCCCTCAGGATCTAAACTTAATGGTACGCCCCCAGCAGGTTTCCTTCACCTGGTTTCTGTTTTTAAAAAGCAGTTATAAACCTCGCTGATGTGATTCCGTACTGACAAGGGGGATTTCCAAATGTGGGATTCCAATACACTGTGGAAGCCCACTAATTGTATTTAGGTTTATTGAAACAAAGTTCCTGTCCTTCCTGGGTGAACACCTCATTGCTTCCTGGGTGAACACCTCATTGCTTCCTGGGTGAACACCTCATTGCTTCCTGGGTGAACACCTTATTGCTTGGGGAGAATCAGAAAATGAAATCTTGCTGGGGAGATTCTCGTTTTCCGAGTCTCATGATAATTTTGTCCACATCAGCATTTGCGTTCACAGTGCCTCTCCCTCCAGTCCGTAACAATACATGCATTAATTATCTTTACATTTGCAATTAGAACAAAATCATTACCAAGTCTCAAAGTTATAAGAGCATTATATTTACATTATATTAAGGGTCTGATGTTTGGTGGTAAACTTTTAAAGGAACAGACTGATTTAAAAAATAAACAGAAAATCCTGGAATTACTCAGCAGGTCTGGAAGCACCTGTAGAGAGAGAAACAGAGTTAATAGGCAGAATTTTATGGCCCCCTCCCACCGGTGTGTTTTCCATTCCCATCGAAGTCAATGGACGTTTCAATGGCTCGCTACATTTTACAGCCCCACCCCCACTGCGACAGGGCTGTAAAATTCTGCCCAATGACCTCCCCATCAGATTTCTGAGTTCCAGCATCTTTTTGCTTCTCTCCAATTTCCCTGTTTCATATCTTGCCTTACGCATGGTACCCAAAGTTAACCTCCATTATTGGAAGATTAAGAATTAAAGTTTAATGTTTTATTTATTGTGTCACAAGTAGGCTCACATTAACACTGCAATGAAGTTACTGTGAAAATCCCCTAGTCGCCACACTCCGTCACCTGTTCGGCTCCACTGAGGGAGAATTTAGCATGGCCAATGCACCTAACCAGCACATCTTTCGGACTGTGGGAGGAAATCGGAGCACCCGGAGGAAACCCACGCAGACACAGGGAGAATGTGCAGACTCCGCACAGACAGTGACCCTGGCCGGTAATTCAACCCAGGTCCCTGGCACTATGAGGCAGCAGTGCTAACCACTGTGCCGCTCTTGCCGTGTGCCCTCATATTTGCAAAATCTATATTTTTTTTCCAGAAATGAGCACAATTGCATGAAATATCTAATAAGGTGCCTATTTATAAGGCAAATGTAAATGTTTTATCTGTACTATGTAGTGTAGTATTTGTCTGATGTTTATCTTACTTTATTTTAGCTTACCTCTTCTCGTGCACATTTCTCCAAATCTCCACCACCATTAAAAAACACAACTAATTCTGTTTAATTGAGTGAACAAGAATTCCCCGTACTTACATAAACGTGCCAGACAAGAGAGGAAGGAAATGTTTTCCAGCCCCTTTGCTCCTCAGACTTCAAGGACCAGATGTTCATCAGCAGTTTATTGTTTATACATTTTCCTTCATTCTTCCAAATACACTTAACACAGGTTTATGGAAAATACATTTTAAATAAAAAAAGAAATGACAAGAGACAATAATCTATTGAACATCTGCAAAATGGTATGTTTCAAGTTAAGCACTTTACCATGTTTTAATATGTTTCATATTGGGTGGAGGAAGATTGTACGCTGCTGATGCAGACCACAGAATCGAAGATGGTAACAATCATGACAAAAATGTATTTGACTTTGCTTTCTGTAGCATAATGTCTCATGCATTGAGAGGAAGTCAGTCCTCCAATAGCATTTAAAAACAGAACATTCTTGGATAAATTCTGGCAGTATCGGTGGAGAGAGAAAGTGAGTTAGCAAAATTTTACCGTGTCAGTTTCAATGAGAAAACGGGTGTGTAGCTCACTAACTGTACAGCCAAGCTTTCTCTCCAGATTCTCTCACCCTCAATGCACAGGGAATCAGGGCGCGTGGTTTACTCTGGCAGGGTGGGACCTGATGGAACCAGCAATGCCGGCTCCACAGAGATCAGGGTGCCATCTTTCAAGGGCACCACGATCAATGTTAGAATGTAACTCCCCCCCACAAGAGCATGCAGGACCCATGCAACATGCATTGGGGCACTCCCCGCTACCACCAACAAGCACTGGGCACTCCCTGCCACAAGTAACGGGGCAGTTTTCGCACCCAAAAACCACTGAGACACTCGCCCACCTGCACCCCTCCAAAAAAAGCACTGCACCACTGCCCCAACAAACACTGAGGAATGCCCCCCCCCCCCCACAATATCAAGTTGGCACTGCAAGTCTGGCATGCCAAGGTGTCTGGGGAGGTGCCAGGGCACTATCCAGGCATGTTCTATTCTATGTCCCTCTCCTCTGAGAGTTATATTAACAGTCTCTCATATAACCTGGGGTTAATTTGGATTTTATAGCATTAATGATATCCAACCATGTGAAGGACAGCGGAAAAGGTGAAGGGCTTTCCTTCGAGTGGAGTGAACACAAGAAAAGAAAATGTTTATGTATTGTTCATTGGTCTACTTGATATTTTTAATTTTTAAGCAGCATCTTGTAAATTCGTTGAAAATGATAATCACTCTGAATGTTAGCTTATATTTCAAATTTTAGCTGGATGTCTTGAATTATTTCATTAGGGTAAGTTTCTGGTCTACCTAGGTATTGGTGAAGCATTTTCGAGTGCCAAATATAATACGAGTTTACATATTTCATTCATGCAGTGTTCTTGCTCTCTGTCATGTTGTGCAAAGAGGGGAAATTCAGGTGACTTAGTGAAGTACTTTGCCTGCTCGAGCTCATTCTCCAGGGCCCTTAGTTGTATGATGACAGTGATTTGAATGGGATTGAAGGCAGAACTGGACTAGCCATATAAATACTGTAGCTGGAAGAGCAGGTCAGAGGCTAGGAATCCTGCAGCAAGTAACTCACCTCCTGATTCCCCAGAGCCTGCCCACAATCTACAAGGCACAAGTCAGGAGTGTGATGGAATACTCTCCACTTGCCTGGATGAGTGCAGCTCCAACAACACTCATGAAGCTTGACACCATCCAGGCCAAATCGCCCCGCTTGACTGGCACCGCTTTCATAAACATTCACTCATTCTACCACCAATGCCCAGTAGCACAAGTGTGTACCATCTACAAGATGTGCTGTAGGAACTGACTGAGACTTCTTAAATGGCACCTCCCAAACCCATGATCACGACTATCTAGAAGGACAAGGGCAGCAGATACATGGGAACACCACTACCTGGATGTTCCCCTCCAAGCCACTCACCATCCTGACATGGAAATATATTGCTGTTCCTTCACTGTCACTGGGTCAAAATCCTCTCTGACAGCACTGTGGATGTACCTACACCATATAGAACAAAGAACAAAGAACAGTACAGCACAGGAAACAGGCCCTTCGGCCCTCCAAGCCTGTGCCGCTCCTTGGTCCAACTAGACCAATCGTTTGTATCCCTCCATTCCCAGGCTGCTCATGTGACTATCCAGGTAAGTCTTAAACGATGTCAGCGTGCCTGCCTCCACCACCCTACTTGGCAGCGCATTCCAGGCCCCCACCACCCTCTGTGTAAAAAACGTCCCTCTGATGTCTGAGTTATACTTCGCCCCTCTCAGCTTGAGCCCGTGACCCCTCGTGATCGTCACCTCCGACCTGGGAAAAAGCTTCCCACTGTTCACCCTATCTATACCCTTCATAATCTTGTATACCTTTATTAGATCTCCCCTCATTCTCCGTCTTTCCAAGGAGAACAACCCCAGTCTACCCAATCTCTCCTCATAGCTAAGACCCTCCATACCAGGCAACATCCTGGTAAACCTTCTCTGCACTCTCTCTAATGCCTCCACGTCCTTCTGGTAGTGCGGCGACCAGAACTGGACGCAGTACTCCAAATGTGGCCTAACCAGCGTTCTATACAGCTGCATCATCAGACTCCAGCTTTTATACTCTATACCCCGTCCTATAAAGGCAAGCATACCATATGCCTTCTTCACCACCTTCTCCACCTGTGTTGCCACCTTCAAGGATTTGTGGACTTGCACACCTAGGTCCCTCTGTGTTTCTATACTCTTGATGACTCTGCCATTTATTGTATAACTCCTCCCTACATTATTTCTTCCAAAATGCATCACTTCGCATTTATCCAGATTAAACTCCATCTGCCACCTCTCCGCCCAATTTTCCAGCCTATCTATATCCTAAATCAAGGGCTGCAACGGTTCAAGAAGGTAGCTCACTACCACCTTCTCAAGGGCAGTTGGGGATGGGCAATAAATGCTGGCCTAGCTAGCAAAGCCCACATCCTGAAAATGAATTTTAAAAAAGGTTGTTACTTTCGACAGAAATAATACATGACCTGAATTTTCAAGACAGGTTTTTAAACAGATAATTAAATTGAACCTCTAACAGAGAGAGCTCATGAAAAGGCCATACTCTAAAGTGTGCACTTACCTAAAAATGTCGAAAGAGAATAACATCTAGGCAGAATATTATAAATCTTGATTTAGCAGATTGTTTGCCAATTCCTTCATCTTGTGATTCTGGGAACTTGTTATATTTTTGGTCTTCTAAAATAAACAGGGAAATTCTTCAGTGCATTTTTTATGTCTGTTCCATGCTGACTATAGAAATGCAAGGTCTGTCAAACAAAATTACTGAAAGCTGTTAGCAAAGATGAAATTCTATACTGTATGTCAGAGCCTGGAGAGAGATCGGAAGATTCATAGAATCCCGACAGTGCAGAAAGAGGCCATTCAGCCCATCGAAACTGCACCGACAACAATCCCACCCAGGCCCTATTCCCGTAACTCCACATAATTACCCTGCTAATCCCTCTGACACTAAGGGTCAGCCAGACTCGTAACGTTGGCTCTACTCTCTCTCCACAGATGCTGTCAAACCTGCTGAGATTTTCCAGCATTTTTCTGTTTTTGTTTCAGATTCCAGCATCCGCAGTATTTTGCCTTTATCCATTGCGTGCCTCTCAAATGTTGCTAATGTGCCTGCTTCCATCACCTCCTCTGGCAGTGCATTCCAGGCACCTAACACTGCCTGAAAAATTCCCCTCGCACATCTACCTTAAACTTGCCCCTTCTCAACTTGAACCTGTGCCCCCTTGTAATTGACTCTTCCATCCTGGAAAAAAGCCTCTGACTATCCACCCTGTCTATGCCTCCAAACACCCCCCACCACCACCCCCCCCCCCCCCACCCCACCCCACCCCACCCCACCCCCAATCTCTGTCTTTCCAGTGAAAACAATCCTAGTTTATTCAACCTCTCCTCAAAGTCAATGCCATTGAGACCAGGCAACATCCTGGTGAACCTTTGCATTTTCACCAAAGCCTCCATGTCCCTCAGATAGTATGGCAACCAGAACTGCATGCAATACTCCAAATGCAGCCTAACCAAGGTTTTATATAGCTGCAACATGATTTCCCAACTCTTGTACTCAATGCTCTGGCTGATCTACGCAAGAATGCCATATGATGAGTAGATCAACTACCATTGTGGAAACAACCTATTGGACTTCCATGCTTTCTACATCAGGTGGATGTTTCATTAAACCATGCTGCCACCCAGACTGTGAAGGTAGGGATCTATCCCATTGTATATTAACGATGCTATCAATTGTCATCTTCTGATTTAAATTTACGTTGTGCGGTTAAATCTGGCTGAAGGAATAAAGCAAATTGGATGCATGGCAGATGCCACGTTCAATGTGGTTTGTGTTTAGAATGTGTTGTGGAATCTATATCGGCCCTCTGGAAAGAAAAGTTTATTATAGCCACCACAAATACATTGAAATGTCAAAGTAACCTATAATTATGCTCTTATTTCGTAAGTAAGGTCTTGTGAGGCTGACGCATTGATGTATCAACGCATTGCATTGGAGTCCTGTGGACACAAGTGTGTTGGGTTCCAATTCCAATTCTCTTCCCGCACCTAGTGGTGCACTAAGGCAGACTTTCATCTGTTTCCATGGCTAGTAATTCGTGGAACAAGTTGCTAGTCTGTCACCAGGGGCATATAGCTTGAGGGGCAAGTGTGGCTGACAAGGAATCTCTCCGGCACTTACCACCAGGTATTGGTATGTTGGAAGAATTTGCACGTTGACCCTTAACTTGTTTCAGCGCTTTATGAACATACCTTCCGTGACCTTCAAGTCTTGAAAGGGGACTCAAACCCGAAGCTTCAGGCTCAGAGGCAGGGACACGGAGAGGGATGGACACCATGCACCCATGGAAATAACATGAACTTAAAACTAACATGCTCCATGCTGACCCACCTAATAGCCATAAGGGATAGTGGGGCAGTGTGGTGAACCATAGATGGTTACCACTATGGGTACTGAACCATAGATGGTTAGCACTCTGGGTACTTGTACATATGTTACTGTTGTTACTGTTGGGGTTAGGGTTGGGGTGTTCTACCTGTTGGTATTGTTCTGTGGTACACTCCGGTTGGCTCCGCCTATCTGTAGGAGTATAAAGGTCACTGCACTGCCGGGTGACCCTTTAGTCTGGGATTGTATTGTTATATAGTATGCTCCATTCTTGTTACTAATAAAAGCCTTTATTTCCCTGGGTACGATCCAGCCTCCCGAGTGATTTAATCGCGCATCAGGCAGGATAAAGAGGGATGAATGGAACTTCAACTACTCTTTGGGTGTAAGTCCTGTCCCCCCAATGTGATTGGCCGGCAACTCCATAAGCCCCAGCATAGCCAGGAATGCATTGGTGGCAGCCAAAACTGCCAGCAAATCAGAAGATCCAGGCCCATGGATCTCCAGAACAGACATGTCCAGCGTCTCGGGTCAGGAGGGTTTGGATAGCTTGGGAAGAGAGGCAGGAAGGAGGGGCTGGATTTAAGGAAGAGATCGGATGGGAAAGAAGGGAACAGTTTGACCTAAATGATCGGCAAAGTGCGGCCCCTGAAAAGTAACCACCCCCTTCCTTCCTATCCTTAAGAAACCTAATTGCTCGCTCCCACCTGGCTGCCCACATCAAAGTATTGATGGTGTGGGCAGCATATTATCGGGGTCAATTGGCTTGAGAACAAGCCTAATTGATCCTTGATTTTTCATTGAAATATGGCAGATGCGCTGCCAATTTCGGGGCCCACCCTCGCCTTGTATTACATAGATGAGCTCTGGAGTGGGCAGGAAAGGTGGTGGGGTAGGTGCCTGCCCTATTTTATGTGTCCCCTGCAGGAAACATGCCCACAGGGGGCTATTAAATTTCACCCCATTTTATCCCAAATTGTTCTGTCAAAACACCTTATAATTTTGAATATATCTACAATATGTCTTAAGGTCTCCACATAACCTTCTCTGCACCGAGGGGAAGAATCATAGCTTTTCCAATTCCTCCATACGATTGAAATTTCATGGAATGTGTACACAGCTGGAAGGCCATGCTTCTATTGCTCATTTTTGTCTTACTAAGTGACTGGCCAGGCCATTTCAGAGTGGAATTAAGAGTCAACCACACTGGTCTAAATTCTTCAACCTCACTCATGGCTGGGATTCTCCAGTTCTGCGGCAGTGGATGGAATTTTGGCTGAGCGTCAGATTCTCTGTTTTCGCTGGCAGTGGGGAGTGGGAAGACAAGATCGGAGAATTTTGGCCACTGTGTCTGGAGTAAGATATAGACCAAGACTGGAAAGGAGGACAGCTTTCCTTTCCTGAAGGACATTCGTGAACCAGATATGTTCGAGCATAATTCAATTGTTTAATGGTCATTACGGATGCTAGTCTTTTCATTCCACAATCTAATTATTAAAATTTAAATTCCTTTGCTGTTCTGGTGGGATGTAAACTCATGGGCTAAATTTTACCAGTCCTTTTGGAAATGGGATGGCTGACAAAATGGTGGGGGAAGGTGTTGAGTTGGCTGCTGGATCCTATATTGCACCTGAAGTCCCACTGATGCACTAAACAGGGTCGGATCCCAAAAATAGTGCTGATGGCCAAAAGAATAACAGAATCTGAAACATTCATCCCAGAGAGTCATAAAATGACCATGGCAGTGCCAGAGGGCAGAACCAGGGGGTATTGCCTGAGCACTACTGGGAACAGTGCCTGGGTAGCACCAGTGAGCAGTGACAGGGGTGAGTGCCAGTGCCTGGGCAATGCCAAGTGGCATTATCTGGGCAGCATCAGGGCAGTGCCCAGGCATGATATTCTATCCTACTGGGGCTGCACACACCTGAACACCTCTGGCGGTTGTTATTTGCCAGGTGCAGATCATGGGGGACCTGCCATGATTCACATCAGCATGCACTCACACTAACGTGAATGGACAGTCGAATGTGGGAGGATTACTGATCTGAATTAGTAATTTCTGATGGGTAGGACAAGCAAGGAGATAGCTAGGACAATCCCTCTATTCAGGAAAATATGGGCCACATGTAGCCTAGCTGGTTGTCCCATTTGCTTCCATCTCTCCTGATCTCTCCCTTCTCTCTCAAATGGCCCTCTCCAATTTGATTGTTTCTCCTCCTCTTCATAAATTACCTGGAGCTCAACATCAGGTAGGCACTGGGCATAGAACCATAGAATCAGAGAATCCCTACAGCACAGAAGAAAGCCATTCAGCCCATCAAGCCTGCACCAACAATAATCCTACCCATCTAAATTTCTGATCTGAATTAGTAATTAGATGTAAATCGGGAACACGTCTTTTTAAGTCAGGATCCTGTTACATCATTGATGATGGGGCGGGGAAGGGTGCAGGGGGCTGGGAGTGAGGGCAATCGAGCAGGGAAATCCCACCGGAAAATATCTCCTCTTCCCCCCCCCCCCCCCCCCAATAGATTTTAAAGTTGCACAAACATTGATGGGATTGTTGCTTGTTTTGTGGTGGCGAGAGGCGGCCCACCATTGGCCAACATTGCTCCATTGTCAATGGGGTTTCCCATTGAATGCACCCTTCACCACCGTGTCATCCATGGTGGGGTGCATTCAATGGGAAACCCCATTGACAATGGCGGGACCAGAAGATCCAGCCAGTGTGCATGGCCAGAAAGCTCTGGCCAACGTTTTTCAAAGTTGTTTTCTCTTCTTAATTCATAGTCATCATCCCTTAAAGTAAAAATTTTTTTACAAATTTTCAGGCAATAATTCATTTTCCTCTATACTTAATTATTGCAATTTGCAGTTCAATTAGCTCCCTAAACTACTAAATATCTAAATTTATAAATATGTTGGTATGTTCTTGAAAGTTCATTTCGTTTATTATTCTTCTGGCTTTTTTCTGTAACATATTGATAGGATTAATATTAGTTTCATTGGTGTTTTCACAAACCTCTGAATAATAATTTAAATATGGAAGAACAAATCAACAATATAGAGTCAAATGCTTTTCTGAAATGTATGTATACAGCACTTGGAACTTGAAACGCAAAGGCACTACACCTGTTTTTCAGGCTCAATAGACTGGGTTGGCTCTATTCAGGAAAATATGGGCCACATGTAGCCTAGCTGGTTGTCCCATTTGCTTCCATCTCTCCTGATCTCTCCCTTCTCTCTCAAATGGCCCTCTTCAATTTGATTGTTTCTCCTCCTCTTCATAAATTACCTGGAGCTCAACATCAGGTAGGCACTGGGCATAGAACCATAGAATCAGAGAATCCCTACAGCACAGAAGAAAGCCATTCAGCCCATCAAGCCTGCACCAACAATAATCCTACCCATCTCAGTAACGCCACGTATTTACCCTGCTAATCCCCGTGACACTAAGGGGCAATTTATCATGGCCAATCAACCTAACCTGCACATATTTGGAGTGTGCTAGGAAACTGGAGAACCCAAAGGAAACGCACGCAGACACGGGAAGAATGTGCAAACTCCACACAGATGGTTACCCAAGGCTGGAATTGAACCCGGGCCCCTGGTGCTGTGAGGCAATAGTGCTAACCAGTGTGCCATCATGCCGCATAACTGTATTGGCACAGGGTTTGTTCCACATACCCAGTTCATGGTGACAGACTGGCACAAGCTAATTTCTAGTCTCAAATATATATCTAACCTAATCAAAGTAACACAATAAATTGTTAAAACATGGCTTGCCACTCCTAGCGCCATCTTGGATGCCTCTAATGCTGTTCCTTCAGATGATCCCATTCGCAATCCCACATAATTCTTTCAAGTTATTTCCTCACAACTTATCGAAGGCTTAGAGATCAAATATGGTGAATGTTACTATGTCTCTTTTTAATGGTCAAAGCCACATTTTCTACTTTCAAATCCTTTGGGTTACATTAAGTCCAGTGACATCTGGAATTTGTTGGTGACAGGAATCACATGCAAAAGTATTTAGCCTTGATGGACAGAATGTAGATGGAAAAGATTAAAAACATTTGAAATCACATTTTAAAAATGTTTTCAATTGTACAACTACCAAAGGAAAACTGTAGACTGTGAACTCACTGAACTTAAATGATTTTCAAAGGTCCTTGTGTTGGGGAAACTTTATGGACTGAATTTCCGCTCCCGAGTTGGGTACGCAGCATCAGCAAAAGCTGGTAAACTCCCAAATCCAAAGCTGGATTTCCAACCAATGCCGTGGAACAGACCTGCGGCTCGTTCCAGGTCAGGTCCAGCTTGGTGTGTGTTAGAAATGCCCAACGTAAGCTCCAAAACTTCAGCCCAGGGCAGGGAGTAGGCTCATCCACCAATAATGGACGGTGGGTTGGTTCCTGATGCTGAAAGGCCAATGGGGGGCCCACCTGCACTCACTGATCTGCAACCCCGACTCGGGAGATACTTCCCTGAATGTTGTTGCATGGGGTGGGGGACGGTGTGGGATGCTAACTGGAGTCAGGCCCACCACACTTCAGAAACAATGTGGAGGCAGCCACAGGGGCTGCCAATTGCTGAGGTGGGCTGTTTAAAAGGCTTGCACCCATGATCCGGTACTTCATCGCAGTTATATTAAAAACAGTAAGACCCTCCAGCCCTCACCCCTCATACCACTTCACCCTGAACACATTCCCCATCCATGCCAATTCATGCCTTGATGTGATGGGGGTGGGGGGGGGGAATTCTCCCAGAAAAAATTCTAAGTGTTGAATTTGTGTAAAATCTGGAGTAAATCTCTTTTTTTTTCAGCAGGAGTTTCAAAATGAATCTCCCACCCTCTGAGCACTGCAGAGTGCACTAGTGTGAATTTCGCAAAAATTCAGGTGGCGGGGCCCATTCCCGCTGGAGAGGCTGGCAGCATAGTGCTGAACGGGCCACTGCACATGGACCGATCTGTCAGAGCGGAGATCAGCGCATGCGCAGTAGCTCTGCACTACTGGACTCCCGATTACTGGCCAGCCCCTGGATCACTGCCCCTCTGACCCCACTATGGCCCAATCGCTGGCCCTCCCAAAGATGTCCGGGCCAGCCTCAACCCGGCCCGCCCACCCAACCGCAGTCCCGACCTCCCCTCCCCCGGCAGGCTGACCTCCCCCCCCCCCCCCACCCCCACCACACTCCGATGTCCAGCCCCGATTCATGGCCTCCGTCCCTCTGCTCTCAATCCCTATGCAGAGTGGTAGTGGGAGCCCCCCACACCCACCGATCTCCCCCAGAGGCCCCGTCCCCAATAGGCTCCACCCCATTTGGCCACACCCGATACCCAGTGGGCAGTGCCAAGCTGTCCCCTGGGCATTGGCACGTTGTCCCTCGGGCAGTGCCAAGGGGCTAGGTTGGCACTGCCAAGGTGACAATGCCCTCCTTCGAGCACTCCCCTGATCCACGACCCTCTAGGGGGCCTCTATTGCCCTCCTTCATTCCAGCGGGGTCGGGCTGCCAGCTCCTTGCAAATGCGGAGCTTTTGGGATTTGTCAAACCGCACCGATTTCTGGCACAGAGCTGACGGCGCTGGAAATCTGGCTGCCGGAGACTCGCGGAGGCCTTGGCTCCCAACGGGGAGCCTGCAAAACGGCCTCCGCTTGAGTCCCTTGGCCTGTTCCACTACAAAAGCAGCGCAGCGGGCTGGAAGAATTGCCCATGTAAATCTCAAGACCTCCATCTTCGTTACCATTGCAGCACTAACATATTGGGTGGCTCCTACCTGCACTGTGATGAGATACTGGTCGCATTATTAGTTGCATTAGCTGTGTTTTTTTTATTTATTAGTGACCATCTCATATTCACATGCCTTATTTTAGTCTCCTGACTAGTGGAAACCTGGGGCTGGATTTTCAGCCAATGCTGTGGAACAGAATGGGGGCGAGTTCCAGGTCAGATCCTACTTGGCGTGCATTATAAATGCCCAGTGTGAGCTCCAAAACTTCAGCCCATTAAAGGACAGGGAGCAGGCTCACCCACCAAATATGGACAGTGGCTTGGCTCCCAATGCTGAAAGACCAGTGTGAGGTCCACCAGCACTCACTGATCAGCGACCCCACCAGTTGAGGTGGTGGATTGGGGAGTGGGGGGTTGGGGCGGTGGAATGCATCTCTCACTTGATCTTTTCTGCATCCCCAGCTCTGGTACCACCACATTAGCCTGGAGGAGGCCTAAATAGACCTTTTGATTCATAACTATTAGCTGTCCACGGCTCCTCGATAGGCAGCTGATCCGTCCCTGAAGCACCCCCCATTTAAAATGGTTCAAGGTCAGGATCAAGACCATGGCGGCAGATTGGCATGGAGGCTGGTGGTGCCAAAGTGTGCCCACTCTCTGATCCTGATCCATTTGAAAATGTATCCCATCTTCTGTACATCAAACCTATTGAACTCCTTTATAATTTATAAGACTCGACATTCTTCCAGCTTGTTCAATCTTTCCTTATCGCTGTACCCTCTCAGTTCTGATAAATCATTTTCCCAGTGCTTTTATAATTCCTTTTGTAACATAAACAACAGAACTGCAACAGTATTCTAAATGTAGTCTAACCAAAATTTGATGTAAGATAATTAGAAATGTATGCCCACATTGTTGCAGGGATTCTTATCTATTTATGCTAATACTGCATAGTCCAACTTGTCCATGCCCCCTTTTTTTAAACCCCAAGCTAATCCCAATTGCCCATATATGGCCCATATCCCTCTATACCCATCTTACCCATGTAACTGTCTAAATGCTTTTTAAAAGACAAAATTGTACCCGCCTCGACTACTACCTCTGGCAGCTTGTTCCAGTCACTCACCACCCTCTGTGTGAAAAAATTGCCCCTCTGAACACTTTTGTATCTCTCCCCTCTCATCTTAAATCTATGTCCTCTAGTTTTAGACTCCCCTATGTTTGAGAAAAGATATTGACTATCTAGCTGATCTGTGCCCCTCATTATTTTATAGACCTCTATAAGATCACCCCTCAGCCTTCTATGCTCCAGAGAAAAAAGTCCCAGTCTATCCAGCCTCTCCTTATAACTCGAACCATCAAGTTCCGGTAGCATCCTAGTAAATCTTTTCTGCACTCTTTCTAGTTTAATAATATCCTTTCTATAATAGGGTGACCAGAACTGTACACAGTATTCCAAGTGTGGCCTTACCAATGTCTTATACAACTTCAACAAGACGTCCCAACTCCTGTATTCAATGTTCTGACCGATGAAACCAAGCATGCTGAATGCCTTCTTCACCACTCTGTCCACCTGTGACTCCACTTTCAAGGAGCTATGAACATATACGCCGAGATCTCTTTGTTCTGTAACTCTCCCCAATGCCTTACCATTAACTGAGTAAGTCTGGCCCTGGTTCAATCTATCAAAATGCATCACGTCGCATTTATCTAAATTAAACTCCATCTGCCACTGGCCCAATTGATCAAGATCCTGTTGCAATCAGAGATAACTTTCTTCACTGTCCGTTATGCTACCAATCTTAGTGTCTTCTGCAAACTAACCATGTCTCCTATATTCTCATCCAAATCATTAATATAAATGACAAATAACAGTGGACCCAGCACTGATCCCTGAGGCACACCGTTGGTCACAGGCCTCCAGTTTGGAAAAACAACCCTCTACAACCACCCTCTGGCTTCTGTCAAGAAGCCAATTTTGTATCCATTTAGGTACCTCAGCCTGGATCCAGTGAGATTTAACCTTATGCAACAACCCACCATGCGGTCGGTACCTTGTCAAACGCCTTGCTAAAGTCTATGTAGACAACACCAACTGCACTGCCCTCATCTACTTTTTGGTTACCTCTTCAAAAAACTCAATCAAATTTTTGAGACATGATTCTCCACTCAAAGCCATGCTGACTGAACCTAATCAGTCCTTGCGTCTCTAAATGCCTGCAGATCCTGTCTCTCAAAATACCTTCTAACAACTTACCCACCACAGATGTGAGGCTCACTGGCCTGTAGTTCCCAGGCTTTTCCCTGCAGCCCTTTTTAAATAAAGGCACAACATTTGCCACTCCCCAATCTTCAGGCACCTCACCCGTGACCATCGATGATTCAAATATCTCTGCTAAGGGACCCACAATTTCCTCCCTAGCCTCCCATAATGTCCTGGGATATACTTCAGTTGGTCCCGGGGATTTATCTACCTTGATGCACTTTAAGACTTCCAGCACCTCTTTCTCTGTAATATGTACACTCCTCAAGGCATCACTATTTATTTCCCCAAGTTCCCTAACATCCATCTATTCATTATATTATTATAAAACCAAAAGAAGGGACATAGTTATGGGTACTGAAGAATAGAAAAGAAAGTAACTTGAGGAACAAGACTTAGTGGATTGCACTAACAAGAGCCAGCCTGGAATCGATGGGCAGAAATGCCTCCTTCTGTGCATTATGACTCAATAAGTCATCTGGGAGAATATGAGTTTGAGTAGGACACTCCAATTAACCTTAATTTTCATAATGGGTGCAGAGGGGAAGGGAGGAGGTAAGAGAAATGCAAATATCTTGATTGTAAAAATCTGAGTAATGCTTATATTTGTTTTGATCTGCTTTTCTGTTTAAGGATGACTGCTGACACCCCCATTTGAAGAATCGACCAGTCATTTGGAACAAAAAAGTTCTATCAAGAATGGACAGGTTCTCTCACCCGTTTCCTGCGCAACCTTCACATTTCTCAATTTAACCAGTTCCACTGAACAGCAATGAGATCTTTACTCAGAACCTCCTTGCCTGCATCTCTAATTAGTCCCTTGGAACAGTCACATCCTTTCAGGCATTATTCGAAGCAGGTTGAGGAGGTGTGTATTGGATGTGCATTGCCCAGTTAGCAACCCATTCACTTAGAAACTAGAATGGGTTCAAACTCCACTCAAGAGAGTTCTATGCATTTTCCCACATTCACACATGTTACGATTTTATTTACCTCAGAAGGATTCAGCCCCACCTGGTTATTTAGTTTGCAAGGCTGTTTTTAATTTGTAGTCTGTTAATGTTCACTGGGTATGTGGAACTTGGAAAGACAATGGCTAAAATAATGTTGTACTGTTGGTGAGGTCCAATCTTGTTTTGTATCTGTGTCAGACAGATATTCTGGTGAATCGATAACACATTTTACTGCGAGGCTGCAGGCATTTTTCCAACATGTTGAAATATTCAAATGCCACTCGGGAAAATCAGCGATTGTTAAATTCATTTATTTATGTAAGGATCTCTGGCATGACTCTGGCCAGTGTTTGGATGGTTGCTTTGATAAATACAGGCTATTAATATTATTGTTCTGGGTTATGAGCAACAGCTGATGTGGCAAGGTACACACTGACTCAGTATGTAAATCAAAATGTTAACCCATCAATAGAAGTATCTGCTTAGGGATTTAAAAATCAGCTCAATTTCAAAAAATAATCGTCACTTGCGATACCTCCAGTTTGGGATGGTAGGATGTACCAAAGGCCAGAGTTGAGAAACAATAGAAGTCTCAGAGGATTGTAAGGTTGGAGGTGTCCACAGAGATAGTTGGGGGCATGTTCATTAATTAATTTGAAGTTGAAGATATTGAGTGACTGGAACTAATGCAGGTCAGCACACACACAGTGGTGATAGGTGAGTGGGAGTTGGCTGGATTGGGATTTGGGCAGCAAAGTTTTGAATGAGCTGAAGTTTATGGGGGGTGGGAAGCCAGCCAGGAAAACAATGAAATAGTCGAGTCTATAAGTGACACAAGCAAGGATGAGGGCTTTAGCAACAGTTGAGTTAAGGCCAGGGCAGAGTTAATGATGATACGGAGGTGTAAGTAGTCGGCCTTTGTGATTAATGGATTACAGGGCCGATCTTACCAAAACAAATTCGAGGTGCTGAACTAATGTGAAAGTGGGAGAGAATCGCGCTTTTTTTGGGTGAATTAAAAATCGAATCCTACCTCACTTTGAGGGAAAAAAGAAGCAAGATCTGTTTGCAGGCAACAGGGGAAGGGGCAGGGCCAAAGCTTGCCAAAAGCCAGAGGTTTGCAGCAGAGGCCGCAATTGCGCATGTGCAGATCTCTCTGTTCTGTGCAAGGCTGATCTCGCTGGATATCCAGTACCAATAAGATCACAAGAGGTGAAAAATCAGGTGTGAACCCAATTTTTTGGCTCTCTCACAATCATACTGGCTTACCCATTCATTGACCGGAGGGGCGAGATGGTAAGATTGCCCAGTATGTGGTCAGAAGTTCTGCTCGGGTCAAATAGCTTAGCAAAGTTCTGAATATCTGCTTTCAATCTTAGGTCGGATACAGGATGAAACTTGTCCAACGGTGTTTAGTAGGTCTGAAGATGATCTTTCCATGATTAACCAGGGGAAATTTCAGCCATCAAAGATTTTGGGTGGGGTTTTCTGATTTGTTTGCAGGGTGCTGCAGCAGGTGTGAAAAATGGGTGGCAGCCTCTGCCCTACTTATAGGCTTCTAGTAAAAGTGAAGGGATGCGTCTCATGATGTCACACTGATAGCGTGGGCTAATTTTTTAAGCAGCTTTATAAAAGCTCAGGGTGCCCTTTGATGTAAAAAAACAGAAATAGAATCGCCCCCCCCCCGTCCCTCATGGACTGCCGCCACACCCCAAAGCCCTCATCACCCGCACAGATTTCCCCCCTCCAACATCATAGAGCTGCCCCCCACCACAGAACCCTCCACCATGCATACTCCCCTTCCCATGGAACACCCCCCTGACACTGCCCACTGGGGACACTGCTGCGACACTGCCAGCTACTACCTGGGCATAACCCTCTGCCCACCTCCCTCCCCACCTCAGGGGGGGACTGTACTCACCTGTGCTCCTCCAGCAGGTTCTGCTTGCCAGATGCACATCATGGGGGACCTGCTGTGATTCACATTGGTGTGAATTCACACTTTTAAGGCCTGACAATGATAGTTAAATGATTTCAAATGGGGATTCTGACATTCAAGGATACCTGCTGGCGTGGAATGTGGTATGGGACTCCCCTGAGATTCCCCACCCATGCTGTCAATCCTGCCCCCTGAAAACAAGAGCAAAAAAATCCCCTCCCTCGGAGATGTTGGACGTGCAGTTTGACAACATAGAGGCAGTGGAGAAGTGGTGGAGACGTCGAGTTGGGTGTCACCAGTGTACACATGGAACATGTCATCATGAATTTGAATGATATTGCCATGGGACATTATATAGATGATAAATAGGAAGGGGACAAGGAGAGATCCTTGTGAAATCCCAAAGTTAACAGTCAGGAGGGGGGAGGGGTTGGTAGGAAGAGAAACCACTGCTGCTGGTGGTCTGGTTAAAATCAGAAAGGCAAGTGTGGAAGCAAGTGAGAGCATTCCCATTTCACCAGAAACCTTTTCCCTTGTGGTTCATTGACGAGATGTTTGAACGAAAGACTGAATGAATTAGTTTACATGGTGTCTATCATGACTTCAGACTATTCCAAAGCATTTTGCAGCTTAATGTTATATTTCATTAGCTGTAAATCTTGTGGCAATGTAGGATAAGTGACAGCCACTATGTAAGTAGATAATGACCTTGTATTCTGTTTCAATGAAGTTGGTTGGGCAATAAATATTTCCCAGGAGATGGGGGAGAACTCATGCTTTTCTTCACAATGATGCAATAGTATCTTATATGTCCCCCTCAGCCTCAGGTTAACCTATTGTCTGAATGATTGCAATGCAGCACTTTATCAGTGCTGCACTGAAGTGTCAGCCGACATTTTGCGCTCAAGTCTCTGGGGTGGTATTTGAACCCACAAACCCAGCCAATAGGTTGCTGCTAGCTAAAGAAGTACTACTTGACGGGCGATTCCAACTCATTCAATTAAGGGAACTGATTGGAGGACATAAAGAGAGTGAAGTGTAAAAACACCAGGAGAAATGGCATTCAAGGAAATCTTCAAAATATGGCAAACATCTAAAATCATCCATTTGCTTCCAATGTTTACAGATGTAAATTATTTTAATGCATTTGGAACAAATAAAAATATTTCAATGTTTTTTCTCAACAATTTCTCGGAACAAAGTGATTACAAAGATAAACATACCAGACTGCCAGACAGAAATTGTTCTATTTTGCCGATTGCAATGGTTTACCCTTAGGAATCCAGTTTGGAAGGATGAAAAGAACAAGGGAGAAAAAACAAGCTTCATGAGGACAACAGTGAAAGTTTTCAAGTGAATTCCCTTGTCTAAACTTCAATGATCATAACTTACTTGATAGGGAAAGACATGTCCAAACTCTTGCTCTTTGTAGCAGCAGAGATCCATTGAAATGGGGGTCAATGAAAAAAAGGGAAACATCTCAAATTTTGAATCTGGATAGAATCAAGACTTGGAATTGAAATAGTAAATTAGGAGTTTTTTCTGTATTCTGCATCAAGAAAATTAGATTACGCAATCTGTGTGCACGATAAAATTCATTTTGGCTTCTTAGGCTAAACATTCAACATGGTTGTCTGGGTTTTGGGCAACCTGCTCACCTCTATGATTTTGAGCAGCCATCCTCCAAGTTAATGCGGCAGTTTGTGGATGATGGGAATGTCGGACTGCTGCAGGACTAAATCACTGGACATTTGGCATGTCAGCTATGACTCTCACCAACTTTTACAGATGCACCATAGAAAGCATTCTTTCTGGTTATATCGCAGCTTGGTATGGCTCCAGCTCTGTCCAAGACCCCAAGGAACTACAAAAGGTTGTGAACGTAGCCCAATCCATCACGCAAACCAGCCTCCCATCTATTGACACTGTCTACACTTCCCGTTGCCTCGGCAAAGCAGCCAGCATAATTCAGGACCCCACGTACCCCGGACATTCTCTCTTCCGCCTTCTTCCGTCAGGAAAAAGATACAAAAGTCTGAGGTCACATACCAACCAACTCAAGAAGAGCTTCTTCCCTGCTACTGTCAGACTTTTGAATGGACTTACCTTGCATTAAGTTGATCTTTCTCTATACCCTACCTATGACTGTAATAGTACATTCTGCACTCACTCATTTCCTTCTCTATGAACGGTATGTTTTGCCTGTATAGCGTGCAAGAAACAATACTTTTCACTGTATGTTGAACACATGTGACAATAATAAATCAAATCAAATCAAGCTGTAGGATGATGATGCCGAAGGCTGACGATGCTCTGTGCATGATCACACAATAATTGGACATTCAGTGCTCCTGTTGAGATGTGGCACCTGCAGAGTCATCTGTGTGCAGTCAATGGCTCCCTGTACCATTAGAAATCTTAGTAGCCTGGCAAAGAGAGGAAGTAATGAAGTTCCATCTTCTGGCACACAGAGCCTTGATAAACCTCCCTCATGCAGCAATGCACAGCAAATTGAGAGATGTTAGCAATGTCAACAACTCCAGCCTAAAAGGACCCTGAGACATATAAATGGAGGGCAACATGACCTTGATGGTGACAGGTAGCCCCGACACTGCTCCTGGCTGATGTGAAGTTAGGAGAAGTGCTACCTGAAGCTCTTTGTTGAGTTTGGTGAATATGTCCTTTTTTTTAAAAGTTTATTTATTAGTGTCATAAGTAAGGCTTACATTAACACTGCAATGAAGTCACTGTGAAATTCCCCTAGTCGCCACACTCCGGCGGCTGTTCGGGTACACTGAGGGAGAATTCAGCATGGCCAATGCACCTAACCAGCTCGTCTTTCGGACTGTGGGAGGAAACCCATGCAGACACGTGGAGAACGTGCAAACTCCACACAGACAGTGACCCAAACCAGGAATTCAACCCGGGTCCTGGTGCTGTGAGGCAGCAGTGCTAACCATTGTGCCACCATGCCACTCCTCATAGGCAATTAAAGTACAAAGGGTTGTCAACAAAGCTCAGTCCATCACGCAAACCTGCCTCCCATCCATTGTCTTTATCTACACTGCCTCAAAAAAGCAGTGAGCATGAATTTTTTCTCCAACTGTTATTCAGCACAGGAATGGAGTGTTAATGTAATCTTTAATAAATGCTTAGTAACTATGGTACACGGGTGGAGTTGTGCTCTTTTTTCTAAGTGAATTTATGCATAATTTATCACATGTAAAAAACATTGGGCCGAAATTTTCAAAGGACCTCAAAGTCCCACTGCCATGACCAAAAGCTGGAGGTGACCCTGGGGGTGGACAATATTTCTTTTCCTACCCTATCCTGGTACTCTTAGCACATGAGATAGACAATTAAATCAGTGTTAAAAAATAATAAATTTGGTGAAATTTGCATTTCACCCAGGATGGCCAATTAATGGGTCACTACTAGGAAAACCCTCCTGTCAGAGGTCTGACGACTCAGCAGCCATGGCAGCACCAGCCAATGCTTCAGCTGTAGCTCCACAGAGATGGGATCTCAATGGTGAAGTACCTTCAGAGAACAGATAGGTTTCATTGGAAAGGCAAAGGCAAGCAGGTAGGCCCTGACAATTGGGGTGGGGTCATGGTGCATTTAGTGGTGCCTCAGGTGCGAGGGGTAGGGTGGCCATTGCCACTATTGGGCTCCTCCATGGGCTGTGAATTGTCCATTAAATGGTATCCCACTTTTGGATTTACCTGGCTGTCTCCCCACATGACAACGGGCCCTCCTAATGTGAGCTAAATTCCATGGTCTCTTAATTGGACCATTAATTGACTCAGTTGGTGCCCGATGGATTAAACATCCCATTGCCAGTAAAATGCCACTGGAAGACATTGGTCTCCCCTCCCAACTCCCCATTGCTAAACTTGCTGACTCTCAGCCTATCACGATTGAGCCAGGAAAATTCAGCCGCTGTGTGAATCCTGTGTTCTTTTATTAACCACCATAACTGCACGGCACGGTAGCACAGCGGTTAGCACTGCTGCTTCACAGCTCCAGGGACCTGAGTTCGATTCCCGGCTTGGGTCACTGTCTGTGTGGAGTTTGCACATTCTCCTTGTGTCTGCGTGGGTTTCCTCCGGGTGCTCCGGTTTCCTCCCACAGTCCAAAGATGTGCGGGTTAGGTTGATTGGCTCTGCTAAAAATTGCCCTCTGTGTCCTGATATGCATAGGTTAGAGGGACTAGTGGGAAAATATGTAGGGATATGGGGGTAGGGCCTGGGTGGGATTGTGGTCGGTGCAGACTCGATGGGCTGAATGGCCTCTTTCTGTACTGTAGGGATTCTATGATAACTATTTTTATATTCTTTCAATAGATTTTGAATGCCTCACAGAGATTAATCATCTACCAGCTTCCTGTTTTTCTAATGAACACCTCAGAGACCTTTCAACATATTGTTCTCTCCCTGTCTCATTACTATTCCCATTATTTTCTCCATGATGTTCAGTTTGATGGGATTTAGTAATGATGACCATAAGACATAGGAGCAGAATTAGGCCACTCGGCCCATTGAGTCTCTTCCGCCATTCAATCATGGCTGATATTTTTCACATCCCCATTCTCCTTCCTTTTCCCCATAACCCCTGATCCCTTTATTAATCCAGAACCTATCTATCTCTGTCTTAAATATACTCAATGAGCTGGCCTCCACAGCCTTCTGCGGCAAAGAGTTCCACAGATTCACCACTCTCTGGCTGAAGAAATTTCTCCTCATCTCTGTTTTAAAGGATTGCCCCTTTAGCCTGATGTTGTGCCCTCTTGTTCTAGTTTTTCCTACTCGTGGAAACATCCTCTCCACGTCCACTCTATCCAGACCTCACAGTGTCCTGTAAGTTTCAATAAGATCCCCCTTCATCCTTCTCAACTCCAATGAGTACAGACCCAGAGTCCTCAACTGTTACTCATGCGACAAGCTTTTCATTCCAGGGATCATTCTTGTGAATCTCCTCTGGACACTTTCCAAGGCCAGCACACCCTTCCTTAGATACGGGGCCCAAAACTGCTCACAATACTCCAAATGGGGACTGACCAGAGTCTTATACAGCCTCAGAAGTACATCCCTGCTCTTGTATTCTAGCCCTCTCGACTTGAATGCTAATATTGCATTTGCCTTCCTAATTGCCGACTGAACCTGCACATTAACCTTAAGAGAATTTTGAACAAAGACTCCAAGTCCCTTTGTGCTTCTGATTTCCTAAGCATTTCCCCATTTAAAAATAGTCTATGCCTCCATTCCTCCTTCCAAAGTGCATAACCTCATACTTTCCCACATTGTATTCCATCTGCCACTTCTTTGCCCACTCTCCTAACCTGTCCAAGTCCTTCTGCAGCCCCCCGCTTCCTCAATACTACCTGTCCCTCTACATATCTTTGTATCATCTGCAAACCTAGCAACAGTGCCTTCAGTTCCTTCTTCCAAATTGTTCATGTATATTGTGAAAATTTGTGGTCCCAGCACCCATCCCTGAGGCACACCACTAGTCCTCAGCTGCCATCCTGGAAAAGACCCCTTTATCCCCACTCTCTGTCTTTTGCCAGTCAGCCAATTCTCTATCCATGCCAGGATCTTACCCTTAACATCATGGGCTCTTAGCTTATTTAACAGTCTCCTATGCGGCATCTTGTCAAAGGCCTTCTGGAAATCTAAATAAATCACATCCACTGGTTCTTTTTTATCTAACTTCCTTGTTACCTCCTCAAAGAACTCTAACAGATTTGTCAGACATGACCTCCCCTTGAGGAAGCCGTGCTGACTCAGTCCTATTTTATCATGCACTTCCGCGATCTCATCTTTAATAATGGATTCTAAAATCTTGCCAATGACCAAAGTCAGGCTAACCGGCCTATTATTTCCCATCAGCTGCCTCCCTCCCTTCTTAAACAGTGGTGTTAATTAGCTATTTTCCAGTCCTCTGGGACCGTCCCTGCCTCCAGTGATTCCTGAAAGATCACGACCAATGCCTCCACAATTTCCTCAGCTATCTCTTTTAGAACCCTAGGGTGTAGTCCTTCCAGTCCAGGTGATTTATCCACCTTCAGACCTTTCCATTTCCCCAGAACCTTCTCCTCAGTGATGGCCACTGCACTCACCTGTGCCCTCTGATTCTCCTGCAGCTCTGGCATCCCACTGGTGTCTTCCACTGTGAAGATTGATGCAAAGTAACTATTCAGGTCCTCTGCCATTTCTTTGTTTCGTACTATTACTTCTCCAGCCTCATTTTCCAATGATCCAATGTCTATTTTTGCCTCTCTCTTACCTTTTATATATTGAAAATAACTCTCCCTATCTTCTTTTAGATTACTAGCTATCTTACACTCATATTTCACCTTCCCCCCCTTATTGTTTTTTCAGTTGTCCTCTGCTCGCTTTTAAAAGGTTCCCAATCCTCTGGCTTCCCACTGATCCTCGCCAATTTGTATGCTTTCTCTTTTGCTTTTATGCTGTCCTTAACTTCCCTCATCAGCCATAGATGCCTCGTCCTCCCCTTAGCATGTTTCCTCCTCCTTGGGATGAGTTTCTATTGTGCCCCCCGAATAACCCCCAAAAACTCCTGCCATTGCTCTTCCACTGTCTTCCCTGCTAGGCTCCCTTTCCAATCAACTCTGGCCAGTTCCTCTCTCATGTCTTTGTAGTTACCTTTATTTAATTGTAATACCATTACATCTGATGCCTGCTTCTCCCTCTCAAACTGCAGGTTAAATTCTATCATATTGTGTCACTGCTCCTTCAGGGTTCCTTCACATTAAGTTTCCTAATCAATTCTGCCTCATTACACATTACCAAATCCAGAATTGCCTGTTCCCTAGTAGGCTCTGTCACAAGCTGCTCCAGAAAACCATCTCTTAGAAATTCCACAAATTCCTTTTCTTGGGATCCACTACTTACCTGATTTTCCCAGTCCATCTGCATATTGAAGTCCCCCATGATTATTGTAATATTGCCTTTTTTATCTGCCTTTTATATCTCCTGATTTATTTTCTGCCCCACATCCTGACTACTGCTAGGGGGCCTGTACATAACTCCCATCAGTGTCTTTTTACCTTTGCGATTCCTCAACTTTACCCACAGAGATTCTATGCCTTCTGATCCTAAATCGCTTCTTGCTATCGATTTAACTTCATTCCTCACTAACAATGCGGCCCCACCCCCTTTGCCCATCTACCTGTCCTTTCGATAGGACACATATCCTTAGATATTTAAATCCCAGCCCTGATCCCCTTGCAGCCATGTCTCTGTGATGCCCACAACATCGTACCGGCCAATTTCAATGTGTGTAACAAGCTCATTTACCTTGTTCCATATACTGCACGCATTCAGGTACAACACCCTCAGTCCTGCATTGACCGCCTCCCTTCTCATACATGAAGGCTTTATGCGAGAAACATGAAGCTGTCGTTTCCCTTTACAGACTTTTTTTTTCTTTATTCCTTTTTATGGGACCTAAGCGTCCCTGGCTGGGCCAGCATTTGTTGCCCATCCATAACTGTCCTTGATTTCAGAGGGCATCTGTGAGTCAACCACATTGCTGTGAACCTGGAGCCACATGTAGGCCAGACCAGGTAAGGACGGCAGATTACCTTCCCTAAAGGACATTAGTGGACCAGGTGAGTTTTTACGACAATTGACAATGGTTTAATGGTCATCAGTAGACTTTTGATTCCAGATTTTTATTGAACTCAAATTTCACCAACTGTCTTGGTGGGATTCGAACCCAGGTCCCTGGACCTTGTCCTGGGTCCCTGGATTACGAGTCCAGTGACCCTGCCTCCACTGATACCAACTGACACGCAGGCCGGAATTTTGCCGGCACGCCTGCCCTGATTCCGGAGGGGGTGGGCGGGCGAGGCTCGGAGAATGGCATTCTCCATTGGCTTGGGGCAGGATCATACGAACCTCGGGTGGACGTGCAGGTAAAATTCTGCCTGCAGTATTTTCTATTTTTATTTCAGATTTCCCATATTTATTTCTTTTCAACTTCATTTTTACTGGGAGCAAAAGAACTGATATTTACAGCACCTTTGTTAAGGTTAATTCAGAGCTGCAGCTATAAATGGAATACACCTCTCAAGGTCACATATTTCTTGGAGTACTCTATCTTGCTGTCAGGAATTTCATATGTCCCCTGACTACACACTACTGTGGATTGTTGGGGTGTCTGTCATCCACAACTGTGTTTTTTTTAATATTTGCCTTTCATATGTATACACATGTCGACAATCAAAAGGATTGTTCATTATTCCTTAGTAATGTGCTGTAAGATCGAAGATTTACTTCATGTGCATTTAACTTCATATGAATTTGGGTTCCATGCAACATGAAAAAAGTGTGCTACAGATTTTGATTGTGTGCTACACATTGGACCTATAAGAGCACAAGCAGTTTACTATGGAGTTTTCACACTTTACCTAAAATATCTCGGGTCAATAGGGAATCACATGTTTGGAGAAGATTTGTTTTTATAAACCCATAATGACAAGCTTTTTGTAAAGGCGTTTTTATACATTTGAATGCACCTAGTGGGCAGCACAGTAACACAGTGGTGGCACAGTGATTAGCACTGCTCACAACACCAAGGATATGGGTTCAAATCTGGCCTTGAGTGACTGTCTGTGTGGTGTTTACACATTCTCCCCATGCCTGCGTGGTTTTCCTCCCGGGTGCTCCAGTTTCCTCTCACAGTCCAAAAAAGATGTGCGGGTTAGGTGGATTGGCCATGTTAAATTGCCCCTTAGTGTTTGTGGTGAACCATCGTTGGTTCCCACTAGATAGCACTGAGCCAGGGTCTGGCCAGTACTACAAGTATGTATATATGTTGCTGTTGGGGTTAGGGATGGGTTGTTCTACTTGTTGCTGTTGGGGTTAGGGTTGGGCTGTTACACCTTGTATTATAGTTATTGTGGTACATCCCAGTCGGGCTCCGCCTCCTGGGAGAGGTATAAAGGTCTCTGCTCTGTCTGGGACCCCTCAGTCTGGGATCGTGTATATAATTAGTAGCTGCATTGTTACAGCAAATAAAAGCCTTTATTTCCTGAGCATCAAGCCTCGTGTGTGATAACGCGCATCAGTGTTCCAAGATGCGTAGGTGAGATGGATTTGTCATGTGGGGTTACGGGACAGAGTGGGGGAGTGGACTTGGATTAGATACTTTGTCAGAGACTCGGTGCAGAACCAAACGCATGAATCTTTTTCGCGCTTCTGCTGCTGCCTCTGTAACTTCAGCAAAAATGTGACAGGAAGTGTATTTACTAGCGTAAATAGGATTTCTGACAAGTTTTACCATGATAGAACAGAAGAAGTCCAAAGGAACTTCCCAGCAATTATGAACTTGTTTCAGCTTCTTACAGAAGAAATATTTTTGGATGGAGTTCATAACCCAAGGGAAACATTTTCATGGAAAATCTCAAAAACAAACCTTAAAGTACTTCATCTGCCATTACTTACTTTTCTGTTTATTAAAGTTTAAAGTTTATTTATTCGTGTCACAAGTAGGCTTATTTAGTGAAGTTACTGTGAAAATCCTCTAGTCGCCACACTCTGGTGCCTGTTCGGGTACACTGAGGGAGAATTTAGCATGGCCAATGCCCCTAACCAGCACGTCTTTCGAACTTAAAGAGATTCGATGAATTACTACTAAGCATTATCTCAAGGCAGCTTCCCGACATTTCCATCAGTCTGATCATGTGTGTAAAATGTGGTTTTGTTCTATGCTTTCTGCATTATTTCAATTGAATTACTTGCAAATGAAATATGATTCAAAATTACAATTTGTTTGATCTGATCCAGTTATGATAGAATGACTGATATCCCATATTTTCTTTTCTTTTCAACTTCATTTTCTTGATAAATTTGGCCATCACAAAATGCCACTCACATTTCTGGACAAGGGCAGAAAGGAAGCCCACTCAAAACGAGTTGATTAAAAGCTTCTGGTGTTTCTTATCTCTAGGCTGCAGAAGTTGGAAAAAAAAACTCCTCAATCCTTTGCGGAGAGTTAAGGGAGTTGGCCAAAAACCATATGTTTTGAGAAGGCTTCTCGTGAGGAGAGAGGGAGGCAGACAGATTTAAGTAAAATTGCAGATAGTATGGCTCAAGGCAGTGAACGCTCAGAGATCTAAATGGAGGGGAAGCTACACAGGAAGTCAGAATTGGACGGCTAGGGATGACATGAAGCAGAGAAAAGTTGCACAAGTAGGGTGTGTCCAGAATGAATTCTATAACAATCTTGGCAGGTTTTCTTTTAGGAGGAAGCCTCTCTCTAATAATTTCAAAACATTTGTATTAATCAATTAAAAGTAATTAGAGACTGAAGGCTGATCACAGTCAGGACCAACCACAAAAGTTAGCTTTCCTGTCCTGTCTGAACTGCCAAGATGCTCTCTGGTGCAATCAATTGTTACTCACTATTATATAAAAAGAATAGAAAATGCTGGAAACATTTAGCAGGGCAGGCAGCACCTGTGGAATGAAGCCAGCATTTTCTATACAGATTTCAGATCTCCAACATGTTCAGAATTTTGCTATTTTTTGATATTTGGAACCTACTTATAGAAATATGCCCAACACCCAACTAAAAGGTCTGGAGCTGCAAGTCGTCCCACAGCCATTTTATGCTTGGCAGGGGCTTATTTGGCTCAGAGCTGGCAACTTTGTAGTTCCAGCACTGCCAGGTTCAAGTGTTGGCCCCCACTGGGACTAGAGTTAGAACTTGAAGAAGAACATGCAGTTATACTGAGTGTAAAGGAAGGTCATTGTGGTTGTTGAAGGTCAGTCATCTCAGCTCCAGGTCATCACTGCAGGAGTTCCTCAGGGCAATGTCCTAAGCCCAGCCATCTTCAGCTGCTTCATAAATTACCTTCCTTCCATTATGAGGTCAGAAGTGGGGATGTTCGTTGATGACAGTACAATGTTCAGCACCATTCGCAACTCCTTAGATACTGAAGCAATGCATGCCCAAAAGTAGGAAGACCTGAACAAAATCCAGGCTTGAACTGGACAAGTGGCAAGTAACACCCAGGCCACATAAGTGCCAGCAAAGACCATCTCCAATAAGAAAGAATCTAACCATATCCTTGACATTCAATGGCATTATCATTGCTGAATGCTCCACCAACAACATCGTTGGGATTACCACTGATCTGAAACTAAACTGGACTAGCCGTATAAATACTGTGGCTATAAGGGCAGGTCAGAGGCTAGGAATACTGCGACGAGTAAATCACTTCTTGACTCCACAAAGCCTGTCCACCATCTACAAGGTACGAGTCAGGAGTGTGATGGAATTGTCTTCCCTTTCCTGGATGAATGCAGTTCCAAAACCACTAAAGAAGCTTGCTACAATCCAGGACAAAGCAGCCTACTTGGTTGGGACCCCATCCACAAACATTATCTCTCTCCACCACCAATGCACAGTAGCAGATGTGTGTACCATCTGTAAGATGCACTGTAGCAATTCACCAGGCTCCTTAGACAGCACTTTCCAAACCCACAACTGCTACCATTGAGGAGGACAAGGCCAGCAGATACCTGGAAACACATCATCCAGAGGTTTCCCTCCAGTTCACTCACTACAATTTGGAAATATATCAGCGTTTCTTCACTGTCACTTCATCAACATCCTGGAACTCCCTCCCTAACAGCCCTGTGGGTGTACATTCACTTCAGGGACTACACTGGTTCAAGAAGGCAGTTCACCCCCACCTTCACAAGGGAAATTAGGGATGAGCAACAAACGCTGGTCTAGCCATTGACGCCTAGATCCTGTGAATGCATTAAAAATAAATTCCAGGGTATCAGCAGGGTCTGGTTGGAAAGCCCCAGTGAGGAGCATAAAGGGACATGGTGTGGTGAACCATCGTTGGTTCCCACTAGATAGTACTGAGCCAGGGTCTGGCCAGTACTACAAGTATGTATATATGTTGCTGTTGGGGTTAGGGATGGGTTGTAGTCTATGAGGCTTGGCCTGGTCCAGGATGATCGACGCCACCGTTGGTTCATGAGCGCCACTGCAGGCAGCTGAGATTGACGAGGATGACCCCTGCTGGTCGTTCGCGGTCGGTGCCGACCAACATGGCCGCTCCCATAGGTCGCATGTGGGTGATGGCGCCAAACTCAGCGACCCCTGGTGGTCACACATCTCCGACTCCGTCGACCGTAATGGCGTCGTCCTGGCCTCGCACGTGGACGAAACCCTCGACGATGTCGACGACGAAGAACCGGGCTCTGAGGAATCGCAGGCCGCACTGCTGTTCCGAGAAGCCGATTTAGAACGGCACACTTTCGAATAGTGCCCCTTCTTACCGCAGGCGGAGCACAACACAGCTTTAGCGGGACACCATTGCCGAGTATGCTTCGCTCCCCCACAGAAGTAACACCGCGGGCCGCCCGGAGCTGCTGCCGTCGTCTGGCCCAAGTGTGAGCACGCCATCACGCAGCATTTCGAACCCGAGGGACGAGGAGGGATTGGCGACTGCTCCTGCCACGTTGTCTCCATGTGGTCTTCAGGATACAATACTAGGCTTTTGGAGGCCGTCTCCAACATCTCCGCTAGTTCTATTGCCTGGGTGAGGTCAAGATTACCTTTCTCCAGTAGTTTGAGTCGGATGTAAGATGATCCGACTCCGGCCACAAACGCATCTCGAGCGAGGTCGTTCATATTCTGCTCTGCCGACACTGCTTTGCAGTTACAGCCCCTGGCTAGCTGTAGGAGCTCGTTCGCGTATTCCTCCATCGTTTCGCCGGACTGCCGTCGTCGAGTGGCTAAGAGGTAACGAGCGTGTATTTCGTTGGGCGGTTTAATATAACGCTTCTTAAGAAGCTCGAGGGCCTTTGTGTAGTCGGTGGCCGCATGGATCGCGAGGTAGACGGTGTCGCTTACCCTCGCATGGAGGACCCGGAGTCTGTCATCATCTGTGGTGACCGCTGCAGAGGCTGCCAGATAGTCCTCAAAACATTTCAACCAGTGGTCAAAGGTGTTAGAGGCGCCCGCCGCACGTGGATCTAGTGTAAGGCGTTCAGGCTTCAGTATCTGCTCCATACTTTCTCTATATCGTTTTTTTTTCGACGAGAGTTTATTTACAGCAAATAAAATTGATGCGCGTTATCACACACGAGGCTTGAGATGCTCAGGAAATAAAGGCTTTTATTTGCTGTTACAACGAAGCTACTAATTATATACACGATCCCAGACTGAGGGGTCCCAGACAGAGCAGAGACCTTTATACCTCTCCCAGGAGGCGGAGCCCGACTGGGATGTACCACAATAACTATAATACAAGGTGTAACAGCCCAACCCTAACCCCAACAGCAACAAGTAGAACAACCCATCCCTAACCCCAACAGCAACATATATACATACTTGTAGTACTGGCCAGACCCTGGCTCAGTACTATCTAGTGGGAACCAACGATGGTTCACCACACATGGGGAAGCAGTTCTGAGAGGCTCGGGGGAGGGGTTGGGGAGGGGGCACTGGTTATGACCTGGGGTGGGGGGGTTGCCTTGGATAGGCCGAGAGGAAGGATGTAACCCTTGCCTCTTCCCCCGACACCAGCTTGCCGAAAGAAATCTGCTACTGCTTGACATGAACCTGTAGGTAAAATGGCGGTGGGGAGGAGATGAGGCCAATAATTGGCCACTTGAGGGCCTCAATAGGCCCAAAAGCAAGCCAGCCAACACCTCCACTATTGCCTGTAAAATGGGGATATGCAAGATGGTGGTGAGCAGGCCAAGCGCTGCACGTTACGAACCTCCCAGCATGCCGACTGAAGGTCATAAAATCCAGCCCATGGATTCTGTCAAGTAAGGCAACAGCACCTGTGGAGGTGGTGGTTAGGATTCTCCCTCCCACCTGGCAAAGAGTTCCAATGAGGCATCTACCTCAATATGGAATGCTGCCAAGGGTTCTTGAAACAACAGAAGTGTCCCAAAGGTCAGAATTAGGGTCTCACTGAAATCCTCCAAACACTTCAGCAGATAAATGTTGCTGCAGAATGGAGGCAGAGAAGGCCACGGGCAGCAATGGGTGCACAAGTGGACAGGAGGAAAATCCTCCAGGGACTTTGCCCGCAATCTATTCCCACAGCGTTGATCGATAGCGGCTGGAGAATGGAAATACAGGTCATTCCTTCAGCTTCACCGATCATATTTCTCTTCATTTCCCATCATTATCCTGTCTAATTTCAGGTGACATTGTGGGGGAGAATCTTGGCTCTCCATCTGATTGAAAAAAGTGAACACGTGAGTGCAGACATGAGTGCATATCCACTTGCAATGGTGGAAACAGAGCTTGTAAGAGACCTCACCCTTTCACCACAATGGGGAATTCCCTTCTTATTTTCTACATATTACCTTCAACTATAATTTCTTATTGGGAAACAGCTCGACTCGGATCTAACCCAAATAATCACCCTCGATACAAGTCATGTCAATGAATGCCGACAGTCTTTCTGATAGTAGATAGCTTTCCAAGTGACCAGAGAATCATTCGACTCATTCATCGATAAGTTTTCAGGATTTTCTGCAGCGCAACTGGTGGTACAAGTTCTGGTATTTTCCATGGACGTGTCTATTGATATTTAGTGCGGCAAACAGCCCAACATGACACACGCCTAAACAAATGCAACTTTATGGAAAGTTCACAGATGAAATAGGAAATGATACTTTGCAGTTAAAATGTCAAGAGCGTACCTACCCACAGGCTTATTTCTTTGGTAATAACAGCAGTATTAATTCTGTAAAATGAATAACAAAGTCTGGTCAGGGTTCCATTGCCATTAAATACGTCATATTCTAAGGCTAAAGCAAAACCAGACATCTTAAATAAAATTAAACATTGTATCCTGTTCAAAACTCCTCCACTGACTTACGTCAAGGGAGATTTACTTAAAATTCTTTTATTCCATGAGACAGCATGTCATTGGAATGGCTGAAAACATGTGGTCACTGAGGTTTTGTTGGAGAACTGCTGTTGCTCAAAAGCAGAATTTGACAATAATCTTGTGATTTTTCATCTGCTAATGGAAAATAATTCTGCTAGGATTTCTCCAACTTAGTTTTATTTAAGATTTGAAAATGGTGCACAACTTAGTTACTTAACGCTTTCTTGAATTCAAACTGTTTGGACATTTTACATAGAATCATAGAGTCTACAGTGCAGAAGGAGGCCATTTGGCCCATCAAGCCTGCACCAACAACAATCCCACACAGGTGCTGTCCTATCCCCGCAACTCCAAATATTTACCCTTCTAATCCCCCTAACATTAAGGAGCAATTTATCATGGCCAATCAACCTAATCTGCACATATTTGATACAAATGATTTTGAGAACTACATAATTCAGTGACAACGAATGAAGAGTTATTTTGATTTCTGAGCACAAAGTTGTTTGTACCATAAACTCTTGAACATCTTATTAAACCTCACAGGAGTCAATTTTGAAGGTGGATTCTCAACCAGATTTTGATCTTTGGGGGTGTATCACAGGGGCAGAGTGATGAAAGAAAGTTAACTCATGTGAGGCTTGCACCATGGCTGCATGTGTTGAGGGTTCTCACTTTTGTTTCTTACCCCCCACCTCATCCTCTACACAAGTGCTGTCCTGCTCCCCACCAGCCAGCTCAAGGGCTCTCTCCTCAAAGGGCATTAAGGTCTTGAGATCAGGCATGAATCTAGCAGGCTGTGCCCACTCACGCTGGCTGTGCTCAAGTTTGCCCTGCAGTAAGACAGATGGGGAAATTTTTTTTTATTAGTTCATGGGACGTGGGTGTTGCTGGTTTATCCAGCATTTATTGCGCATCCCTGAGGACATTTAAGAGTCAACCACATCGCTGTGGATCTGGAGTCACATGTAGGCCAGACCAGGTAAGATTTCCTTCTCTAAATGACAATAGTGTACCAGATGTGTTTTTACAATGATTGACAGTGGTTTCATTGTCATCATTAGACTTTTAATTCCAGATTTTTATTGAAATCAGATTTTACCATCTGGGATTCAAGCCTGAATCTCCAGAGCATTACCCTGTGTCTCTGGATTACTAGTCCAGTGATAATATCACCACGCCACCGGTGGGAGTGCTGCCAGGTCAAATGGTAATGAAGTCTGGCGAGCATGGGAGGTGAGTGGGAGCGGCAGTGTGAGGACTAGATTATTTACTGGAGACTGGGGTGGGGTTGAGGCATGATGTCAGTTGTTGGGACCCTGCGAAGTGGCTGGGAGAGAGTTCACCATGGAAGTGTGAAGCGTGTGTTAAAGGGTGCAGTAGGAGACATGAGCAGACAGACTCATCCTGGCTGCATGAAGATTATTTATCTTATTTTGGCACTGCAGCCCCATGGAGTGAGCTGGCACTACTAATCACAGCCACGGCCTCCCAGGTGGGGTTAGTGACCATGCTTGCTGGGCATCTCGCTGACTGTGAGTAAAGGATTACTTTGCCCAACACCATCCGGAAGTTTGGCAAGGGCTCTCTCTGTGAAATGTGATGCTATCTTCCTGGCAGTCACCAACCCCACCTCCCAGACTGGACTTGGAACAACTGCTGGGGAGGTGTTTAAAAGGAGCGTTCCACTGACTAAGGAGATTAAGTTTTACCTGGGCGAGCAAATCAGAGGCAAGCCGCCACAAGCGAAACACATGGAAAATATTTTTTTTTGTTAAAGAGGCTGAACATATGGCGAGCTTTCCCACCCGGACGATACTTTGAAAAAGTATTGGAAAATTCCTATCTTTGTTAATCTGAGAACTCTAGCCTAGTAGTCTGGTGAATGCTATTTCACAGGTTCCTTTGTGCATGGTTTTGCCATTTTTCTGATGATCCATTCATTTTATTATCCAATTCAGGAGCTCGGAAGTAAGCAAAGTAACATATGGTAAACCCTCACAGGAGCTTTAACAACCTTAATGTATTGAACACCCCACCAAACTGACAGACGGAAATAGGCAATTAATTTGGTGAATTTGGACCTGGGCTATATCATTCACACAATTACCAAAGCATCTTATGTGCACCTAAAGCTGTGTCATTTCATTTTTTCATGCTGATGATTGTTCAGTGAAGGGTATGTTATTTTTAAACAGATAAAATTGCAGCCCTAAGATGCATTTTTTATTAATACATTTATCAGCACCTTGTGTTGCTATCCCATTCTTCCCCTTAACAACATTGGCATGAAATTCCAAATTACTTTCAGATCTCCCTCACATCTGGAATGCTCTCTCCACTTCCATAATTTATTCGCTTCCGAGAGGATTTTCCCTTGGGGAGGTGGTGGGGAGGGGCTGCGGTGGTGGGGGTTGGGGGAGAGGGGGGGTCACCGCTTGATCACTGAGGAGGGAGGTTAGTGTTGAGAAATGGGGCACTTTCTCAAGAGTTAGCGTTACACATCACTCTATATTCAGCATTAATTATTTTTAAAAGAGAAAAAGAGAAAGATTTATGATTTATTTGGCAGCATTCATGACCTCAGGACATCTCAAAAGATTTTATCCAATGAAGTACTTTTGAAGTCTAGTCACTGTTGCAATAAGAGAACATTCATCAGTATGAGACATAGGAATGGAAGTGGGCCATTCGGCCCATCAAATCTACTCTGCCATTCAATAAGATCATGACTGACCTGATATGGATAATCTTCAATTCCACTCTCCCACCTTATCCCCATAACCGTTGATTCCCTTATTGACTAAAGCAGAATAGCTTACTTTGCTCATCCACAAAGATATTCTATTCCTCGCTAATTCACTTCTACCCTCTCTTGGATTGGATAAAAACATATAACTCACATGTACTTCTGATTTCATAGAGTCATAGAATCCCTACCGTGCAGAAGGAAGTCATATGGGCGGCATGGTGGCACAGTGGTTAGCACTGCTGCCTCACAGCGCCAGGGACCGGGGTTCGATTCCCAGCTTGGGTCACTTTCTGTGCGGAATCTGCATGTTCTCCCCGCGTCTGCGTGGGTTTCCTCCGGGTGCTCCGGTTGCCTCCCACAGTCCAAAGATGTGCAGGTTAGGTGGATTGGCCATGCTAAAATTGCCTCTTAGCGTCAGAGGGACTAGCTAGGGTAAATGAATGGGGCTATGGGGATAGGGCCTGGGTGGGATTGTGGTCGGTGCAGGCTCGATGGGCCGAATAGCCTCCTCCTGCACTGTAGGATTCTATGATTCCGCACTGACTCTCCGACAGAGAGAAGAGCATCTTACCCAGGCCCACCCTACTGCCCTGTCCCCGTAACTCCACATATTTAGCCCGCTAATCCCCCTAACCTACACCTCTTGGGACACTAAGGCACAATTTACCATGGCCTACCCAGAAGGAAAATGGAGCACCTGGAGGAAACCTATGTAAACAAGGGGAGAACATGCAAACTCCAAACAGACTGTCACCCCAAGGCTGGATGTGAATCCGGATCCCTGGCACGGCGAGGCAGCAGTGCTAACCACTGCACCACCATGCCGCCCATGCTTCAGTTGATTAATAGTTCGAATGACCAGGGCTTCCATTCTACTCAATTTCCCACCCATTTACGTATATGGATGGAAATTCACTGGCTGCCAAGCACGAATAAGTAAACCCTTGCATATGGACCTCAAGATCTTTAATAGGTTTCAGTTCTACTCTACACTCTGGTGCAAGAGCTTGTGGGTGCGATCTTACCTGCTGTTCATGCCTCACTCCCACTGCAGCGAGGTCGGAGAATTTGGCAGCCAGCCAGATCTCCGTTCACTGCGGGGGGATGGGAAAACCTCGCTGGCGTGACGGCTGTAACATTCCAACCTGTGGTTTTTTTTTCACCAACAAAAGAAAGTACTTGATAAATTTACCTTTAATAAGATGGTTACGTCACAGAAACAATAATCCAACATCCTTTCAAAAGAAAAATGCTCTGACGCATCTGGAAAATTAAATTACTAGCTGGTTACAATGGATCCTGTCAATCCAGATTTTAATCTGCTCTCCTGTGTAAGCAACAAAGACCCAAAGCCAAAGGGCCCTCTTTAGGTATGAAGATGGGATCCAGTGCCAGTTTTAGCACAGCTATTATCTTAACTCTGACTCGAGCAGGGAATTCGCTGCAGCAGCCTCACCTAGTTGAACCAGGTTGGAGAAATCCATCGGAGCTTTGTAAATTTAGGTCGTCTCCATCCTGAAGGCTTTTTGTTCCAACCTATTATTAGCTGCGAGCTGGAGAACAAATTGAATGTGAAATAGCTGCGCCCTGTGTTCAATGTCAGGAGAAAGCAGAAAAATGCTGGATTGCTGCACTGTATCAGACTAAAGACTTGATTTACCACCCATTAAATTAATTCTTGCTAACACTTTGAATGAATATTTGTCCAGGAATTTTGTCAGAGCTCATCCCATTCTAAAACTGTTACTTGAATTGGACGGAAGTACCAATGTAAGAAAATTCATGTGTTGGCTGTGGGAGTATGTTGGTATATGCACCTTTGGTCATGCCTGTTTCTGTTTTGGAGAAAGAATGTGTGTCATGGTAGAAAGTTAATATTAGTAATATCATTAGAAGATACACAGTGCCTTGATAGTGATTTGACCTACAGCACGTTGGTTATACATGAGATAATGTGATCATTCTTTTTTAAAAATTCAGCAGAACTGAAAAGCGATGCGCCAATGTACAAACATTTTCCTGAATAATTACGTGGGCTGGAATTTTCCAGCCCTACTCCGTGACGTATTTTCCCATCGCAGAGGTAACTTGCCATTGGTCACCAATGGGATTTCCCAGTCCTGCCGAAGTCAACGGCAATTTTCATGGCTCGCCTGTCCTGCCGCCGCGGAATGAACAGTGGGGGTCGACCTCCTGCCAGGAGGAAGGGCCGGAAAATCCCGCCCATGGTCTTTACATAGCAGGGACAGGCCATTTGGCCCAAAGGATTGATGCCAGCGTTTATGCTCCACATAAAGCTCCCTCCACATTCTTCATCTAATCCCATTCAATTCATTGCTCCTTCATCTGCTTAGCTAGCTTCCATTTTAATGCATCTATGCTATTTACTCTGGCTAAATCTTGTGGTAACAAGTTCCAAATTCTAACAATTCTCTGGGCTGAATAAGCAGAAGTTGAGGAGGTGGTTGTAGACAAAGTCAAGATTGCTGAAATTCCTTAAATGTAAACAAGTTAATGCATAAATATAAACAACTTAGTGTGTTAATGTAAGTGGCATTGCTTCAGTCTGGCAGAACAGACTGGAAAGATGGTACACCGAAGCCATTATGATTCTGTGCTTCTTTCTGTGGACTGAGGGAAATATTCTCCAAGTATTTGGCAGCACCATTAATAAAGAAAACAATTTGTTTCTATCAACAAGATTATCAGCTGTGAAACAATAAGAGCGCTATCATTCGTATAAATAGAAGACTTTGTGATAAACCTTGCACATTAAAGATGGGTATTTTACTCTGCACTACTGCATGGTTTGCAACAGCCAAATGGAACAACAAGGTCCCAAAGATTCAAGTATTAAGCATTGTGGCGGTGCATTCATTGTCTTTACTTGTTCGTGAGAAATAATTACATCTGTAAGTTGGGAGAAGACGTCTTGCATCCAGTGCCAAACTGTACTTCATCATGAACTTTTATCCCCAGGGTTAAGGGATTGAAGATAGAATTGAAAATAGAGAGGTCACTATTGAACTTAACTAAGATTACACAAAGTAATGGAAAATGAATATTTCCATATACCTTGAAGAGCAATACATATATATTATAGCAGTGTACATTTGACAACATGCAATGATTATGAAGACTAAGATCAATTAATAAAGCATAAGTTATATAGAGTCTCTAATAAGGGGGCATGTCAATGAAAATAACTGAGCTGTATTTTATTCTGCCTGATTTCTGTAATTTTGTAGTACAGAACTTGAGTATTGCTGAAAAAAATTAGTGATAGCCATTCCCCAGTTCATTCCACGGGGCAATATCTTGACCAATCAGATTCAAGTTGCTTGGCTTAAATTTCAAACAATGCTTGGCAGTTAACTGCCGAGCACCATCAACTGGTGCTTTCTCCTCTATCATTCAGAGTGCAATTGCCAATCAGTCAGCACCCTCTTCTCATACAGTACAAAGCAGTTGTTTCCTCTGATATTCTTGTAATTTCCCGATGAGTGCAAGATGAAAAGCTTCGACAAAGTGTCTCTTTTCAGCAATATTCATGTTTCTGCAATTCCTGTAGTGGATGTTTTCCTCTAGTCATTATCTGCATATAGTTTAAGAAATTATTTGCACATGTTAAGAGGTTTACCTTCAGCGGTTGTGACAACGATTCTCAATGATTTTAACTGAATGTAGCCAGATGATATTTTGTTTTACTGCAAGATTTTTTTAATGCTGTATCATGATATATAGTTTGCCAGATAATTCTTAGAAAACAGTTCAAAACCCACCAGCAATGTTCACTATTAACGCCTAAATCATACATTAGATTTTATCCCTTACTGCCACTATCACCTAAAAATCCCATGGGTGGCATGGTGGCACAGTGGTTAGCACTGTTGCCTCACAAGGATGTGGAGATGCCGGCGTTGGACTGGGGTGAACACAGTAAGAGTTTTAACAACACCAGGTTAAAGTCCAACAGGTTTATTTGGTAGCAAACACCATTAGCTTTCAGTGCGCTGTTCCTTCGTCAGATGGAGTGGAAATGTACTCTCAAACAGGGCACAGAGACACAAAAATCAAGTTACAGAATACTGATTAGAATGCGAATGCCTACAACCAGCCAGATCTTAAAGATACAGACAATGTGGGTGGAGGGAGCATTAAGCACAGGTTAAAGAGATGTGTATTGTCTCCAGACAGGACAGCCTGCAAGTCCAGGAGGCAAGCTGTGGGGTTACTTATAATGTGACATAAATCCAACATGCCGGTTCAGGCCGTCCTCATTATTGTGTATTGCCTGGAGACAATACACATCTCTTTAACCTGTGCTTAATACTCCCTCCACCCACATTGTCTGTATCTTTAAGATCTGGCTGGTTGTAGGGATTCGCATTCTAATCAGTATTCTGTAACTTGATTTTTGTGTCTCTGTGCCCTGTTTGAGAGTACATTTCCACTCCATCTGACGAAGGAGCAGCGCACTGAAAGCTAATGGTGTTTGCTACCAAATAAACCTGTTGGACTTTAACCTGGTGTTGTTAAAACTCTTACTGGCCTCACAAGGACACAGGTTCAATTCCAGCCTTGGGTGATTGTCTGTGTACAGTTTGCACATTCTACCTGTGGATTGGCTGTGGTAATTGTGTCAGGTTACGGGGATAAGTTGTGGGAAAGAGCCTGGGTAAGATACTCTGCCAGTGCAGACTCGATGGGCTGAATGGGCTCTTTCTACACTGCAGAATTTCTATGATTCTAAAATGTTGAGAGGATACACAAGGACAAATATTCTTACCTTTGCGATATGGCCCATGTTTTGTTGTACCTGAATCGCAAATTAGAGATGCAGAACGTTACAACAGATAATGTATTGACAACATTATGATATTAATCATCAGCTTGCATTTTAGGAAGCTGAAAAATTTACCCGAACAACTGCACCCCAATAGCTTTCAGAGCATCGATATCACACTTCAAAGCAAGTTTGACACTCACAGTAAAAAGCTGTCCTCAGAAGGATGGCACACCAGAGATAAAGCTATACAACATTTTAATGCCAATTCTCCAATCTAAGCTGCTTTCAAACAAGGCTCCAAGCATGTTATGAATATTCACAAAGGAAAGATAGCACATTGGTTTCCTTAATGGCACTAGCAACACTTTCTTGCACCTCAAGCATCAGTTGTTCCATTGCCACCTGCTGGAAGCGTGGGATCTGTATGTAGCTCTCAGATCAGTAAGGTGTATATGAAAAAATCCAAGTACATTGGTCCAGAAAATGTAGTGACCCTAAGGGTTCTTGAAAGAGTAACTATACTTCTTTACGCCAAACATAAGCTGCAGTGATTTATTGTGCAGGGAGATGTAACCTGATTTTGTGAGACCAACAATAACACATCTATGTGAACCCACAGAGAAACTCCCTATTGCTCACAACTAATCAGAAGATTAGACAGGGTGGACAGTGACAGCCTTTTTCCTCGGATGGTGTTGGCTAGCACGAGGGGACATAGCTTTAAATTGAGGGGTGATAGATATAGGACAGATGTCAGAGGTAGGTTCTTTACTCAGAGAGTAGTAAGGGCGTGGAATGCGCTGCCTGCAACAGTAGTGGACTCGCCAACATTAAGGGCATTTAAATGGTGATTGGATAAACATATGGATGATATTGGAATAGTGTAGGTTAGATGGGCTTTAGATTGGTTTCACAGGTCAGCACGACATCGAGGGCCAAAGGGTCTGTACTGCGCTGTAATGTTCTATGTTCTATGTACTTCTCTCTTCTGTGTCTGTGCCTGTTTGAGAACAGAGACCACTCCATCTGACGAAGGAGCATTGCTCCGAAAGCTTATGGTATTTGCTACCAAATAAACCTGTTGGACTTTAACCTGGTGTTGTGAGACTTCTTACTGTTCTAGATCCATGCCAGGGGCAATTTTCTCCTTTGTTTGATAAACAGAGTAAACAAATGCATGACAACCAAAAGCCTGACTTCAAATTCTCAAATAATTATTTGAAAAGTTCAAAGTTAAGTTTATTACAATTGTGTTTTGTTTGATTTTGAATGTTTTTCCAAGTAACATTCAATTCGGTAGATCAGATCAGTGCCTGAGGGTGTTTAAATTTGACAGACTTGTGAAGCTCTGTTGGAACAAGCCCTGCCTTTATCTTTTAAGCCTTGTTCTTTATTTTCTCTTTTTAAATTGTGGTTCTCAAGTTTGTTTCCAGATATAATCTGACTTCAGGTAACCTGTTGTTGTGATTTACCCTGTCCCACTACAGCTTGTAACCCCTTTCGCTCCACACAAAACTGTAGCAAGCCAGCTGACTGATGTTGCAATGGCTACATATAAATGCAAAGCAGCCCTGGCTATGGGCAATACAGTGGCACAATGGTTAGTACTACTGCCTCACAGCACTAGGGACCAGGGTTCGATTCCCGGCTTGGGTCACTGTGTGCAGAGTCTGCATGTTCTCCCCGTGTCTGCGTGCTTTTCCTCCGGGTGCTCCAGTTTCCTCCCACAGTCTGAAAGATGTGCTGGTTAGGTGCATTGGCCATGCTAAATTCTCCCTCAGTGTACCCAAGCAGGTGCCAGAGTGTGGCGACTAGGGAATTTTCATTGCAGTGTTAATGTAAGCCTACTTGTGAAACTAATAAATAAACTTTAAACTTTTTCTTCCCCTTATGAGGCAAGTGAGGTTCTACAGTCATGGCCCAGTGGGAACTAAATTCTACTCTATTGACCTAATTAAATAATAGCAACCCATCTTCCTCCAAAGTTGCATTGATAGATCTGTCCAAATGTTGCTGTGTGGCATTTTGAAAGAAACAAAAGAACTGAAGATTGAAATAATGCCCGATTGCAATTATATAGCATAAGAGGACACTTGAGAAGAAATGGTTGAATTATTTGTCACGTTTTCTTTTGCACAAACTAATAGTAATGTTCAAAAGGCTGCAAAATGGCATGTTGTGACATTTGCAGGATCTTGGCATCAGGTAACACCAGGCATTGCATGTAGCAGACAAAGCATGCTTGCACAGATGTGCCTGCCTTAAATAGTGGGGACTCTTACATCTGGACTGGATTTTACCAGCTCTCTGATGATGGGTTGTGAGTTGGGAGACCTTGTAAAAGCCCAATGTCTCCTCCAAGCCACTGGATATTATCAGGGGCGGGAACCTGAGCAGCACGGCCACCCACTGACCAGAGGTAGATGGCAATTAAAGGGTCCATTAAGGGCCCTTTCCAACTCCAATGGCATTTTACTGACTTGGGAGGGACTGGGAGACAAACTCTGTTTGCCTTCAGGTCGGCTCCTGAGGGAGATGGGGGTGGGGAAATGACCCTCCATTTTGGCTGCTTCATGGCCCATGGAGGGGTTCCCCTGCAACAATGGCCAATCCAATGTCTATATCTAGGGAGCTGCTGCTGGAGAGTTCACCCTATAAATTGTTGTGGCCTACTTGCCCAGTCTCTTCAAGAGTGCCTTGGTCACAAGGGGTTGGGTCCCACCTTTGTCCCTGGTGGTAGGATATCCTACCTTATTGAAGAATTCTGGTCTCTGTTTCAGCATGCCTGTTGGCTGTCAGATCTCTAGTTACGTCGAAAATGTGAATTGAAGAATGCCATCCAATATACAGATAGGAATTGGTTCTTGGACAACTTTATCAATATTTTCTTTCACTTTGAGTTATGGTGTTCAATTGCCACCCATTCAAATCATTAATTTTGCAGTAACCTACTGGTATACCAAACCTTCGGGGCTGTATTTTTATGTTGGGATCAAAAAGTCAAGTTGGGCCATTTCCCAACTTCAGATGTGCCAGATGGTCACCTCTGCTCATATCCGTATTTTCATCTCCTGAATCTGTGGGCAGATATGGTTTAGGTTTTTTGGGTCCCGAGATTTCATTGTTGCTGAAGAGTTGGGCTGGTTAGAAGACCCACCTGAGTTTGCTAGGATATCAGCCCAGTTCTCCAACATAGTTCTTATACCTCTTAACCCCCAATCCCTCAGTGTTTTCTTCAATTTTGAAGGAACAAAGTACGGTAATGCATCTCAACACTTACACAATTCTGATTAATAGAATGGCCAACTTATCTTGCAGGACAGAGTCCTATGATCAATCACTGCAGTAAAACACATCTAACTTATAATTCAGCAGCTAATGACATTTGAGCTATTAAACCATTTAACACTTGTCAGAGAGTTCTTGACTCCTCAGTAAGCTTTCCCCAAAGTTCATGAACTATCAAACATGGTAGGTTTTCAGAAGCCTATTAGAACCCATCCTACCCAATGAAAATAAAGGAGGACACAAAAAGCAAATTTCCCCTCAGGTTGTCAATGGTGACCCCAGAATGAGTAGATATTCATGTTGGATCACAAACTGAACCTGAGCTGATCCTCTTACTGCCTATCGGAGATTTGTGTGGGCTATTTTCCCAGGGGGAAATTCAAAATTGATATCCCGCAGACTCATTTTGTGTTCAACCCACACTCATTCCTGACATTTTCAGGAGATGAAAATTTAGTCCTCTATTTATTCAGGATTCACATTTTGGCTGGTATCCTAATTATCTGCCTCTTGTTTTAGACTGACAATATTGTGTGCATGTTCAATAAGTGAAGTATTCTAACAAGCCAAAATATCTGGATATAACTTCACATAAAAATGATAAACATTGGGAGAATAAACATAGGCATGACACTAGTGTCCTAATGCTTATGAATAAGATTTGTGATGCATACACATTCACTTTCTTTGCCTTTTTCACCCAACAATTACTGGCAACAGAAAGATTATAATGTTAACCTGTCTACCCTATTAATTTGACACCCAGGCTAACATTTTGAAAAGCCATTCTCCAGCTATTTCCCTGTCTTAGTTTTTGCACAGCTAAACTTGTGTTAAGCAAAACAGAGGATTTCCCACCAGTACTATTTAAAAAGTTAATGAACTCAATGCAGACTAATTGCTTGATCCGTTCTTGTAGCCATTCCAATTGAATATATTTTTTTGAGCTTTCCCTTTCTTGGGGGACTGGTCTGGAAAGTAATGTAATAATTTTTTTTGTTGACTTTGAAATTTGTGCAGAAACAAAGTTGCTTCCAGCTATGGATGGCTTGGTAAGACTTTCTGTGGAAATTGAACATGACTGCAATAATGTGGAGAAGCACCAGGAGAACAGGAAAAACTAGAGAGGGACGAGGAGCAGAAGGACTCTCGCCAATAAGCTGTTCTTGGCCGCAATCCTCTTACCTCAGCTTCAGCAAGGGCCAATGCTTGCAATGTCTTGCTTTATTAGTAGAGATAGTGACTGAAATCTGCCAATTCGTACAGTCACAACTGCAACCTCAAATTCCGACATTGCCTATGGCTACCAAGGTTACTACGGCCCTTAGTTTTTATATGTTTAACTCCTTCCAGTAACACTTCACAGTTTGCGCTGAAATGCTGCTTAAGGAACACTGAGACTCTCCATTCACAGAGACAGATTTATCCCATTCTCTTTTGCCAGAACAAGAAGGCAGAGCAGGCATGAGGGCTCGCAGGTATTGCAGGCTTCCATATGGCGCAGCATGCCATTGACTGCAGGCATGTTGCTTTGCTTGCTCAGCCATTTTCATGAACTGAGAGGAATTCCATTCCTTCAAAGTGCAGCTGGAATACAAGCACGAGCTGCAAGTAATGGAGTTGAATGTCCATTATCCTGGCAATAGTCACAATTCCTTTATTTAATGTGGTTGGCTCTTAAATCCCCTCTAAAATGGCTTCGGAAGTCACTCAGTTGAAGGGAAATTAGGGATGGGCGGTAAGTTTAAAGTGTCACAAGTAGGCTTACATTAACATTTCAATGATGTTACCATAGATATCCCCTAGTCGCCACACTCCAGCACCTGTATGGGTACACTGAGGCACTGTGCCATTGTGCTGCCCAATTCTGGCACAGCCAGTGATAAATGTTGGCCCAGCCAGTGACGTCCACATCCCATGAATGAATAAGAGAACATTCTGTGGCAATCCTCTATGCCAGCTGTATTTGATCCACCATGGCAAGTCAAAGGCACATTACGAGGTAGCAAGGGCCATCCCCCATAGCATGGCTTATGTCTCAGATCAGTTACCCACATCCACTTGCACAACATGCCTACAAAGTGGGCCATTGCCACCTCAAGGAATCGTATGGAGCACTGGTATTCTCGAGCAATGTTTCTGCCTGGAGGAGCCCTGAGCTGATCTTGTGCTTGATGCATAAGCTGGCTATTTTGCAAGATCAGCCATTGCCACCACCTACCTGCTCTGAGGCAGGGGAAGAGGAGAAAGTGGATGGAATGGAAATGGAGGAAGTGCAACAGGATGTGCAGAAACAAGTGGGAGAAGATTAGGCAAGGGAGACTAAATCCTGATGGCTCCTTTCTGCCTGATCGCATAAGTCATAAGCAATACCAGTAGTATCAAGCACACATCTCCATACACCCATTGCCCCATACTCTTTATCTTTCCTCAGTCATTGGCAATTATAGCACCCTCTTTGCGACAATACTACTTTTTAAAATCAGAAAATACACACCCAATTTTATGAATTCAAACAGGACACAGCGCGAACAGAAATAAACTAATCACCTTTGTGCTCATTGCTGAACAAGAATTGTTCCTTGTTTACCATCTTCAATATGCCTTTGTCTCTCCTATTTCTCTGAAGAGGTGTTTCCCTTCTGACTAGCCTTCAATAGTGGAGACTGGAGGTGGCTTTGGAGGATAACTTTAGGCAGCTCTTGGCCGAGTAAGTTTAGCTTCAGACTGCACTATCTAAGACTAGATAGAATCAGTTTGGACTGGCTACCTGACAGGTAACAGCAAGGGCAAAAGTGGAGTGGCATGATTGGGAGTCGGAATGCTGTCATCCTGAGAGAACACAGTAAGAAGTTTAACAACACCAGGTTAAAGTCCAACAGGTTTATTTGGTAGCAAAAGCCACACAAGCTTTCGGAGCTCCAAGCCCCTTCTTCAGATGAGTGGGAATTCTGTTCACAAACAGGGCATATAAAGACACAGACTCAATTTACATGAATAATGGTTGGAATGCGAATACGGGTAAGCGTTCTCCAAGGCGGCCTTCACGACACATGACGGCGCAGAGTCGCTGAGCAGAAACTGATAGCCAAGTTCCGCACACACGAGGACGGCCTCAACCGGGATATTGGGTTCATGTCACACTATTTGTAACCCCCACAGCTTGCCTGGACCTGCAGAGTTTCACTGGCTGTCTTGTCTGGAGACAATACACATCTTTTTAGCCTGTCTTGATGCTCTCTCCACTCACGTTGTTTGTATCTTAAAGACTTGATTAGCTCTAAGTATTCGCATTCCAACCATTATTCATGGAAATTGAGCCTGTGTCTTTATATGCCCTGTTTGTGAACAGAATTCCCACTCACCTCAAGAAGGGGCTTGGAGCTCCAAAAGCTTGTGTGGCTTTTGCTACCAAATAAACCTGTTGGACTTTAACCTGGTGTTGTTAAACTTCTTACTGTGTTTACACCAGTCCAACGCCGGCATCTCCACATCCTGAGAGAAGACAGCAAGTTCAAGCTCCATGTAGCCACTGGCGCCATCTTGGTAATCCCACTGAGCTGTTGTAACATCCTGGAAATCCCTTTGAGTAGAGATATCCACAGCCATAATGGCAGAGGTCTAGTTTCCACTTCAACACTCATACCTTTGAAAGCTTTTCTGCTGCAATGCAGATTGTGACGTTAGCCACCAGGCACAACATCATGATGAGTTGCACTGGTGTGATAGTGGAGCTGATCACATGGTACATGTTGGAGATAATGGTCTGTCCAATGGTATGTCCAAAGCCTTGTGATAACTTGGTGCTGGACCCCTCCATATTCCCTTACACTAAATAAAGACTTCCTGACACCACCAGTAGTTGTCAGCCTTCAACAGAAAGATAGTCTATCAAAATCTTTATCTGAATCCACTGCGGCAGAATTGTGCACTTGCCCTCAGTGACTTGACACCTGTACTTTCCTTCCCATTCTCCCTGGCTCCTCTGTACTTGTGCCCAGTGCTTCACCATGTACAGAACTCTCCATTATCCTAGCCTAAAAAAGCATCAGTCTCTGAGCTGGTGTCTACAAATGTGTGATCTAGTTACACTGACCAAGATCTTCTGGCCTCTGAATTGCTGGAGCCTGGATGTCCGACGCAAGATGAGCTTCAGGACCCCACAGAAGTGCCAAAGCACTGACCCCGTGAGAATTGTCCAGGAAGCTTAATCTTCTGATGAGCAATGCCACTGAGCCCCAAGACGCTCTTAAAATGTCTCTTACTCTGAGTGAAAATCAGAGACTTCAGGCAATTCCAATTTGCTTACTGTATAGTTACCCAGGAAATTTAGGCAGGAAAATCCTTGGCAAACTCCTGGATAACTATACATTGACTGCCCCTCTTCGAATCTCCAATTATTCCCCGACCTTTCCACTTATCCCCCACTGTCTCCTCTCACCCCCGATTCCCCTGAACTGAGCTGACTAGGCCCAACCACCCAGCCCCTCCCTTACATGACCAGCCCTACTGACTCCCTACCCTGATTCCTTGACCCACTCGCTGACCCCTAATTCTCCAACAACAGGACTTGAATAGCCCCCACCAGCTGACAACCCACTGACACCTGACTAGCCTACTGATCCCCCCTGACTCCCCACTAGGCCTGGTCTGACTAATCCTGACCTGATAAACCCTTGTGACCTGATCCGTCTATACCCTCAACCCACCTATGAATTCATCCACCCACACATCTCACCCACCTGCCACCCTACCCATTTGCCACCCTACCACCTCACCCACCTTCCGCCCTGCCACTTACCCACCTGCCACCATGCCACCGCACCCATCTTCCATCCTGCCATTTCACCCACTTGTGACCCAGGACCTCATCTACCTTCCATATTTCTCAGTTGCCATGCTGCCGCCTCACCCACCTTTCACCACCACCCTACCCACCAACCACTCTGCGAATTCAGCCACCATATTACTCACTTGCCAGCCTATCCATCTGCCAGATTTCAATTAAGTGACAAATGCAGCCATCAAACAGGGTCGTGGTCCAATGTTCCACATTGAATGCAACTGCTTACCACTGCCTTTCACTAAGTATCATAATTTTTATTTATTGTGATAAATTAATAAATTCTGTGCAATTTGAGGAAACACACTTTTACCCAGCATGGACTCTAATTCGTGTGAATTTGATTTGATTTGATTTATTATTGTCACATGTATTAGTATATGGTGAAAAGTATTGTTTCTTGCGCACTATACAGTCAAAGCATACCATTCATAGAGAAGGGAAGGAGAGGGTGCAGAATGTAGTGTTACAGTCATAGCTAGGGTGTAGAGAAAAATCAATTTAATGAAGAGATAGGTCCATTCAAAAGTCTCTTGGCAGCAGGGAAGAAGCTGTTCTTGAGTCATTTGGTACGTGACCTCAGACTTTTGTATCTTTTTCCCGAAGGAAGAAGGTGGAAGAGAGAATGTCCAGAGTGCGTGGGGTCCTTGATTATGCTGGCTGCTTTTCCGAGGCAGCAGAAAGTGTAGACAGAGGCAATGGATACGAGGCTGGTTTGTGTGATGGACTGGACTGTGTTCATGACTCTTTGTAGTTTCTTGTGGTCTTGGACAGAGCAGGAGGCATACCAAGCTGTGATACAATCAGAAAGGATAGTCCCTGTTAGATCAATGTAGCCTGTAATTGTAACTGTTCTATGTCTTAACATTAAATAAAGCAAAACCCAACTCTTACACAATGAACAAAGTGGGGAGCACCAGCTATCTACAAAAATCATTTCAAAGAGTCCATTTAATTTTGTTCTCCACATCAGTTTTTGCAGGTTAGACAATTTCTCCCCTGTACATTTTGAATTTGGGATGAGATGATCATTAAATCACTCAGTTGCAATACAAAGTGAGTCACATTATTCATCACATAATTGAAAGCTTTTTATGATTACTCGCTAGTAATGCAAAACAATTTCAATCTTATACTGCAACAAATCTCCAAAAATGTGGGATTTGTTTTAGTTTGTTTTAGCATTGGAATTTGTAATAATAAGTATCCTGCCAGTACTCATTCCACAATCCTAGCACAGATTGCTCTCCTGTTGAAAATCTGGAGGAATCCACACTTATCCACTTCCTGGCAACCCAGCAGGGTCTTTACTGTAAATAACAGACTGTGCAGGGAGTGAGCTCATTTGCAATTACCAGCATAAGTGGAACATATGGCAATGGCACAACATTGTGACACCCTCATCTAGCCAAAAAGATGCATATATTATGTAAATGATTGGTGCACAATTAGTTCCAAGCATGGCCTGGAAAAATAATGAAAATATATTCAATGCACTTTGGTAATCTTCCCGACATGAAAATAACATTAAATATTTTTATGCTTGCATCATTTAAAAAACATTGGCTTAGCTGAGAAGTAGTTGTGAAAGAAAGTTAGTTCTCAATGCAGAAACTTCCTGCTGGGCTCCCTCTGCTTCTCGTCTCATTCCTTTTTCCATATTGTGCAAGATCTCTGGGAGAATTGAACTTTGGCCACAGCTTCTGTTCATGTTTCTGCATTATCTTGTCTAGGCAAATATTAGCTGTCATTCTCTCATTCCATTGTCCCTGAAACGGAGCTCATAGAATCCCTCCAGTGCAGAAGGAGGCCATTTGGTCCATCAAACCTGTAGCGACAACAATCCCACCCAGGCCTTATCTCCATAACCCCTGGTGACACCACTAAGTATAGTCACTGTAGGAAAGAACACAGTTTTCTCTAACATAAGCAGATTTTGCCTCCTTGGGGTTCTTGCACATGATTATTGGTTCTCTTCATTTTATTGTAGCATTTTGGAGTTTTACCTGTATTGTCAGTGGAGAATGTTGCCAGTTTATGATAGCTATCAAATTGAGCTTTGCTTTGACCCAATCTTAATGATGGTAAACATAAAATAATTGCTGGAAGCCAAGATAATCAAAAATGCTGATGAGCAAAAGAGAGTTGGAACAGCCATCAGATTCCCTTATATTTCAGACGTTAAAGAAGCTCGTAAGCCATAGGGAAAGCTCGGGGGTTGTTGAGCTGAAATGGTTATTTTGTTCAGAAATCATCTCCAGTAAAAAAAATCAATACCAGTTGAAGAGTGGAAAATTGAACAAGGAAAAGATTTTGCATGTTAGTACATCGTGTGAGTAGAGAGATTTAGTGATGAATTTTCACAATGGTTCTGTCATCTCCCTCTGTGTTTCTGGGGTTACTAACGATCTATCAAAATTGTGGTTAAACCATGGAGTATCTGGATAAGAGATTCCATGATTGGACATCAACTCATACAACCTGAAACCAACAATGCCATAGCCAATGGGCATATGAAGAGTTGGATTGAAAGAGAGATTTCAATGAAGCAGGAGTAGGCCACTCAGCCCCTCACGCATGCTTCATTAATCAATAAACTCAAGATTGATCTGATTGCAACTTCAACTCCACATCACCGCTTTCCCCCAATAACCCTTCACCTCCTGGCTTATCAAGAATCTATCTAGCTCTGCCTTTGAAATATTCAAAGATCCTGCTTCCATCACCTTTGGGAAAGAGTTACAAAGACTCACACCATCTGAAAGCAAATTTTCTCCACATCTCTGTTTTAAATAAGCGACCCCTTATTTTTAAACAGTGACCTCTAGTTCTGGATTCACTGACAAGAGGAAACATCCTCTCCATATTTACCATGTCAAGGCCACTCAAGATTTTGTATGTTTCAATCAAGTTGCCTCTGACTCTTCTAAACTCCAGCACATACAAAGCTAACCTGTCCAACCTTTTCTCATAAGACATTCTGCCCATTCCTGTTAAGCCTTCTCTGAACTGCTTCCAATGCATTTACACCTTTCCTTAAGTAAAGAGATAATACTCTACACAATACTCCAGATGAGGAGTCAACAATATTCTTATAACTGAAGCATAATCTCCCTATTTTTGTATTCAATTCCCCTCACAATAAATGATAACATTATATTAGCTTTCCTAATTACTTGCTGTACCTGCATACTAACCTTTTTCAATTAATGCACTAGGACACCCAGATTCCTCTGCATCTCAGAGCTCTGTAATCTCTCACCATTTAGCTAATATGCTTCTTTTTCACTCTTCCTGCCAAAATGGACAATTTCACATTTGTCCACATTATACCCTATTTGCCAGATCTTTGCCCATTTACTTAATCTAAGTATATCTCTTTGTAGCCTTCTTTTGCCCTGTTTACAACTTAATTTCCAACCTATCTTTGTGTCATCAGCAAAGTTAGCAACCATACCTTTGGACCTTTCATCCAAGTAATTTATATAAATTGATACATCAGCTCTTTTCTCTCCTTACAGATGCTGCCAGACCTGCTGAGATTTTCCAGCGTTTTCTCTTTTGGTTTCAGATTCCAGCATCCGCAGTAATTTGCTTTTATGGCAATGGAGGGATATGGTCCCCGGAAGAGTAGGGGGTTTTAGTTCAGTCGGGCGACATTGTTGGTGCAGGCTTGGAAGGCCAAAGGGCCTGTTCCTGTGCTGTAATTTTCCTTGTTCTTTGGACACAATTATCAATTATCTAGGTAAAATACATGCTGTAATCTGTAATTTGAAAAATCAATTTGTATTTAAATGTGTCACTATGTTGTAGAAACCTTATTGTAGCTGAGTGAGCGTCTAGTGAATAACTGAGCCATACAAGATAGGTTAGTGCTACAAATTGAAAAATTCCTTGGTTAGGGGCAGGAAAAACAATCAGGGTTCCAATGCCAGGTCACCATCCACTATGTATATATGAATATCGAATTAAAACAACATTGAAAATGAACCATAGTAAAGTAATCTGTGGCACAGTGGTCAGCACTGCTGCCTCACAGCACCAGGGACCTGGGTTTGATTCCTGGCTTGGGTCACTGTCTGTGCGGAGTCTGCATGTTCTCCTCGTGTCTGCGTGGGTTTCCTCCAGGGGCTCCAGTTTCCTCCCATAGTCCGGAAGACATGCTGGTTAGGTGCATTGACCATGTTAAATTCTCCCTCAGTGTACCCGAACAGATGCCGGAGTGTGGCGAGTGGGAGATTTTCACAGTAACTTCATTGCAGTGTTAATGTAAGCCTACTTGTGAAACTAATAAATATTTTTTAAAAAACAAATGGTACCCAATTATTAAAGGCACTAAAACTAACAGTAACCATGAAATTCTGCCCAACAAATCATCTCTTTTAAGTACATCCATACTACGTATAGAATGTATCCATTGGAAAGGAAAGGCTGACAGCGACTATCATATCCACAGAGTCTGGAATAGATCCCCAGGTTGTATAAATTAAAGATTCAAGGCACCTCACCAAAACTAACATGCCACTGTCATCAGTACTTATGCCCTGATCCTTGACTCTAATAAAGCTATTAAGGAAACATTGTATTCTGACCCTGATGAAGTCCTCACTGCCATCCCAAGAGGGGAAAGATCTTCCTTCTGGTGGACTTTAAGGTCAGGGTTGGCCATGGCTCTGGTGTTTGCAGTGGAACCATTGGGAAAAACAAGGCGGGAAAAGTCAATGCAAGTGGTGCCCTCCTGCTGGTAAAGTGTGCTCAGCATAATCTCATTATAACAAACACTTTCCTCCAACAGAAGGACACACAAACTCACACAGCGGCATCTTGGATCAAAGCACTTGCACTTTCTGGGTTATGTCAGGTCAAAGATCTAAGATGTCTGTATCACTCAATCCATGATGTATCACTCAATCCATGCAGAGGACTGATGCCTGCAGGTTATCAACTTGTCTGATCAGTGATGAACATTCACCCAGCAACAAGACACGCAAGGCCCAAAGGTCCAAGAGGAAGAAGAGTGATGTCTCAGCCTTACCATAGCCCAACCAAAGAGAGGAATTACAAGTGCAGGTCACAAACAATCTGGAAAATCTTCACATATCCAACTGAATTTCAGAACACTGAGAGGAAATTTAGCCACTGTGCTGGACATCTGTGTCCAGACCACTGAGTTTGAGCATCGTTAACACTAAGGCTAGTTCAGTGAAAACAATGCTGAAATATATCATTTGTACAATGAGAACTATGCTGCCATAAGGAACACCATCAAGCTGAAGCTATTGTTCTGTTGCCTGGGCCACACTAGAGAAGTTCTCCAGTAGTCACCAGAATGGATGGCCTGATTTGTGGTGGCCTGTAGCATCTGCCCACAATCTAGCCATCATGAGGACGCAATCCTTGCCACCAAGGATTCAGTGAAGACCTCAGCAGGAGGAGTAGGAGCTGGAGGAGGAGAAAGGAAGGAGTCAGTCAGTACATCCACAGACTGGATGGACTGTCTGTGAATGCCGTATTCAACCCAGCTTTCCAGAAATACAATCCCAGATCTCCATTGTAAAACAGTGTAATGGTCGACCTTTGTAGCAGATCCTGTTGGCCACAATCCTGAAATAAAATACATCATAAAACAACATTCTATTCAACAAAACATCCGATATTCCATACAAAACTCAACTGATCACCCTTGTACACTCCCTCAGTGCCTGTTCTATGGGGGAGACTGCAGCTGGCCTTGCAAGATGGCCTCAAGTAACTCTGGACTAGAAGGCTTGGCTTCGTATTGCACCATCTTGGAATGTATTGTATTAGTCTGGGCTGGCTGGCTGACAGGCATTGGCAAACACATTGAGGATTGGCAGCAGTGAGCATGAATGTCATCATTCTGATAGAGGACAACAGGTTCAGGCTCCACAGAGCCACTGTTGCTTCCCCACGGTGGCAAGTCAGCAATCTGAGTTAACTGCTACAACATGGCTTGTTGTAAGATGCTGGAAGTCCCTTTGAGAACTGGGTAGGAGGAGACTGTGTATGGATGGCAGTGAGCAAAGCAGCAGTCAGAGACTTAGAACATAGAACATAAAACATAGAAAAGCTACAGCACAAACAGGCCCTTCAGCCCACAAGTTGCGCCGAACATGTCCCTACCTACTAGGCTTACCTATAACCCTCTATCTTACTAACTTCCATGAACTTATCCAAAAGTCTCTTAAAAGACCCTATCGAATCCGCCTCCACCACCACTACCGGCAGCCAATTCCACACACCCAGTGAAAAACTTACCCTTAACATCTCCTCTGTACCTACTCCCCAGCACCCTGAACCTGTGACCTCTTGTGGCAACCATTTCAGCCCTGGGTAAAAGCCTCTGAGAATCCACTCTATCAATACCTCTCAACATCTTATACATCTCTATCAGGTCAAACTTCTCTTATTGCTATAATAGAAGCCGAGACCTCAGCAATCAAACACTACATCGTAGTCAATTTGGAAAGCGCTGTCATGGAGTTGACCACCAGTTCCTTGCTGGAAAGAATGCACTCCAAGCTCTGCACAAGGCCCTGTGTCATGTTGGAGCCATACTCATGAATGCTCTTTGACATTTTCAGCAGGTTTATTGCCAGACCAGCTAATACACCAAGTTTTCTGCATACATGGCCATTAGCTCTCAGGGGAGCTGACACACATCCTTTCCCTCCATACTGACTGCAGCCCACTCGTACCCAATAGCTCATAACATGCAGGTCCTTCCTCTTTGCTACCCTCTAAAGTATGCACAATATATCCAAGCTGGTGGATATCAGTGTCAGATTTAGTGATGGTGATTTTCTTCTTTAAACTCTTGTTTCTCTCGGACTTCAGCCTTTGGGTCCACTGCCTGGCAAAGTGGCAGTTCTTGGGCATCTGAAAGCATAAAGCTACAAGGACACGTTAGGGTGAGCGAAGTGGAGAAAACAAGAGGTTACACCACCTGCAGATTGTAAATCACAACAGTTTGCTAGATGGGAATTGAAATGGTGGATTATAGATGTGAAAATACCATCATGTCATCTTTTCGAGTTGCAGCCACGACTTCAGTGATGGCCCCTGCAAGGAATTTTTTTTTTATACATCATGGGATGTGGGCATCGCTGGCTGGGCCAGTATTTATTACCCAGCCCTCTGGACATTTAAGAGTCAACCACTTTGCGGTGGACCTGGAATCACAGGTAGGCCAAGACATTAGTGAACCAGATGGATTTTTACAATAATTGACAATGGTTTCGTGGTCATCATTAGACTTTTAATTCCAGATTTTATTAAATTCAACTTTCACCATCTGCCATGGTGGGATCCGAACCCGGTTCCCCAGAGCATTGCCCTGGGTCTCTGGATTTCTAGTCCAGTGATAATGCCACCACACCACCACCTCCCCCCATTTCCAGTATTGTCTCCTCCATGGGGTGAAGACATGCAGCTGTGTCTAATCCCTGTCAGTTCGATGCTGCTGCCATCTATTCTGGGCCACTTTGTCCTGCTATAGAGAGGGATATGTGTCGGTGAGTGGTGCAATGCATTTGTGTGATGTACGTGCCACAGTTAAATAGCTGGCAGTGTGTGTGTGAACTATGAGTCTGTGTTTTACAGCAGTGCTATGTGTGTAAAGGTGAGCTAAGGTAGTGGATGTGAGTCATGACCTGCGATTGACAGAAATCGTTGATAGGCAAATGAAGGGGGTGTGGTGAATGGTACAGTGTGTGAGGCTAGTGTTGCAGTTGTTTGGATATGATATATGAAAATGTATTCATCGACCTTGAGGACTTTAAATTTCTTCCTTGGGACTGCTGCCATTGACTGCAATGACTTGATGCTCCTCCTACCTTCATGATATCTGCCAGGAGGGTTTATTTGCCCCCTGATGGAAGAGACAATCTCTCCTCCTGTACCAAGGCCTCCAAAGCTGAATTGGAGAACTTTGCGGCAAACTCTCGATGCCATTTTTAAAAGTATTTTTCTCCCTGCTCTTCAACACTCACCAATCTCTGCTGCAGCCAAAATGCATCTTTCCAATAAGTGGTGTTGAAATGAATGGCTATAAGTCAGGTAGTCTAGCTTTAGGCATTGCGAGCTTCACACAAAGTTGGGACCCCTACTGAGGCTTGCAGCTACTCAGACATGCATATTCAGTGCTGGATTGCACACCACAATCAT